>NC_060183.1:26824263-27159263 GCF_021184085.1 Oncorhynchus gorbuscha
CGATTAATTAAGACAATCGACAACCTGAGGATTCATTTTAACATGGTTTGACATGTTTTGACAAACTTTATCGGTACTATGAGGATGTCTTCAGACTAAGCTGTTTTGGCTCTGGGAGTGTTTTGTCCACAGGTCGAACATGTCATGGAAAGTCAAGGAAAATGCAAGTTCAGAAAGACAGCGTAGGAGATAGAATTGTGAACATTAAAGCATCGCCCGAGGGACTTGACAGCGTAAGATAGAATTGTGAACATTAAAGCATCGCCCGAACAGGGACTTGAACCCTGGACCCTCAGATTAAAAGTCTGATGCTCTACCGACTGAGCTATCCGGGCTCTGGTTTTGCTTATTTTCATACACCTAACCTGCCGGGCAGAGGCACGTGCTGACAAGGGGGCATTGTCAGATGGTACAGTTCCCCAGAGAACCAGGTCTTCATTCCAAATGATACAGTCAACGAAATCTGAACTAGGCATCCCCTCCAAAAAACACATTGTACAAGACCTCTTGGCGCAAAGGTAGCTCGTCTGACTCCAGATTCAGAAGGTTGAGTGTTCAAATCACGTCGTGGTCAGGGATTTATGTGTGCAATATCTGCCTTCTTAACACAGCGAAGTAAATGAATCAGCACAAGAACCAATGTGGCTTTACATAAACCACCAAACCAATGCTGCTTAAGATGACAATTGTCTCACAGAAGCATGGCACACTGCAAATTCCTAAATCAGATGATGCTGTGTGATTGACAGACTTAAATCAGTCTTCGAACAAGGAGTTGAAGTTCTTTTGGCTTGGAGGCAGTATTTCGGCATATGGATGGGAAGCGTCCCCTGTTACTCAGGCCTAGAAGCTCGGATATGCATATAATTGGTAGATGTGGATATAAAACACTCTAAAGTTTCCAAAACTGTTAAAATCCTGTCTGTGAGTATAACAGAACTGATACGGCAGGCGAAAACCTGAGAAAAATCAATCCAGGAAGTGGGATTTCTTTTGATGTGGGTAGTTTTCAATTGAATGCCTATTGAGTCTCTAATGGGTTCGGACCCAGATTGCAGTTCCTATGGCTTCCACTAGATGTCAACAGTCTTTAGACATTGTTTCAGGCTTCTTTTCTGAAAAATGAAGAAGAACGAGACCTTTCTGTCAGTGCTTAGGAAGCATGCAGTGCTGGCTTGCGAGCGTGACCGAGTACGCACCCTTCGTTGTTTTTCCTTTCTATTGAATACTGTCCGGTTGAACTATTATCGATTAATTAAGACAATCGACAACCTGAGGATTCATTTTAACATGGTTTGACATGTTTTGACAAACTTTATCGGTACTATGAGGATGTCTTCAGACTAAGCTGTTTTGGCTCTGGGAGTGTTTTGTCCACAGGTCGAACATGTCATGGAAAGTCAAGGAAAATGCAAGTTCAGAAAGACAGCGTAGGATAGAATTGTGAACATTAAAGCATCGCCCGAACAGGGACTTGAACCCTGGACCCTCAGATTAAAAGTCTGATGCTCTACCGACTGAGCTATCCGGGCTCTGGTTTTGCTTATTTTCATACACCTAACCTGCCGGGCAGAGGCACGTGCTGACAAGGGGGCATTGTCAGATGGTACAGTTCCCCAGAGAACCAGGTCTTCATTCCAAATGATACAGTCAACGAAATCTGAACTAGGCATCCCCTCCAAAAAACACATTGTACAAGACCTCTTGGCGCAAAGGTAGCTCGTCTGACTCCAGATTCAGAAGGTTGAGTGTTCAAATCACGTCGTGGTCAGGGATTTATGTGTGCAATATCTGCCTTCTTAACACAGCGAAGTAAATGAATCAGCACAAGAACCAATGTGGCTTTACATAAACCACCAAACCAATGCTGCTTAAGATGACAATTGTCTCTCACAGAAGCATGGCACACTGCAAATTCCTAAATCAGATGATGCTGTGTGATTGACAGACTTAAATCAGTCTTCGAACAAGGAGTTGAAGTTCTTTTGGCTTGGAGGCAGTATTTCGGCATATGGATGGGAAGCGTCCCCTGTTACTCAGGCCTAGAAGCTCGGATATGCATATAATTGGTAGATGTGGATATAAAACACTCTAAAGTTTCCAAAACTGTTAAAATCCTGTCTGTGAGTATAACAGAACTGATACGGCAGGCGAAAACCTGAGAAAAATCAATCCAGGAAGTGGGATTTTCTTTTGATGTGGGTAGTTTTCAATTGAATGCCTATTGAGTCTCTAATGGGTTCGGACCCAGATTGCAGTTCCTATGGCTTCCACTAGATGTCAACAGTCTTTAGACATTGTTTCAGGCTTCTTTTCTGAAAAATTAAGAAGAACGAGACCTTTCTGTCAGTGCTTAGGAAGCATGCAGTGCTGGCTTGCGAGCGTGACCGAGTGCGCACCCTTCGTTGTTTTTCCTTTCTATTGAATACTGTCCGGTTGAAATATTATCGATTAATTAAGACAATCGACAACCTGAGGATTCATTTTAACATGGTTTGACATGTTTTGACAAACTTTATCGGTACTATGAGGATGTCTTCAGACTAAGCTGTTTTGGCTCTGGGAGTGTTTTGTCCACAGGTCGAACATGTCATGGAAAGTCAAGGAAAATGCAAGTTCAGAAAGACAGCGTAAGATAGAATTGTGAACATTAAAGCATCGCCCGAACAGGGACTTGAACCCTGGACCCTCAGATTAAAAGTCTGATGCTCTACCGACTGAGCTATCCGGGCTCTGGTTTTGCTTATTTTCATACACCTAACCTGCCGGGCAGAGGCACGTGCTGACAAGGGGGCATTGTCAGATGGTACAGTTCCCCAGAGAACCAGGTCTTCATTCCAAATGATACAGTCAACGAAATCTGAACTAGGCATCCCCTCCAAAAAACACATTGTACAAGACCTCTTGGCGCAAAGGTAGCTCGTCTGACTCCAGATTCAGAAGGTTGAGTGTTCAAATCACGTCGTGGTCAGGGATTTATGTGTGCAATATCTGCCTTCTTAACACAGCGAAGTAAATGAATCAGCACAAGAACCAATGTGGCTTTACATAAACCACCAAACCAATGCTGCTTAAGATGACAATTGTCTCTCACAGAAGCATGGCACACTGCAAATTCCTAAATCAGATGATGCTGTGTGATTGACAGACTTAAATCAGTCTTCGAACAAGGAGTTGAAGTTCTTTTGGCTTGGAGGCAGTATTTCGGCATATGGATGGGAAGCGTCCCCTGTTACTCAGGCCTAGAAGCTCGGATATGCATATAATTGGTAGATGTGGATATAAAACACTCTAAACTTTCCAAAACTGTTAAAATCCTGTCTGTGAGTATAACAGAACTGATACGGCAGGCGAAAACCTGAGAAAAATCAATCCAGGAAGTGGGATTTCTTTTGATGTGGGTAGTTTTCAATTGAATGCCTATTGAGTCTCTAATGGGTTCGGACCCAGATTGCAGTTCCTATGGCTTCCACTAGATGTCAACAGTCTTTAGACATTGTTTCAGGCTTCTTTTCTGAAAAATTAAGAAGAACGAGACCTTTCTGTCAGTGCTTAGGAAGCATGCAGTGCTGGCTTGCGAGCGTGACCGAGTGCGCACCCTTCGTTGTTTTTCCTTTCTATTGAATACTGTCCGGTTGAAATATTATCGATTAATTAAGACAATCGACAACCTGAGGATTCATTTTAACATGGTTTGACATGTTTTGACAAACTTTATCGGTACTATGAGGATGTCTTCAGACTAAGCTGTTTTGGCTCTGGGAGTGTTTTGTCCACAGGTCGAACATGTCATGGAAAGTCAAGGAAAATGCAAGTTCAGAAAGACAGCGTAAGATAGAATTGTGAACATTAAAGCATCGCCCGAACAGGGACTTGAACCCTGGACCCTCAGATTAAAAGTCTGATGCTCTACCGACTGAGCTATCCGGGCTCTGGTTTTGCTTATTTTCATACACCTAACCTGCCGGGCAGAGGCACGTGCTGACAAGGGGGCATTGTCAGATGGTACAGTTCCCCAGAGAACCAGGTCTTCATTCCAAATGATACAGTCAACGAAATCTGAACTAGGCATCCCCTCCAAAAAACACATTGTACAAGACCTCTTGGCGCAAAGGTAGCTCGTCTGACTCCAGATTCAGAAGGTTGAGTGTTCAAATCACGTCGTGGTCAGGGATTTATGTGTGCAATATCTGCCTTCTTAACACAGCGAAGTAAATGAATCAGCACAAGAACCAATGTGGCTTTACATAAACCACCAAACCAATGCTGCTTAAGATGACAATTGTCTCTCACAGAAGCATGGCACACTGCAAATTCCTAAATCAGATGATGCTGTGTGATTGACAGACTTAAATCAGTCTTCGAACAAGGAGTTGAAGTTCTTTTGGCTTGGAGGCAGTATTTCGGCATATGGATGGGAAGCGTCCCCTGTTACTCAGGCCTAGAAGCTCGGATATGCATATAATTGGTAGATGTGGATATAAAACACTCTAAACTTTCCAAAACTGTTAAAATCCTGTCTGTGAGTATAACAGAACTGATACGGCAGGCGAAAACCTGAGAAAAATCAATCCAGGAAGTGGGATTTCTTTTGATGTGGGTAGTTTTCAATTGAATGCCTATTGAGTCTCTAATGGGTTCGGACCCAGATTGCAGTTCCTATGGCTTCCACTAGATGTCAACAGTCTTTAGACATTGTTTCAGGCTTCTTTTCTGAAAAATTAAGAAGAACGAGACCTTTCTGTCAGTGCTTAGGAAGCATGCAGTGCTGGCTTGCGAGCGTGACCGAGTGCGCACCCTTCGTTGTTTTTCCTTTCTATTGAATACTGTCCGGTTGAAATATTATCGATTAATTAAGACAATCGACAACCTGAGGATTCATTTTAACATGGTTTGACATGTTTTGACAAACTTTATCGGTACTATGAGGATGTCTTCAGACTAAGCTGTTTTGGCTCTGGGAGTGTTTTGTCCACAGGTCGAACATGTCATGGAAAGTCAAGGAAAATGCAAGTTCAGAAAGACAGCGTAAGATAGAATTGTGAACATTAAAGCATCGCCCGAACAGGGACTTGAACCCTGGACCCTCAGATTAAAAGTCTGATGCTCTACCGACTGAGCTATCCGGGCTCTGGTTTTGCTTATTTTCATACACCTAACCTGCCGGGCAGAGGCACGTGCTGACAAGGGGGCATTGTCAGATGGTACAGTTCCCCAGAGAACCAGGTCTTCATTCCAAATGATACAGTCAACGAAATCTGAACTAGGCATCCCCTCCAAAAAACACATTGTACAAGACCTCTTGGCGCAAAGGTAGCTCGTCTGACTCCAGATTCAGAAGGTTGAGTGTTCAAATCACGTCGTGGTCAGGGATTTATGTGTGCAATATCTGCCTTCTTAACACAGCGAAGTAAATGAATCAGCACAAGAACCAATGTGGCTTTACATAAACCACCAAACCAATGCTGCTTAAGATGACAATTGTCTCTCACAGAAGCATGGCACACTGCAAATTCCTAAATCAGATGATGCTGTGTGATTGACAGACTTAAATCAGTCTTCGAACAAGGAGTTGAAGTTCTTTTGGCTTGGAGGCAGTATTTCGGCATATGGATGGGAAGCGTCCCCTGTTACTCAGGCCTAGAAGCTCGGATATGCATATAATTGGTAGATGTGGATATAAAACACTCTAAAGTTTCCAAAACTGTTAAAATCCTGTCTGTGAGTATAACAGAACTGATACGGCAGGCGAAAACCTGAGAAAAATCAATCCAGGAAGTGGGATTTCTTTTGATGTGGGTAGTTTTCAATTGAATGCCTATTGAGTCTCTAATGGGTTCGGACCCAGATTGCAGTTCCTATGGCTTCCACTAGATGTCAACAGTCTTTAGACATTGTTTCAGGCTTCTTTTCTGAAAAATTAAGAAGAACGAGACCTTTCTGTCAGTGCTTAGGAAGCATGCAGTGCTGGCTTGCGAGCGTGACCGAGTGCGCACCCTTCGTTGTTTTTCCTTTCTATTGAATACTGTCCGGTTGAAATATTATCGATTAATTAAGACAATCGACAACCTGAGGATTCATTTTAACATGGTTTGACATGTTTTGACAAACTTTATCGGTACTATGAGGATGTCTTCAGACTAAGCTGTTTTGGCTCTGGGAGTGTTTTGTCCACAGGTCGAACATGTCATGGAAAGTCAAGGAAAATGCAAGTTCAGAAAGACAGCGTAAGATAGAATTGTGAACATTAAAGCATCGCCCGAACAGGGACTTGAACCCTGGACCCTCAGATTAAAAGTCTGATGCTCTACCGACTGAGCTATCCGGGCTCTGGTTTTGCTTATTTTCATACACCTAACCTGCCGGGCAGAGGCACGTGCTGACAAGGGGGCATTGTCAGATGGTACAGTTCCCCAGAGAACCAGGTCTTCATTCCAAATGATACAGTCAACGAAATCTGAACTAGGCATCCCCTCCAAAAAACACATTGTACAAGACCTCTTGGCGCAAAGGTAGCTCGTCTGACTCCAGATTCAGAAGGTTGAGTGTTCAAATCACGTCGTGGTCAGGGATTTATGTGTGCAATATCTGCCTTCTTAACACAGCGAAGTAAATGAATCAGCACAAGAACCAATGTGGCTTTACATAAACCACCAAACCAATGCTGCTTAAGATGACAATTGTCTCTCACAGAAGCATGGCACACTGCAAATTCCTAAATCAGATGATGCTGTGTGATTGACAGACTTAAATCAGTCTTCGAACAAGGAGTTGAAGTTCTTTTGGCTTGGAGGCAGTATTTCGGCATATGGATGGGAAGCGTCCCCTGTTACTCAGGCCTAGAAGCTCGGATATGCATATAATTGGTAGATGTGGATATAAAACACTCTAAAGTTTCCAAAACTGTTAAAATCCTGTCTGTGAGTATAACAGAACTGATACGGCAGGCGAAAACCTGAGAAAAATCAATCCAGGAAGTGGGATTTCTTTTGATGTGGGTAGTTTTCAATTGAATGCCTATTGAGTCTCTAATGGGTTCGGACCCAGATTGCAGTTCCTATGGCTTCCACTAGATGTCAACAGTCTTTAGACATTGTTTCAGGCTTCTTTTCTGAAAAATTAAGAAGAACGAGACCTTTCTGTCAGTGCTTAGGAAGCATGCAGTGCTGGCTTGCGAGCGTGACCGAGTGCGCACCCTTCGTTGTTTTTCCTTTCTATTGAATACTGTCCGGTTGAAATATTATCGATTAATTAAGACAATCGACAACCTGAGGATTCATTTTAACATGGTTTGACATGTTTTGACAAACTTTATCGGTACTATGAGGATGTCTTCAGACTAAGCTGTTTTGGCTCTGGGAGTGTTTTGTCCACAGGTCGAACATGTCATGGAAAGTCAAGGAAAATGCAAGTTCAGAAAGACAGCGTAAGATAGAATTGTGAACATTAAAGCATCGCCCGAACAGGGACTTGAACCCTGGACCCTCAGATTAAAAGTCTGATGCTCTACCGACTGAGCTATCCGGGCTCTGGTTTTGCTTATTTTCATACACCTAACCTGCCGGGCAGAGGCACGTGCTGACAAGGGGGCATTGTCAGATGGTACAGTTCCCCAGAGAACCAGGTCTTCATTCCAAATGATACAGTCAACGAAATCTGAACTAGGCATCCCCTCCAAAAAACACATTGTACAAGACCTCTTGGCGCAAAGGTAGCTCGTCTGACTCCAGATTCAGAAGGTTGAGTGTTCAAATCACGTCGTGGTCAGGGATTTATGTGTGCAATATCTGCCTTCTTAACACAGCGAAGTAAATGAATCAGCACAAGAACCAATGTGGCTTTACATAAACCACCAAACCAATGCTGCTTAAGATGACAATTGTCTCTCACAGAAGCATGGCACACTGCAAATTCCTAAATCAGATGATGCTGTGTGATTGACAGACTTAAATCAGTCTTCGAACAAGGAGTTGAAGTTCTTTTGGCTTGGAGGCAGTATTTCGGCATATGGATGGGAAGCGTCCCCTGTTACTCAGGCCTAGAAGCTCGGATATGCATATAATTGGTAGATGTGGATATAAAACACTCTAAAGTTTCCAAAACTGTTAAAATCCTGTCTGTGAGTATAACAGAACTGATACGGCAGGCGAAAACCTGAGAAAAATCAATCCAGGAAGTGGGATTTCTTTTGATGTGGGTAGTTTTCAATTGAATGCCTATTGAGTCTCTAATGGGTTCGGACCCAGATTGCAGTTCCTATGGCTTCCACTAGATGTCAACAGTCTTTAGACATTGTTTCAGGCTTCTTTTCTGAAAAATTAAGAAGAACGAGACCTTTCTGTCAGTGCTTAGGAAGCATGCAGTGCTGGCTTGCGAGCGTGACCGAGTGCGCACCCTTCGTTGTTTTTCCTTTCTATTGAATACTGTCCGGTTGAAATATTATCGATTAATTAAGACAATCGACAACCTGAGGATTCATTTTAACATGGTTTGACATGTTTTGACAAACTTTATCGGTACTATGAGGATGTCTTCAGACTAAGCTGTTTTGGCTCTGGGAGTGTTTTGTCCACAGGTCGAACATGTCATGGAAAGTCAAGGAAAATGCAAGTTCAGAAAGACAGCGTAAGATAGAATTGTGAACATTAAAGCATCGCCCGAACAGGGACTTGAACCCTGGACCCTCAGATTAAAAGTCTGATGCTCTACCGACTGAGCTATCCGGGCTCTGGTTTTGCTTATTTTCATACACCTAACCTGCCGGGCAGAGGCACGTGCTGACAAGGGGGCATTGTCAGATGGTACAGTTCCCCAGAGAACCAGGTCTTCATTCCAAATGATACAGTCAACGAAATCTGAACTAGGCATCCCCTCCAAAAAACACATTGTACAAGACCTCTTGGCGCAAAGGTAGCTCGTCT
Organism: Oncorhynchus gorbuscha; assembly: GCF_021184085.1. Taxonomy (NCBI): domain Eukaryota; kingdom Metazoa; phylum Chordata; class Actinopteri; order Salmoniformes; family Salmonidae; genus Oncorhynchus; species Oncorhynchus gorbuscha. The sequence goes on from NC_060183.1 coordinate 26,833,185, forward strand.
GACTCCAGATTCAGAAGGTTGAGTGTTCAAATCACGTCGTGGTCAGGGATTTATGTGTGCAATATCTGCCTTCTTAACACAGCGAAGTAAATGAATCAGCACAAGAACCAATGTGGCTTTACATAAACCACCAAACCAATGCTGCTTAAGATGACAATTGTCTCTCACAGAAGCATGGCACACTGCAAATTCCTAAATCAGATGATGCTGTGTGATTGACAGACTTAAATCAGTCTTCGAACAAGGAGTTGAAGTTCTTTTGGCTTGGAGGCAGTATTTCGGCATATGGATGGGAAGCGTCCCCTGTTACTCAGGCCTAGAAGCTCGGATATGCATATAATTGGTAGATGTGGATATAAAACACTCTAAAGTTTCCAAAACTGTTAAAATCCTGTCTGTGAGTATAACAGAACTGATACGGCAGGCGAAAACCTGAGAAAAATCAATCCAGGAAGTGGGATTTCTTTTGATGTGGGTAGTTTTCAATTGAATGCCTATTGAGTCTCTAATGGGTTCGGACCCAGATTGCAGTTCCTATGGCTTCCACTAGATGTCAACAGTCTTTAGACATTGTTTCAGGCTTCTTTTCTGAAAAATTAAGAAGAACGAGACCTTTCTGTCAGTGCTTAGGAAGCATGCAGTGCTGGCTTGCGAGCGTGACCGAGTGCGCACCCTTCGTTGTTTTTCCTTTCTATTGAATACTGTCCGGTTGAAATATTATCGATTAATTAAGACAATCGACAACCTGAGGATTCATTTTAACATGGTTTGACATGTTTTGACAAACTTTATCGGTACTATGAGGATGTCTTCAGACTAAGCTGTTTTGGCTCTGGGAGTGTTTTGTCCACAGGTCGAACATGTCATGGAAAGTCAAGGAAAATGCAAGTTCAGAAAGACAGCGTAAGATAGAATTGTGAACATTAAAGCATCGCCCGAACAGGGACTTGAACCCTGGACCCTCAGATTAAAAGTCTGATGCTCTACCGACTGAGCTATCCGGGCTCTGGTTTTGCTTATTTTCATACACCTAACCTGCCGGGCAGAGGCACGTGCTGACAAGGGGGCATTGTCAGATGGTACAGTTCCCCAGAGAACCAGGTCTTCATTCCAAATGATACAGTCAACGAAATCTGAACTAGGCATCCCCTCCAAAAAACACATTGTACAAGACCTCTTGGCGCAAAGGTAGCTCGTCTGACTCCAGATTCAGAAGGTTGAGTGTTCAAATCACGTCGTGGTCAGGGATTTATGTGTGCAATATCTGCCTTCTTAAACACAGCGAAGTAAATGAATCAGCACAAGAACCAATGTGGCTTTACATAAACCACCAAACCAATGCTGCTTAAGATGACAATTGTCTCTCACAGAAGCATGGCACACTGCAAATTCCTAAATCAGATGATGCTGTGTGATTGACAGACTTAAATCAGTCTTCGAACAAGGAGTTGAAGTTCTTTTGGCTTGGAGGCAGTATTTCGGCATATGGATGGGAAGCGTCCCCTGTTACTCAGGCCTAGAAGCTCGGATATGCATATAATTGGTAGATGTGGATATAAAACACTCTAAAGTTTCCAAAACTGTTAAAATCCTGTCTGTGAGTATAACAGAACTGATACGGCAGGCGAAAACCTGAGAAAAATCAATCCAGGAAGTGGGATTTCTTTTGATGTGGGTAGTTTTCAATTGAATGCCTATTGAGTCTCTAATGGGTTCGGACCCAGATTGCAGTTCCTATGGCTTCCACTAGATGTCAACAGTCTTTAGACATTGTTTCAGGCTTCTTTTCTGAAAAATTAAGAAGAACGAGACCTTTCTGTCAGTGCTTAGGAAGCATGCAGTGCTGGCTTGCGAGCGTGACCGAGTGCGCACCCTTCGTTGTTTTTCCTTTCTATTGAATACTGTCCGGTTGAAATATTATCGATTAATTAAGACAATCGACAACCTGAGGATTCATTTTAACATGGTTTGACATGTTTTGACAAACTTTATCGGTACTATGAGGATGTCTTCAGACTAAGCTGTTTTGGCTCTGGGAGTGTTTTGTCCACAGGTCGAACATGTCATGGAAAGTCAAGGAAAATGCAAGTTCAGAAAGACAGCGTAAGATAGAATTGTGAACATTAAAGCATCGCCCGAACAGGGACTTGAACCCTGGACCCTCAGATTAAAAGTCTGATGCTCTACCGACTGAGCTATCCGGGCTCTGGTTTTGCTTATTTTCATACACCTAACCTGCCGGGCAGAGGCACGTGCTGACAAGGGGGCATTGTCAGATGGTACAGTTCCCCAGAGAACCAGGTCTTCATTCCAAATGATACAGTCAACGAAATCTGAACTAGGCATCCCCTCCAAAAAACACATTGTACAAGACCTCTTGGCGCAAAGGTAGCTCGTCTGACTCCAGATTCAGAAGGTTGAGTGTTCAAATCACGTCGTGGTCAGGGATTTATGTGTGCAATATCTGCCTTCTTAACACAGCGAAGTAAATGAATCAGCACAAGAACCAATGTGGCTTTACATAAACCACCAAACCAATGCTGCTTAAGATGACAATTGTCTCTCACAGAAGCATGGCACACTGCAAATTCCTAAATCAGATGATGCTGTGTGATTGACAGACTTAAATCAGTCTTCGAACAAGGAGTTGAAGTTCTTTTGGCTTGGAGGCAGTATTTCGGCATATGGATGGGAAGCGTCCCCTGTTACTCAGGCCTAGAAGCTCGGATATGCATATAATTGGTAGATGTGGATATAAAACACTCTAAACTTTCCAAAACTGTTAAAATCCTGTCTGTGAGTATAACAGAACTGATACGGCAGGCGAAAACCTGAGAAAAATCAATCCAGGAAGTGGGATTTCTTTTGATGTGGGTAGTTTTCAATTGAATGCCTATTGAGTCTCTAATGGGTTCGGACCCAGATTGCAGTTCCTATGGCTTCCACTAGATGTCAACAGTCTTTAGACATTGTTTCAGGCTTCTTTTCTGAAAAATTAAGAAGAACGAGACCTTTCTGTCAGTGCTTAGGAAGCATGCAGTGCTGGCTTGCGAGCGTGACCGAGTGCGCACCCTTCGTTGTTTTTCCTTTCTATTGAATACTGTCCGGTTGAAATATTATCGATTAATTAAGACAATCGACAACCTGAGGATTCATTTTAACATGGTTTGACATGTTTTGACAAACTTTATCGGTACTATGAGGATGTCTTCAGACTAAGCTGTTTTGGCTCTGGGAGTGTTTTGTCCACAGGTCGAACATGTCATGGAAAGTCAAAGAAAATGCAAGTTCAGAAAGACAGCGTAAGATAGAATTGTGAACATTAAAGCATCGCCCGAACAGGGACTTGAACCCTGGACCCTCAGATTAAAAGTCTGATGCTCTACCGACTGAGCTATCCGGGCTCTGGTTTTGCTTATTTTCATACACCTAACCTGCCGGGCAGAGGCACGTGCTGACAAGGGGGCATTGTCAGATGGTACAGTTCCCCAGAGAACCAGGTCTTCATTCCAAATGATACAGTCAACGAAATCTGAACTAGGCATCCCCTCCAAAAAACACATTGTACAAGACCTCTTGGCGCAAAGGTAGCTCGTCTGACTCCAGATTCAGAAGGTTGAGTGTTCAAATCACGTCGTGGTCAGGGATTTATGTGTGCAATATCTGCCTTCTTAACACAGCGAAGTAAATGAATCAGCACAAGAACCAATGTGGCTTTACATAAACCACCAAACCAATGCTGCTTAAGATGACAATTGTCTCTCACAGAAGCATGGCACACTGCAAATTCCTAAATCAGATGATGCTGTGTGATTGACAGACTTAAATCAGTCTTCGAACAAGGAGTTGAAGTTCTTTTGGCTTGGAGGCAGTATTTCGGCATATGGATGGGAAGCGTCCCCTGTTACTCAGGCCTAGAAGCTCGGATATGCATATAATTGGTAGATGTGGATATAAAACACTCTAAAGTTTCCAAAACTGTTAAAATCCTGTCTGTGAGTATAACAGAACTGATACGGCAGGCGAAAACCTGAGAAAAATCAATCCAGGAAGTGGGATTTCTTTTGATGTGGGTAGTTTTCAATTGAATGCCTATTGAGTCTCTAATGGGTTCGGACCCAGATTGCAGTTCCTATGGCTTCCACTAGATGTCAACAGTCTTTAGACATTGTTTCAGGCTTCTTTTCTGAAAAATTAAGAAGAACGAGACCTTTCTGTCAGTGCTTAGGAAGCATGCAGTGCTGGCTTGCGAGCGTGACCGAGTGCGCACCCTTCTGTTTTTCCTTTCTATTGAATACTGTCCGGTTGAAATATTATCGATTAATTAAGACAATCGACAACCTGAGGATTCATTTTAACATGGTTTGACATGTTTTGACAAACTTTATCGGTACTATGAGGATGTCTTCAGACTAAGCTGTTTTGGCTCTGGGAGTGTTTTGTCCACAGGTCGAACATGTCATGGAAAGTCAAGGAAAATGCAAGTTCAGAAAGACAGCGTAAGATAGAATTGTGAACATTAAAGCATCGCCCGAACAGGGACTTGAACCCTGGACCCTCAGATTAAAAGTCTGATGCTCTACCGACTGAGCTATCCGGGCTCTGGTTTTGCTTATTTTCATACACCTAACCTGCCGGGCAGAGGCACGTGCTGACAAGGGGGCATTGTCAGATGGTACAGTTCCCCAGAGAACCAGGTCTTCATTCCAAATGATACAGTCAACGAAATCTGAACTAGGCATCCCCTCCAAAAAACACATTGTACAAGACCTCTTGGCGCAAAGGTAGCTCGTCTGACTCCAGATTCAGAAGGTTGAGTGTTCAAATCACGTCGTGGTCAGGGATTTATGTGTGCAATATCTGCCTTCTTAACACAGCGAAGTAAATGAATCAGCACAAGAACCAATGTGGCTTTACATAAACCACCAAACCAATGCTGCTTAAGATGACAATTGTCTCTCACAGAAGCATGGCACACTGCAAATTCCTAAATCAGATGATGCTGTGTGATTGACAGACTTAAATCAGTCTTCGAACAAGGAGTTGAAGTTCTTTTGGCTTGGAGGCAGTATTTGCATATGGATGGGAAGCGTCCCCTGTTACTCAGGCCTAGAAGCTCGGATATGCATATAATTGGTAGATGTGGATATAAAACACTCTAAACTTTCCAAAACTGTTAAAATCCTGTCTGTGAGTATAACAGAACTGATACGGCAGGCGAAAACCTGAGAAAAATCAATCCAGGAAGTGGGATTTCTTTTGATGTGGGTAGTTTTCAATTGAATGCCTATTGAGTCTCTAATGGGTTCGGACCCAGATTGCAGTTCCTATGGCTTCCACTAGATGTCAACAGTCTTTAGACATTGTTTCAGGCTTCTTTTCTGAAAAATTAAGAAGAACGAGACCTTTCTGTCAGTGCTTAGGAAGCATGCAGTGCTGGCTTGCGAGCGTGACCGAGTGCGCACCCTTCGTTGTTTTTCCTTTCTATTGAATACTGTCCGGTTGAAATATTATCGATTAATTAAGACAATCGACAACCTGAGGATTCATTTTAACATGGTTTGACATGTTTTGACAAACTTTATCGGTACTATGAGGATGTCTTCAGACTAAGCTGTTTTGGCTCTGGGAGTGTTTTGTCCACAGGTCGAACATGTCATGGAAAGTCAAGGAAAATGCAAGTTCAGAAAGACAGCGTAAGATAGAATTGTGAACATTAAAGCATCGCCCGAACAGGGACTTGAACCCTGGACCCTCAGATTAAAAGTCTGATGCTCTACCGACTGAGCTATCCGGGCTCTGGTTTTGCTTATTTTCATACACCTAACCTGCCGGGCAGAGGCACGTGCTGACAAGGGGGCATTGTCAGATGGTACAGTTCCCCAGAGAACCAGGTCTTCATTCCAAATGATACAGTCAACGAAATCTGAACTAGGCATCCCCTCCAAAAAACACATTGTACAAGACCTCTTGGCGCAAAGGTAGCTCGTCTGACTCCAGATTCAGAAGGTTGAGTGTTCAAATCACGTCGTGGTCAGGGATTTATGTGTGCAATATCTGCCTTCTTTAACACAGGAAGTAAATGAATCAGCACAAGAACCAATGTGGCTTTACATAAACCACCAAACCAATGCTGCTTAAGATGACAATTGTCTCTCACAGAAGCATGGCACACTGCAAATTCCTAAATCAGATGATGCTGTGTGATTGACAGACTTAAATCAGTCTTCGAACAAGGAGTTGAAGTTCTTTTGGCTTGGAGGCAGTATTTCGGCATATGGATGGGAAGCGTCCCCTGTTACTCAGGCCTAGAAGCTCGGATATGCATATAATTGGTAGATGTGGATATAAAACACTCTAAACTTTCCAAAACTGTTAAAATCCTGTCTGTGAGTATAACAGAACTGATACGGCAGGCGAAAACCTGAGAAAAATCAATCCAGGAAGTGGGATTTCTTTTGATGTGGGTAGTTTTCAATTGAATGCCTATTGAGTCTCTAATGGGTTCGGACCCAGATTGCAGTTCCTATGGCTTCCACTAGATGTCAACAGTCTTTAGACATTGTTTCAGGCTTCTTTTCTGAAAAATTAAGAAGAACGAGACCTTTCTGTCAGTGCTTAGGAAGCATGCAGTGCTGGCTTGCGAGCGTGACCGAGTGCGCACCCTTCGTTGTTTTTCCTTTCTATTGAATACTGTCCGGTTGAAATATTATCGATTAATTAAGACAATCGACAACCTGAGGATTCATTTTAACATGGTTTGACATGTTTTGACAAACTTTATCGGTACTATGAGGATGTCTTCAGACTAAGCTGTTTTGGCTCTGGGAGTGTTTTGTCCACAGGTCGAACATGTCATGGAAAGTCAAGGAAAATGCAAGTTCAGAAAGACAGCGTAAGATAGAATTGTGAACATTAAAGCATCGCCCGAACAGGGACTTGAACCCTGGACCCTCAGATTAAAAGTCTGATGCTCTACCGACTGAGCTATCCGGGCTCTGGTTTTGCTTATTTTCATACACCTAACCTGCCGGGCAGAGGCACGTGCTGACAAGGGGGCATTGTCAGATGGTAAGTTCCCCAGAGAACCAGGTCTTCATTCCAAATGATACAGTCAACGAAATCTGAACTAGGCATCCCCTCCAAAAAACACATTGTACAAGACCTCTTGGCGCAAAGGTAGCTCGTCTGACTCCAGATTCAGAAGGTTGAGTGTTCAAATCACGTCGTGGTCAGGGATTTATGTGTGCAATATCTGCCTTCTTAACACAGCGAAGTAAATGAATCAGCACAAGAACCAATGTGGCTTTACATAAACCACCAAACCAATGCTGCTTAAGATGACAATTGTCTCTCACAGAAGCATGGCACACTGCAAATTCCTAAATCAGATGATGCTGTGTGATTGACAGACTTAAATCAGTCTTCGAACAAGGAGTTGAAGTTCTTTTGGCTTGGAGGCAGTATTTCGGCATATGGATGGGAAGCGTCCCCTGTTACTCAGGCCTAGAAGCTCGGATATGCATATAATTGGTAGATGTGGATATAAAACACTCTAAACTTTCCAAAACTGTAAAAATCCTGTCTGTGAGTATAACAGAACTGATACGGCAGGCGAAAACCTGAGAAAAATCAATCCAGGAAGTGGGATTTCTTTTGATGTGGGTAGTTTTCAATTGAATGCCTATTGAGTCTCTAATGGGTTCGGACCCAGATTGCAGTTCCTATGGCTTCCACTAGATGTCAACAGTCTTTAGACATTGTTTCAGGCTTCTTTTCTGAAAAATTAAGAAGAACGAGACCTTTCTGTCAGTGCTTAGGAAGCATGCAGTGCTGGCTTGCGAGCGTGACCGAGTGCGCACCCTTCGTTGTTTTTCCTTTCTATTGAATACTGTCCGGTTGAAATATTATCGATTAATTAAGACAATCGACAACCTGAGGATTCATTTTAACATGGTTTGACATGTTTTGACAAACTTTATCGGTACTATGAGGATGTCTTCAGACTAAGCTGTTTTGGCTCTGGGAGTGTTTTGTCCACAGGTCGAACATGTCATGGAAAGTCAAGGAAAATGCAAGTTCAGAAAGACAGCGTAAGATAGAATTGTGAACATTAAAGCATCGCCCGAACAGGGACTTGAACCCTGGACCCTCAGATTAAAAGTCTGATGCTCTACCGACTGAGCTATCCGGGCTCTGGTTTTGCTTATTTTCATACACCTAACCTGCCGGGCAGAGGCACGTGCTGACAAGGGGGCATTGTCAGATGGTACAGTTCCCCAGAGAACCAGGTCTTCATTCCAAATGATACAGTCAACGAAATCTGAACTAGGCATCCCCTCCAAAAAACACATTGTACAAGACCTCTTGGCGCAAAGGTAGCTCGTCTGACTCCAGATTCAGAAGGTTGAGTGTTCAAATCACGTCGTGTGGTCAGGGATTTATGTGTGCAATATCTGCCTTCTTAACACAGCGAAGTAAATGAATCAGCACAAGAACCAATGTGGCTTTACATAAACCACCAAACCAATGCTGCTTAAGATGACAATTGTCTCTCACAGAAGCATGGCACACTGCAAATTCCTAAATCAGATGATGCTGTGTGATTGACAGACTTAAATCAGTCTTCGAACAAGGAGTTGAAGTTCTTTTGGCTTGGAGGCAGTATTTCGGCATATGGATGGGAAGCGTCCCCTGTTACTCAGGCCTAGAAGCTCGGATATGCATATAATTGGTAGATGTGGATATAAAACACTCTAAACTTTCCAAAACTGTTAAAATCCTGTCTGTGAGTATAACAGAACTGATACGGCAGGCGAAAACCTGAGAAAAATCAATCCAGGAAGTGGGATTTCTTTTGATGTGGGTAGTTTTCAATTGAATGCCTATTGAGTCTCTAATGGGTTCGGACCCAGATTGCAGTTCCTATGGCTTCCACTAGATGTCAACAGTCTTTAGACATTGTTTCAGGCTTCTTTTCTGAAAAATTAAGAAGAACGAGACCTTTCTGTCAGTGCTTAGGAAGCATGCAGTGCTGGCTTGCGAGCGTGACCGAGTGCGCACCCTTCGTTGTTTTTCCTTTCTATTGAATACTGTCCGGTTGAAATATTATCGATTAATTAAGACAATCGACAACCTGAGGATTCATTTTAACATGGTTTGACATGTTTTGACAAACTTTATCGGTACTATGAGGATGTCTTCAGACTAAGCTGTTTTGGCTCTGGGAGTGTTTTGTCCACAGGTCGAACATGTCATGGAAAGTCAAGGAAAATGCAAGTTCAGAAAGACAGCGTAGGATAGAATTGTGAACATTAAAGCATCGCCCGAACAGGGACTTGAACCCTGGACCCTCAGATTAAAAGTCTGATGCTCTACCGACTGAGCTATCCGGGCTCTGGTTTTGCTTATTTTCATACACCTAACCTGCCGGGCAGAGGCACGTGCTGACAAGGGGGCATTGTCAGATGGTACAGTTCCCCAGAGAACCAGGTCTTCATTCCAAATGATACAGTCAACAAAATCTGAACTAGGCATCCCCTCCAAAAAACACATTGTACAAGACCTCTTGGCGCAAAGGTAGCTCGTCTGACTCCAGATCAGAAGGTTGAGTGTTCAAATCACGTCGTGGTCAGGGATTTATGTGTGCAATATCTGCCTTCTTTACACAGAGAAGTAAATGAATCAGCACAAGAACCAATGTGGCTTTACATAAACCACCAAACCAATGCTGCTTAAGATGACAATTGTCTCTCACAGAAGCATGGCACACTGCAAATTCCTAAATCAGATGATGCTGTGTGATTGACAGACTTAAATCAGTCTTCGAACAAGGAGTTGAAGTTCTTTTGGCTTGGAGGCAGTATTTCGGCATGGATGGGAAGCGTCCCCTGTTACTCAGGCCTAGAAGCTCGGATATGCATATAATTGGTAGATGTGGATATAAAACACTCTAAACTTTCCAAAACTGTTAAAATCCTGTCTGTGAGTATAACAGAACTGATACGGCAGGCGAAAACCTGAGAAAAATCAATCCAGGAAGTGGGATTTCTTTTGATGTGGGTAGTTTTCAATTGAATGCCTATTGAGTCTCTAATGGGTTCGGACCCAGATTGCAGTTCCTATGGCTTCCACTAGATGTCAACAGTCTTTAGACATTGTTTCAGGCTTCTTTTCTGAAAAATTAAGAAGAACGAGACCTTTCTGTCAGTGCTTAGGAAGCATGCAGTGCTGGCTTGCGAGCGTGACCGAGTGCGCACCCTTCGTTGTTTTTCCTTTCTATTGAATACTGTCCGGTTGAAATATTATCGATTAATTAAGACAATCGACAACCTGAGGATTCATTTTAACATGGTTTGACATGTTTTTGAAAACTTTATCGGTACTATGAGGATGTCTTCAGACTAAGCTGTTTTGGCTCTGGGAGTGTTTTGTCCACAGGTCGAACATGTCATGGAAAGTCAAGGAAAATGCAAGTTCAGAAAGACAGCGTAGGATAGAATTGTGAACATTAAAGCATCGCCCGAACAGGGACTTGAACCCTGGACCCTCAGATTAAAAGTCTGATGCTCTACCGACTGAGCTATCCGGGCTCTGGTTTTGCTTATTTTCATACACCTAACCTGCCGGGCAGAGGCACGTGCTGACAAGGGGGCATTGTCAGATGGTACAGTTCCCCAGAGAACCAGGTCTTCATTCCAAATGATACAGTCAACGAAATCTGAACTAGGCATCCCCTCCAAAAAACACATTGTACAAGACCTCTTGGCGCAAAGGTAGCTCGTCTGACTCCAGATTCAGAAGGTTGAGTGTTCAAATCACGTCGTGGTCAGGGATTTATGTGTGCAATATCTGCCTTCTTAACACAGCGAAGTAAATGAATCAGCACAAGAACCAATGTGGCTTTACATAAACCACCAAACCAATGCTGCTTAAGATGACAATTGTCTCTCACAGAAGCATGGCACACTGCAAATTCCTAAATCAGATGATGCTGTGTGATTGACAGACTTAAATCAGTCTTCGAACAAGGAGTTGAAGTTCTTTTGGCTTGGAGGCAGTATTTCGGCATATGGATGGGAAGCGTCCCCTGTTACTCAGGCCTAGAAGCTCGGATATGCATATAATTGGTAGATGTGGATATAAAACACTCTAAACTTTCCAAAACTGTTAAAATCCTGTCTGTGAGTATAACAGAACTGATACGGCAGGCGAAAACCTGAGAAAAATCAATCCAGGAAGTGGGATTTCTTTTGATGTGGGTAGTTTTCAATTGAATGCCTATTGAGTCTCTAATGGGTTCGGACCCAGATTGCAGTTCCTATGGCTTCCACTAGATGTCAACAGTCTTTAGACATTGTTTCAGGCTTCTTTTCTGAAAAATTAAGAAGAACGAGACCTTTCTGTCAGTGCTTAGGAAGCATGCAGTGCTGGCTTGCGAGCGTGACCGAGTGCGCACCCTTCGTTGTTTTTCCTTTCTATTGAATACTGTCCGGTTGAAATATTATCGATTAATTAAGACAATCGACAACCTGAGGATTCATTTTAACATGGTTTGACATGTTTTGACAAACTTTATCGGTACTATGAGGATGTCTTCAGACTAAGCTGTTTTGGCTCTGGGAGTGTTTTGTCCACAGGTCGAACATGTCATGGAAAGTCAAGGAAAATGCAAGTTCAGAAAGACAGCGTAGGATAGAATTGTGAACATTAAAGCATCGCCCGAACAGGGACTTGAACCCTGGACCCTCAGATTAAAAGTCTGATGCTCTACCGACTGAGCTATCCGGGCTCTGGTTTTGCTTATTTTCATACACCTAACCTGCCGGGCAGAGGCACGTGCTGACAAGGGGGCATTGTCAGATGGTACAGTTCCCCGAGAACCAGGTCTTCATTCCAAATGATACAGTCAACGAAATCTGAACTAGGCATCCCCTCCAAAAAACACATTGTACAAGACCTCTTGGCGCAAAGGTAGCTCGTCTGACTCCAGATTCAGAAGGTTGAGTGTTCAAATCACGTCGTGGTCAGGGATTTATGTGTGCAATATCTGCCTTCTTAACACAGCGAAGTAAATGAATCAGCACAAGAACCAATGTGGCTTTACATAAACCACCAAACCAATGCTGCTTAAGATGACAATTGTCTCTCACAGAAGCATGGCACACTGCAAATTCCTAAATCAGATGATGCTGTGTGATTGACAGACTTAAATCAGTCTTCGAACAAGGAGTTGAAGTTCTTTTGGCTTGGAGGCAGTATTTCGGCATATGGATGGGAAGCGTCCCCTGTTACTCAGGCCTAGAAGCTCGGATATGCATATAATTGGTAGATGTGGATATAAAACACTCTAAACTTTCCAAAACTGTTAAAAATCCTGTCTGTGAGTATAACAGAACTGATACGGCAGGCGAAAACCTGAGAAAAATCAATCCAGGAAGTGGGATTTCTTTTGATGTGGGTAGTTTTCAATTGAATGCCTATTGAGTCTCTAATGGGTTCGGACCCAGATTGCAGTTCCTATGGCTTCCACTAGATGTCAACAGTCTTTAGACATTGTTTCAGGCTTCTTTTCTGAAAAATTAAGAAGAACGAGACCTTTCTGTCAGTGCTTAGGAAGCATGCAGTGCTGGCTTGCGAGCGTGACCGAGTGCGCACCCTTCGTTGTTTTTCCTTTCTATTGAATACTGTCCGGTTGAAATATTATCGATTAATTAAGACAATCGACAACCTGAGGATTCATTTTAACATGGTTTGACATGTTTTGACAAACTTTATCGGTACTATGAGGATGTCTTCAGACTAAGCTGTTTTGGCTCTGGGAGTGTTTTGTCCACAGGTCGAACATGTCATGGAAAGTCAAGGAAAATGCAAAATCAGAAAGACAGCGTAGGATAGAATTGTGAACATTAAAGCATCGCCCGAACAGGGACTTGAACCCTGGACCCTCAGATTAAAAGTCTGATGCTCTACCGACTGAGCTATCCGGGCTCTGGTTTTGCTTATTTTCATACACCTAACCTGCCGGGCAGAGGCACGTGCTGACAAGGGGGCATTGTCAGATGGTACAGTTCCCCAGAGAACCAGGTCTTCATTCCAAATGATACAGTCAACGAAATCTGAACTAGGCATCCCCTCCAAAAAACACATTGTACAAGACCTCTTGGCGCAAAGGTAGCTCGTCTGACTCCAGATTCAGAAGGTTGAGTGTTCAAATCACGTCGTGGTCAGGGATTTATGTGTGCAATATCTGCCTTCTTAACACAGCGAAGTAAATGAATCAGCACAAGAACCAATGTGGCTTTACATAAACCACCAAACCAATGCTGCTTAAGATGACAATTGTCTCTCACAGAAGCATGGCACACTGCAAATTCCTAAATCAGATGATGCTGTGTGATTGACAGACTTAAATCAGTCTTCGAACAAGGAGTTGAAGTTCTTTTGGCTTGGAGGCAGTATTTCGGCATATGGATGGGAAGCGTCCCCTGTTACTCAGGCCTAGAAGCTCGGATATGCATATAATTGGTAGATGTGGATATAAAACACTCTAAACTTTCCAAAACTGTTAAAATCCTGTCTGTGAGTATAACAGAACTGATACGGCAGGCGAAAACCTGAGAAAAATCAATCCAGGAAGTGGGATTTCTTTTGATGTGGGTAGTTTTCAATTGAATGCCTATTGAGTCTCTAATGGGTTCGGACCCAGATTGCAGTTCCTATGGCTTCCACTAGATGTCAACAGTCTTTAGACATTGTTTCAGGCTTCTTTTCTGAAAAATTAAGAAGAACGAGACCTTTCTGTCAGTGCTTAGGAAGCATGCAGTGCTGGCTTGCGAGCGTGACCGAGTGCGCACCCTTCGTTGTTTTTCCTTTCTATTGAATACTGTCCGGTTGAAATATTATCGATTAATTAAGACAATCGACAACCTGAGGATTCATTTTAACATGGTTTGACATGTTTTGACAAACTTTATCGGTACTATGAGGATGTCTTCAGACTAAGCTGTTTTGGCTCTGGGAGTGTTTTGTCCACAGGTCGAACATGTCATGGAAAGTCAAGGAAAATGCAAGTTCAGAAAGACAGCGTAAGATAGAATTGTGAACATTAAAGCATCGCCCGAACAGGGACTTGAACCCTGGACCCTCAGATTAAAAGTCTGATGCTCTACCGACTGAGCTATCCGGGCTATGGTTTTGCTTATTTTCATACACCTAACCTGCCGGGCAGAGGCACGTGCTGACAAGGGGGCATTGTCAGATGGTACAGTTCCCCAGAGAACCAGGTCTTCATTCCAAATGATACAGTCAACAAAATCTGAACTAGGCATCCCCTCCAAAAAACACATTGTACAAGACCTCTTGGCGCAAAGGTAGCTCGTCTGACTCCAGATCAGAAGGTTGAGTGTTCAAATCACGTCGTGGTCAGGGATTTATGTGTGCAATATCTGCCTTCTTAACACAGCGAAGAAGTCATGAATCAGCACAAGAACCAATGTGGCTTTACATAAACCACCAAACCAATGCTGCTTAAGATGACAATTGTCTCTCACAGAAGCATGGCACACTGCAAATTCCTAAATCAGATGATGCTGTGTGATTGACAGACTTAAATCAGTCTTCGAACAAGGAGTTGAAGTTCTTTTGGCTTGGAGGCAGTATTTCGGCATATGGATGGGAAGCGTCCCCTGTTACTCAGGCCTAGAAGCTCGGATATGCATATAATTGGTAGATGTGGATATAAAACACTCTAAACTTTCCAAAACTGTTAAAATCCTGTCTGTGAGTATAACAGAACTGATACGGCAGGCGAAAACCTGAGAAAAATCAATCCAGGAAGTGGGATTTCTTTTGATGTGGGTAGTTTTCAATTGAATGCCTATTGAGTCTCTAATGGGTTCGGACCCAGATTGCAGTTCCTATGGCTTCCACTAGATGTCAACAGTCTTTAGACATTGTTTCAGGCTTCTTTTCTGAAAAATTAAGAAGAACGAGACCTTTCTGTCAGTGCTTAGGAAGCATGCAGTGCTGGCTTGCGAGCGTGACCGAGTGCGCACCCTTCGTTGTTTTTCCTTTCTATTGAATACTGTCCGGTTGAAATATTATCGATTAATTAAGACAATCGACAACCTGAGGATTCATTTTAACATGGTTTGACATGTTTTGACAAACTTTATCGGTACTATGAGGATGTCTTCAGACTAAGCTGTTTTGGCTCTGGGAGTGTTTTGTCCACAGGTCGAACATGTCATGGAAAGTCAAGGAAAATGCAAGTTCAGAAAGACAGCGTAGGATAGAATTGTGAACATTAAAGCATCGCCCGAACAGGGACTTGAACCCTGGACCCTCAGATTAAAAGTCTGATGCTCTACCGACTGAGCTATCCGGGCTCTGGTTTTGCTTATTTTCATACACCTAACCTGCCGGGCAGAGGCACGTGCTGACAAGGGGGCATTGTCAGATGGTACAGTTCCCAGAGAACCAGGTCTTCATTCCAAATGATACAGTCAACAAAATCTGAACTAGGCATCCCCTCCAAAAAACACATTGTACAAGACCTCTTGGCGCAAAGGTAGCTCGTCTGACTCCAGATCAGAAGGTTGAGTGTTCAAATCACGTTGTGGTCAGGGATTTATGTGTGCAATATCTGCCTTCTTTAACACAGCGAAGTCAATGAATCAGCACAAGAACCAATGTGGCTTTACATAAACCACCAAACCAATGCTGCTTAAGATGACAATTGTCTCTCACAGAAGCATGGCACACTGCAAATTCCTAAATCAGATGATGCTGTGTGATTGACAGACTTAAATCAGTCTTCGAACAAGGAGTTGAACTTCTTTTGGCTTGGAGGCAGTATTTCGGCATATGGATGGGAAGCGTGCCCTGTTACTCAGGCCTAGAAGCTCGGATATGCATATAATTGGTAGATGTGGATATAAAACACTCTAAACTTTCCAAAACTGTTTCAATCCTGTCTGTGAGTATAACAGAACTGATACGGCAGGCGAAAACCTGAGAAAAATCAATCCAGGAAGTGGGATTTCTTTTGATGTGGGTAGTTTTCAATTGAATGCCTATTGAGTCTCTAATGGGTTCGGACCCAGATTGCAGTTCCTATGGCTTCCACTAGATGTCAACAGTCTTTAGACATTGTTTCAGGCTTCTTTTCTGAAAAATTAAGAAGAACGAGACCTTTCTGTCAGTGCTTAGGAAGCATGCAGTGCTGGCTTGCGAGCGTGACCGAGTGCGCACCCTTCGTTGTTTTTCCTTTCTATTGAATACTGTCCGGTTGAAATATTATCGATTAATTAAGACAATCGACAACCTGAGGATTCATTTTAACATGGTTTGACATGTTTTGACAAACTTTATCGGTACTATGAGGATGTCTTCAGACTAAGCTGTTTTGGCTCTGGGAGTGTTTTGTCCACAGGTCGAACATGTCATGGAAAGTCAAGGAAAATGCAAGTTCAGAAAGACAGCGTAGGATAGAATTGTGAACATTAAAGCATCGCCCGAACAGGGACTTGAACCCTGGACCCTCAGATTAAAAGTCTGATGCTCTACCGACTGAGCTATCCGGGCTCTGGTTTTGCTTATTTTCATACACCTAACCTGCCGGGCAGAGGCACGTGCTGACAAGGGGGCATTGTCAGATGGTACAGTTCCCCAGAGAACCAGGTCTTCATTCCAAATGATACAGTCAACAAAATCTGAACTAGGCATCCCCTCCAAAAAACACATTGTACAAGACCTCTTGGCGCAAAGGTAGCTTGTCTGACTCCAGATCAGAAGGTTGAGTGTTCAAATCACGTCGTGGTCAGGGATTTATGTGTGCAATATCTGCCTTCTTTACACAGCGAAGTCAATGAATCAGCACAAGAACCAATGTGGCTTTACATAAACCACCAAACCAATGCTGCTTAAGATGACAATTGTCTCTCACAGAAGCATGGCACACTGCAAATTCCTAAATCAGATGATGCTGTGTGATTGACAGACTTAAATCAGTCTTCGAACAAGGAGTTGAAGTTCTTTTGGCTTGGAGGCAGTATTTCGGCATATGGATGGGAAGCGTGCCCTGTTACTCAGGCCTAGAAGCTCGGATATGCATATAATTGGTAGATGTGGATATAAAACACTCTAAACTTTCCAAAACTGTTAAAATCCTGTCTGTGAGTATAACAGAACTGATACGGCAGGCGAAAACCTGAGAAAAATCAATCCAGGAAGTGGGATTTCTTTTGATGTGGGTAGTTTTCAATTGAATGCCTATTGAGTCTCTAATGGGTTCGGACCCAGATTGCAGTTCCTATGGCTTCCACTAGATGTCAACAGTCTTTAGACATTGTTTCAGGCTTCTTTTCTGAAAAATTAAGAAGAACGAGACCTTTCTGTCAGTGCTTAGGAAGCATGCAGTGCTGGCTTGCGAGCGTGACCGAGTGCGCACCCTTCGTTTTTTTTCCTTTTCTATTGAATACTGTCCGGTTGAAATATTATCGATTAATTAAGACAATCGACAACCTGAGGATTCATTTTAACATGGTTTGACATGTTTTGACAAACTTTATCGGTACTATGAGGATGTCTTCAGACTAAGCTGTTTTGGCTCTGGGAGTGTTTTGTCCACAGGTCGAACATGTCATGGAAAGTCAAGGAAAATGCAAGTTCAGAAAGACAGCGTAGGATAGAATTGTGAACATTAAAGCATCGCCCGAACAGGGACTTGAACCCTGGACCCTCAGATTAAAAGTCTGATGCTCTACCGACTGAGCTATCCGGGCTCTGGTTTTGCTTATTTTCATACACCTAACCTGCCGGGCAGAGGCACGTGCTGACAAGGGGGCATTGTCAGATGGTACAGTTCCCCAGAGAACCAGGTCTTCATTCCAAATGATACAGTCAACGAAATCTGAACTAGGCATCCCCTCCAAAAAACACATTGTACAAGACCTCTTGGCGCAAAAGTAGCGCGTCTGACTCCAGATCAGAAGGTTGTGTGTTCAAATCACGTTGTGGTCAGGGATTTATGTGTGCAATATCTGCCTTCTTTACACAGCGAAGTCAATGAATCAGCACAAGAACCAATGTGGCTTTACATAAACCACCAAACCAATGCTGCTTAAGATGACAATTGTCTCTCACAGAAGCATGGCACACTGCAAATTCCTAAATCAGATGATGCTGTGTGATTGACAGACTTAAATCAGTCTTCGAACAAGGAGTTGAACTTCTTTTGGCTTGGAGGCAGTATTTCGGCATATGGATGGGAAGCGTGCCCTGTTACTCAGGCCTAGAAGCTCGGATATGCATATAATTGGTAGATGTGGATATAAAACACTCTAAACTTTCCAAAACTGTTAAAATCCTGTCTGTGAGTATAACAGAACTGATACGGCAGGCGAAAACCTGAGAAAAATCAATCCAGGAAGTGGGATTTCTTTTGATGTGGGTAGTTTTCAATTGGTGAATGCCTATTGAGTCTCTAATGGGTTCGGACCCAGATTGCAGTTCCTATGGCTTCCACTAGATGTCAACAGTCTTTAGACATTGTTTCAGGCTTCTTTTCTGAAAAATTAAGAAGAACGAGACCTTTCTGTCAGTGCTTAGGAAGCATGCAGTGCTGGCTTGCGAGCGTGACGCGAGCGTGACCGTGTGCGCACCCTTCGTTGTTTTTCCTTTCTATTGAATACTGTCCGGTTGAAATATTATCGATTAATTAAGACAATCGACAACCTGAGGATTCATTTTAACATGGTTTGACATGTTTTGACAAACTTTATCGGTACTATGAGGATGTCTTCAGACTAAGCTGTTTTGGCTCTGGGAGTGTTTTGTCCACAGGTCGAACATGTCATGGAAAGTCAAGGAAAATGCAAGTTCAGAAAGACAGCGTAGGATAGAATTGTGAACATTAAAGCATCGCCCGAACAGGGACTTGAACCCTGGACCCTCAGATTAAAAGTCTGATGCTCTACCGACTGAGCTATCCGGGCTCTGGTTTTGCTTATTTTCATACACCTAACCTGCCGGGCAGAGGCACGTGCTGACAAGGGGGCATTGTCAGATGGTACAGTTCCCCAGAGAACCAGGTCTTCATTCCAAATGATACAGTCAACAAAATCTGAACTAGGCATCCCCTCCAAAAAACACATTGTACAAGACCTCTTGGCGCAAAGGTAGCTCGTCTGACTCCAGATCAGAAGGTTGAGTGTTCAAATCACGTTGTGGTCAGGGATTTATGTGTGCAATATCTGCCTTCTTTACACAGCGAAGTCAATGAATCAGCACAAGAACCAATGTGGCTTTACATAAACCACCAAACCAATGCTGCTTAAGATGACAATTGTCTCTCACAGAAGCATGGCACACTGCAAATTCCTAAATCAGATGATGCTGTGTGATTGACAGACTTAAATCAGTCTTCGAACAAGGAGTTGAAGTTCTTTTGGCTTGGAGGCAGTAGTATTCGGCATATGGATGGGAAGCGTGCCCTGTTACTCAGGCCTAGAAGCTCGGATATGCATATAATTGGTAGATGTGGATATAAAACACTCTAAACTTTCCAAAACTGTTAAAATCCTGTCTGTGAGTATAACAGAACTGATACGGCAGGCGAAAACCTGAGAAAAATCAATCCAGGAAGTGGGATTTCTTTTGATGTGGGTAGTTTTCAATTGAATGCCTATTGAGTCTCTAATGGGTTCGGACCCAGATTGCAGTTCCTATGGCTTCCACTAGATGTCAACAGTCTTTAGACATTGTTTCAGGCTTCTTTTCTGAAAAATTAAGAAGAACGAGACCTTTCTGTCAGTGCTTAGGAAGCATGCAGTGCTGGCTTGCGAGCGTGACCGAGTGCGCACCCTTCGTTGTTTTTCCTTTCTATTGAATACTGTCCGGTTGAAATATTATCGATTAATTAAGACAATCGACAACCTGAGGATTCATTTTAACATGGTTTGACAAACTTTATCGGTACTATGAGGATGTCTTCAGACTAAGCTGTTTTGGCTCTGGGAGTGTTTTGTCCACAGGTCGAACATGTCATGGAAAGTCAAGGAAAATGCAAGTTCAGAAAGACAGCGTAGGATAGAATTGTGAACATTAAAGCATCGCCCGAACAGGGACTTGAACCCTGGACCCTCAGATTAAAAGTCTGATGCTCTACCGACTGAGCTATCCGGGCTCTGGTTTTGCTTATTTTCATACACCTAACCTGCCGGGCAGAGGCACGTGCTGACAAGGGGGCATTGTCAGATGGTACAGTTCCCCAGAGAACCAGGTCTTCATTCCAAATGATACAGTCAACAAAATCTGAACTAGGCATCCCCTCCAAAAAACACATTGTACAAGACCTCTTGGCGCAAAGGTAGCTAGCTCGTCTGACTCCAGATCAGAAGGTTGAGTGTTCAAATCACGTTGTGGTCAGGGATTTATGTGTGCAATATCTGCCTTCTTTACACACACGAAGTCAATGAATCAGCACAAGAACCAATGTGGCTTTACATAAACCACCAAACCAATGCTGCTTAAGATGACAATTGTCTCTCACAGAAGCATGGCACACTGCAAATTCCTAAATCAGATGATGCTGTGTGATTGACAGACTTAAATCAGTCTTCGAACAAGGAGTTGAACTTCTTTTGGCTTGGAGGCAGTATTTCGGCATATGGATGGGAAGCGTGCCCTGTTACTCAGGCCTAGAAGCTCGGATATGCATATAATTGGTAGATGTGGATATAAAACACTCTAAACTTTCCAAAACTGTTAAAATCCTGTCTGTGAGTATAACAGAACTGATACGGCAGGCGAAAACCTGAGAAAAATCAATCCAGGAAGTGGGATTTCTTTTGATGTGGGTAGTTTTCAATTGAATGCCTATTGAGTCTCTAATGGGTTCGGACCCAGATTGCAGTTCCTATGGCTTCCACTAGATGTCAACAGTCTTTAGACATTGTTTCAGGCTTCTTTTCTGAAAAATTAAGAAGAACGAGACCTTTCTGTCAGTGCTTAGGAAGCATGCAGTGCTGGCTTGCGAGCGTGACCGAGTGCACCCTTCGTTGTTTTTCCTTTCTATTGAATACTGTCCGGTTGAAATATTATCGATTAATTAAGACAATCGACAACCTGAGGATTCATTTTAACATGGTTTGACATGTTTTGACAAACTTTATCGGTACTATGAGGATGTCTTCAGACTAAGCTGTTTTGGCTCTGGGAGTGTTTTGTCCACAGGTCGAACATGTCATGGAAAGTCAAGGAAAATGCAAGTTCAGAAAGACAGCGTAGGATAGAATTGTGAACATTAAAGCATCGCCCGAACAGGGACTTGAACCCTGGACCCTCAGATTAAAAGTCTGATGCTCTACCGACTGAGCTATCCGGGCTATGGTTTTGCTTATTTTCATACACCTAACCTGCCGGGCAGAGGCACGTGCTGACCAGGGGGTATTGTCAGATGGTACAGTTCCCCAGAGAACCAGGTCTTCATTCCAAATGATACAGTCAACGAAATCTGAACTAGGCATCCCCTCCAAAAAACACATTGTACAAGACCTCTTGGCGCAAAGGTAGCCTGTCTGACTCCAGATCAGAAGGTTGAGTGTTCAAATCACGTCGTGGTCAGGAATTTATGTGTGCAATATCTGCCTTTACACAGCGAAGTCAATGAATCAGCACAAGAACCAATGTGGCTTTACATACCTTAAGGGAAGATTTCGGCAGTACCTGTATGGTTAGTGAGAAAGTCCATATTGCAAATGTACGGTCCCTTACTAGACGTCCAAAATCGTTTGTAAACTTCGCGGACGGCGTCGGGCCGAGCGGCAGGGCCGGACCTACCAGGAAGTCATCAAATGAACTTTGTCGGACATTCGGTTTCCGTTTTACAAAAATTATAAGATTTAGGTCATTTTTCCGATGTCCCGGAAATTCCCACAAGAGGGCATAAGCAATCATATTGCTATTGGACAAAACATCACGATTCACGACGGGGCCTTATCTCGAAAACTGAAAATATTTAGAAGCCGAAACTCGGTGAGCGTAGGGGCGGCATAATGGGCAGTTGGCCCCGAACAAGATGGCGTCTAGGCCTCAACGGTTTTTGAGTTATGGCCATTTATCTGGGATTAAAGGTCCAAAATGAAAATAGAGAAATTATTTTTCCACTTCACGTCAAAGTCAAGGAGCCTCCGGTGTCAATAAAAAAAGAACCAGCCATTTATCTATCGTCATTTAAGAGAAATCGTACAACGACACCTTGGTGATATTCACGGATAGGTGGGTTTTTTTTTCAACGGTTACAGATCCAGTTGCAGGGTGTTCTTACGAATCTTTTTAAAGTGTGCTGCGGAGCTCTGCGAGATTTCTGTGATTTTCTATGATTTTCTGAAATAACACACACTCACTAAACCCTCCGTAAATAACTCAGTTCTTCACGTAAAGACTTAAAACTCAGGATTCTGTAAAGGCATACCCCAATCATGATATGAGTTTATTTATAGCTTCCTGTGCCAACCGGAAGTGCCTTTAATGGTGTCACAGTGGCAGTTTCCATGGGTTAAAAAGGTCAGATCTTTTCAAAACTTCATATGTGTGACTAGGTAACCCTCATGAACTGTAAATCAGTCATTTCTCCCAACAGATGTCAAAGAAAATCTCTCACACGCACACACAGCAAGGATGGAGTGAAAAGTGCGGTTCTCAAAGACACAGAGAGCAGGCAATGGCATAAACATAATCTCTAGGCCGTGCCGAGTTCAACGAGATATCCCGCTTGACCGTAGCTCGCTCGGTCTAAGCGCAGCGACCATTAGAAGATTAGGCCCAAAATGAAGCCTGCCCCACAACGTCATTTGCTTTTGGGTGACAGTGAGAGAACCGTTAGGGTGAGAAGCACAATTCGACCTCAGGTATGTTCCTAAGGTCCTTCCGATCCGTGCAAGCCTAACGTTGACCGTGTGGCCTTAACCCTTAATAGTTAAAAGAAGGTGTTTACTTCAAAGAGTTTGCATTGACTTCTCTCCCCATAGGAATACATTGCCTTTACCCCTAAATTCAACCTGAAGTCTATATGGGTTATGAATGCCGTATGAACCTGTCTTTGGTAACAGTCCATCAGGCCAGTATGAGGTCTACCTGTGTTGATTCTAAGCTTCCTGGACCAACCGGAAGTGGTTAAAATCACCCTAAAAGTGTTTTTGCATTACCTGCCTGCAGTTTGATAGACAGTGCATTCAACCCTGTGTAAATCAGTCAATTCTTAACGTAAGGACTTAAAACTCAGGATTCTGTAAATGCATAGCCCAGTGAGGATATGTGTTGACTTATAGCTTCCTGTGACAACCGGAAGTGCCTTAATTGGTGTCTCAGGGGCTGTTTCGAGGTGTTAAAAAAGTCAGATCTGTCCAAAACTTCATATGTGTGATTAGGCAACCCCCATGAACTGTAAATCAGTCATTTTTCCCATAAAATTTCAAAGGAAAACTAAATCACACAGACACACAACTTGGAAGGAGGGACGTATTGGGGTTTGTAGAGACAGACAGTGCCTCCAATAGTTAGCTTTGTTCGAGCTAAAAAAGAACCGTCAGACCTAGAGTTCCGAAACTTTAGAAACCTGTTCGAGACCTCGGGTCGATAGTGCGTGGTGAGTTAGGTGGCTCTAGAAGGTTCTCGGACCGAGAAATAGCCTCGTACATTTGCAATGACTTCAATTCATTTTGACCATTACGAAAATGGCGACATTTAGAAAAGTCTCAGAGACACAAGACTAGGTGCATTGAAACCGGCTCGGCCCATAGAGACGGACCCCAACGTTTCGGTCCGATAGCTCATTCAAGGACCCCATAGCAAGGCATGGAAAAAAGTGGATTTTCAGCACCAATTAGGGTTTTACTCGGGCACCGAAGGACCTATCGAGCCGAAACTCGGGATTCGGGGTCGCCTCACATAGGCCTTCACATAATGTCCGACCTGGACCCGCAGCTAGAACGTAACTATGTGTTTTACGTTTTTATTATGTTTTAAACTAAAGGCGCTGTGAATTATGGGCCTGCTCTGACATATATGATAGTTGGCTTCTAAATGAGTTGGAAAAAGTGGGTTTGGTGTCAATTGGTATCAGTTTGGTGTCAAAATGACATCTAATTGACTGATGGACACTGACTTGCTAGTTGACTTTTGTACATTTGCAATATGTTTAAACGGAGAGGGACCATCACCAAAATGGCATTCTGAAATCAACACAAAAAATGGCATCACCATAGTCTCCAGACTGTGCCGAGTTCAACGAGACGCCCCGCTTGACCGTAGCTCGCTCTGAGTGCAGTGACCTTGAAAAAAAGCAGAACCAAAATGAAGCCTGGCCCTCAATGTCATTTGCTTTTGGGTGACAGTGAGAGAACCGTTAGGGTGAGAAGCACAATTCGACCTCAGGTACGTTCCTAAGGTCCTCCCAATCTGTGCAAGCCTAACCTTGACCCTGTGGCATTAACCCTTAACAGTTAAAAGAAGGTGTTTACATCAAAGAGTTTGCATTGACTTCTCTCCCCATAGGAATACATTGCCTGCACCTCTAAATTCAACCTGAAGCCTATGTGGGTTATGAATGCCTTATGAACCTGTCTTCTATGACAGTCCATCAGACCACTATGAGGTCTACCTGTGTCGATTCTAAGCTTCCTGGAGCAACCGGAAGTGGTTAGATTGACCCAAAAGGAGTTTTGATGTACATAACCTTCAAAGGTGAAAATGACTGCATTCAACACTGTGTAGATCATAGATCAGTCAATTCTTAACTTAAAGACTTAAAACTCAGGATTCTGTAAGTGTTTATGTCAATCAAGACATGTGTTTACTTATAGCTTCCTGTGCCAACCGGAAGTGCCTTTAATTGGGTAACACTGTCTGTTTTGAAGGGTTAGAAAAGTCACATCTCTCCAAAACTTCATATGTGTGACCAGGTAACCCTCCTAAACTGTAAATCAGTCATTTCTCCCAGCAGATGTCAAAGAAAAGCTCTCACACGCACACACAGCAAGGATGGAGTGAAAAAGTGCGGTTCTCAAAGACACAGAAAGCAGGCAATGGCATAAACATAATGTCTAGGCCGTGCCGAGTTCAACGAGATATCCCGCTTGACCGTAGCTCGCTCGGTCTGAGCGCAGCGACCATTAGAAAAGTAGGCCCAAAATGAAGCCTGCCCCACAACATCATTTGCTTTTGGGTGACAGTGAGAGAACCGTTAGGGTGAGAAGCACAATTCGACCTCAGGTATGTTCCTAAGGTCCTTCCGATCCGTGCAAGCCTAACGTTGACCGTGTGGCATTAACCCTTAATAGTTAAAAGAAGGTGTTTACTTCAAAGAGTTTGCATTGACTTCTCTCCCCATAGGAATACATTGCCTTTACCCCTAAATTCAACCTGAAGTCTATATGGGTTATGAATGCCGTATGAACCTGTCTTTGGTAACAGTCCATCAGGCCAGTATGAGGTCTACCTGTGTTGATTCTAAGCTTCCTGGACCAACCGGAAGTGGTTAAAATCACCCTAAAAGTGTTTTTCCATTACCTGCCTGCAGTTTGATAGACAGTGCATTCAACCCTGTGTAAATCAGTCAATTCTTAACGTAAGGACTTAAAACTCAGGATTCTGTAAAAACATAGCCCAGTGAGGATATGTGTTGACTTATAGCTTCCTGTGCCAACCGGAAGTGCCTTAATTGGTGTCTCAGGGGCTGTTTCGAGGGGTTAAAAAAGTCAGATCTGTCCAAAACTTCATATGTGTGATTAGGCAACCCCCATGAACTGTAAATCAGTCATTTTTCCCATAAAATTTCAAAGGAAAACTAAATCACACAGACACACAACTTGGAAGGAGGGACGTATTGGGGTTTGTAGAGACAGACAGTGCCTCCAATAGTTAGCTTTGTTCGAGCTAAAAAAGAACCGTCAGACCTAGAGTTCCGAAACTTTAGAAACCCGTTCTAGACCTCGGGTCGATAGTGCGTGGTGAGTTAGGTGGCTCTAGAAGGTTCTCGGACCGAGAAATAGCCTCGTACATTTGCAATGACTTCAATTCATTTTGACCATTACGAAAATGGCGACATTTAGAAAAGTCTCAGAGACACAAGACTAGGTGCATTGAAACCGGCTCGGCCCATAGAGACGGACCCCAACGTTTCGGTCCGATAGCTCATTCAAGGACCCCATAGCAAGGCATTGAAAAAATTGGATTTTCAGCACCAATTAGGGTTTTACTCGGGCACGGAAGGACCTATCGAGCCGAAACTTGGGATTCGGGGTCGCCTCAGCTAGGCCTACACGTAACATAAGAAATGGACCCGCAGCTAGAACGTAACTACGTGTTTTATGTTTTTTTTATGGTTTGAACCAAAGGCGTTGTGAATTCTGGGCCAGCTCTGAAGTATGTGATAGTTGGCTACTAAACAGGTTGGAAAAAGTGGGTTTAGTGTCAGTTTGTATCAGTTTGGTGTCAGAATGATATCTAATTGACTGATGGACGGTGACTTGCTGGTGACTCTTGTCCATTTGCAATATGTTTAAACAGTGAGGTACCATCACCAAAAGTGACATTCTGAAATCAACCCTAACGAGCCATTGAGATGAACCAGAATCATGAACAGCCATCCCGAATCATCTGGCCAGTCAATTTCACATTCCTGCAGGATTTTTATAGCATGACAAATTCATGGTACCTGCCCATTGAACCATATTGCAAATGCACAGTGACTTTGCAAAAGTGAGAAAACATAAACAAATGGACATGATGAAATCAACACAACGAGTGATGGAAAGGTACAACACTGGATTTTTCATCAGCATGATTTTTGAGCATGTCAAAATTCATTGGTAAATGATGGTACATATTGCAAATGCTGCACCATTGAACCATATTGCAAAATGGACATGAAGTCACTTTGGAAAGGAGCAAACTGTCAGTGAGAAAATTTTGCATAAACAAATGGACATGATGAAATCAACATGATTCAACATCAGTGATGGAAAGGAAATAACAACTATCACTGCAACTATCACTGCCCGGCCATCCTGTGTTCCCATAGCGAGCATTAATATCAGAATGACCGTAAATGCATTTACAAGCATATTTTTTGGGGGGTTACCAGGTGCCTATTTTCAATCACCAGTTGCACAACATGCGTATCCATCAGAATATTTTAAACAGTCCATAAAGCACTCAGGACGGACCCCATAGATAGAGGGCCGTAGTAGGGTACTCCCATAGCGGGCATGGACAATAGGAGTCCCGGTAAATGCATTTACAACCATATTTTTATTTTTGGGTTACCAGTTGCACAACAATGCACGTGCATTTGCAATATGATTCTATAGTGAAAAAACATCACCAAATGGACATGATGAAATCAACACAACGAGTGATGGAAAGGAACAACTATCATTGCCAGGCCATCCTGTGTTCATCAGGCCAGTCAATTTCACATTCCTGCAGGATTTTTATAGCATGACAAATTCGTGATGGTACCTGCCCATTGAACCATATTGCAAATGCACAGTGACTTTGCAAAAGTGAGAAAACATAAACAAATGGACATGATGAAACCAACACAACGAGTGATGGAAAGGTACAACTCTCACTGCTCGGCCATCCCGTGTTCATCAGACCAGTCAATTTTGCATTTTTGAGCATGTCAAATTTCATATGGTAAATGCACATTGAAACATATTGCAAATGCACGTGCACTTACAATATGATTCTATAGTGAAAAAACTTCACCTAACGGAGATGATGAAATCAACACAACGAGTGATGGAAATGTACAACTATCACTGCTCGGCCATCCTGTGTTCATCAGACCAGTCAATTTTGCATTTTTGAGCATGTCAAATTTCATATGGTAAATGCACATTGAAACATATTGCAAATGCACGTGCACTTACAATATGATTCTATAGTGAAAAAACATCACCTAATGGACATGATGAAATTAACACAACGAGTGATGGAAAGGAACAACTATCACTGCCCGGCCATCCCGAGTTCATCAGGCCAGTCAATTTTGCATTTCTGCAGGATTTCTCCGTTAGGCATGTCAAATTTCTTATGGCATTTGGCCCATTCCTTATGCATAATAAAATTGGACAAAAGTATATTCATATTGTAATTGACAAAAAAAAATATTTCAAAAAACGGTTTTTTTAAGCAAAATTTGATTTCTGAATAAATCATATTGGACAAACCATATTCCTTATGCATGTCAAAAAATGATAATAAAATTGGACAAAAGTATATTCATACAGTTCTTACACATGTGTAATTGACAAAAAAATCGAAAGAATTTCAAAAAACGGTCCAGAAAGCACTTTTTAAGGGTGTGTGAAGTTTTTTACAAAATGTTGACATTTTGACTTTTGACTTTTGACTACCTATGAAATCATATTGAAATTGGACAAAACATATTCCTTATGCGCATGTAAAAAAATAAATAAAATAATGATAATAAAAAAAAATTGGACAAAAGTTTTTATATTTTTTACATACAGTTCTTACACATGTCATAATTGACAAAAAATTCCTTATCAAAAAAATAAATAAATAATGAATTTGGACAAAAGTTTAAAAGTTCTTACACATGGTCCAAAAGAAAGCACACTTTTTTAGGGGTGATAAGTTTTTGACAAAAAATTCATTTTTTCAAAATTTTGCTTTTGGACGTTGACTTTTCCAATATGAAAAACCCCGGTGGAGCGGATTCGCCCCCTGTTGAATTTTTAAAGTGTTACAACTGGCAATTGCCATATGGCATTTGCAATACACTTTGCATGAATCAACGCCGAATTGGGTGGTATTGGCCAATGTGTATATGGTTTGTCCGATGCCAATGACTTGGCGTTCATTTTTGTCCAATACAGGGGGGTATTCCCTTACATAAACCACCAAACCAATACTGCTTAAGATGACAATTGTCTCTCACAGAAGCCTGGCACACTGCAAATTCCTAAATCAGATGATGCTGTGTGATTGACAGACTTAAATCAGTCTTCGAACAAGGAGTTGAACTTCTTTTGGCTTGGAGGCAGTATTTCGGCATATGGATGGGAAGCGTGCCCTGTTACTCAGCCCTAGAAGCTCGGATATGCATATAATTGGTAGATGTGGATATAAAACACTCTAAACTTTCCAAAACTGTTTCAATCCTGTCTGTGAGTATAACAGAACTGATACGGCAGGCGAAAACCTGAGAAAAATCAATCCAGGAAGTGGGATTTCTTTTGATGTGGGTAGTTTTCAATTGAATGCCTATTGAGTCTCTAATGGGTTCGGACCCAGATTGCAGTTCCTATGGCTTCCACTAGATGTCAACAGTCTTTAGACATTGTTTCAGGCTTCTTTTCTGAAAAATTAAGAAGAACGAGACCTTTCTGTCAGTGCTTAGGAAGCATGCAGTGCTGGCTTGCTTGAGCGTGACGTGACCGCGCACCCTTCGTTGTTTTTCCTTTCTATTGAATACTGTCCGGTTGAAATATTATCGATTAATTAAGACAATCGACAACCTGAGGATTCATTTTAACATGGTTTGACATGTTTTGACAAACTTTATCGGTACTATGAGGATGTCTTCAGACTAAGCTGTTTTGGCTCTGGGAGTGTTTTGTCCACAGGTCGAACATGTCATGGAAAGTCAAGGAAAATGCAAGTTCAGAAAGACAGCGTAAGATAGAATTGTGAACATTAAAGCATCGCCTGAACAGGGACTTGAACCCTGGACCCTCAGATTAAAAGTCTGATGCTCTACCGACTGAGCTATCCGGGCTCTGGTTTTGCTTATTTTCATACACCTAACCTGCCGGGCAGAGGCACGTGCTGACAAGGGGGCATTGTCAGATGGTACAGTTCCCCAGAGAACCAGGTCTTCATTCCAAATGATACAGTCAACGAAATCTGAACTAGGCATCCCCTCCAAAAACACATTGTACAAGACCTCTTGGTGCAAAGGTAGCTCGTCTGACTCCAGATCAGAAGGTTGAGTGTTCAAATCACGTCGTGGTCAGGGATTTATGTGTGCAATATCTGCCTTCTTTACACAGCGAAGTCAATGAATCAGCACAAGAACCAATGTGGCTTTACATAAACCACCAAACCAATGCTGCTTAAGATGACAATTGTCTCTCACAGAAGCCTGGCACACTGCAAATTCCTAAATCAGATGATGCTGTGTGATTGACAGACTTAAATCAGTCTTCGAACAAGGAGTTGAACTTCTTTTGGCTTGGAGGCAGTATTTCGGCATATGGATGGGAAGCGTCCCCTGTTACTCAGGCCTAGAAGCTCGGATATGCATATAATTGGTAGATGTGGATATAAAACACTCTAAACTTTCCAAAACTGTTAAAATCCTGTCTGTGAGTATAACAGAACTGATACGGCAGGCGAAAACCTGAGAAAAATCAATCCAGGAAGTGGGATTTCTTTTGATGTGGGTAGTTTTCAATTGAATGCCTATTGAGTCTCTAATGGGTTCGGACCCAGATTGCAGTTCCTATGGCTTCCACTAGATGTCAACAGTCTTTAGACATTGTTTCAGGCTTCTTTTCTGAAAAATTAAGAAGAACGAGACCTTTCTGTCAGTGCTTAGGAAGCATGCAGTGCTGGCTTGCGAGCGTGACCGAGTGCGCACCCTTCGTTGTTTTTCCTTTCTATTGAATACTGTCCGGTTGAAATATTATCGATTAATTAAGACAATCGACAACCTGAGGATTCATTTTAACATGGTTTGACATGTTTTGACAAACTTTATCGGTACTATGAGGATGTCTTCAGACTAAGCTGTTTTGGCTCTGGGAGTGTTTTGTCCACAGGTCGAACATGTCATGGAAAGTCAAGGAAAATGCAAGTTCAGAAAGACAGCGTAGGATAGAATTGTGAACATTAAAGCATCGCCCGAACAGGGACTTGAACCCTGGACCCTCAGATTAAAAGTCTGATGCTCTACCGACTGAGCTATCCGGGCTCTGGTTTTGCTTATTTTCATACACCTAACCTGCCGGGCAGAGGCACGTGCTGACAAGGGGGCATTGTCAGATGGTACAGTTCCCCAGAGAACCAGGTCTTCATTCCAAATGATACAGTCAACAAAATCTGAACTAGGCATCCCCTCCAAAAAACACATTGTACAAGACCTCTTGGCGCAAAGGTAGCTCGTCTGACTCCAGATCAGAAGGTTGAGTGTACAAATCACGTTGTGGTCAGGAATTTATGTGTGCAATATCTGACTTCTTTACACAGCGAAGTCAATGAATCAGCACAAGAACCAATGTGGCTTTACATAAACCACCAAACCAATGCTGCTTAAGATGACAATTGTCTCTCACAGAAGCCTGGCACACTGCAAATTCCTAAATCAGATGATGCTGTGTGATTGACAGACTTAAATCAGTCTTCGAACAAGGAGTTGAACTTCTTTTGGCTTGGAGGCAGTATTTCGGCATATGGATGGGAAGCGTGCCCTGTTACTCAGCCCTAGAAGCTCGGATATGCATATAATTGGTAGATGTGGATATAAAACACTCTAAACTTTCCAAAACTGTTAAAATCCTGTCTGTGAGTATAACAGAACTGATACGGCAGGCGAAAACCTGAGAAAAATCAATCCAGGAAGTGGGATTTCTTTTGATGTGGGTAGTTTTCAATTGAATGCCTATTGAGTCTCTAATGGGTTCGGACCCAGATTGCAGTTCCTATGGCTTCCACTAGATGTCAACAGTCTTTAGACATTGTTTCAGGCTTCTTTTCTGAAAAATTAAGAAGAACGAGACCTTTCTGTCAGTGCTTAGGAAGCATGCAGTGCTGGCTTGCGAGCGTGACCGAGTGCGCACCCTTCGTTGTTTTTCCTTTCTATTGAATACTGTCCGGTTGAAATATTATCGATTAATTAAGACAATCGACAACCTGAGGATTCATTTTAACATGGTTTGACATGTTTTGACAAACTTTATCGGTACTATGAGGATGTCTTCAGACTAAGCTGTTTTGGCTCTGGGAGTGTTTTGTCCACAGGTCGAACATGTCATGGAAAGTCAAGGAAAATGCAAGTTCAGAAAGACAGCGTAGGATAGAATTGTGAACATTAAAGCATCGCCCGAACAGGGACTTGAACCCTGGACCCTCAGATTAAAAGTCTGATGCTCTACCGACTGAGCTATCCGGGCTCTGGTTTTGCTTATTTTCATACACCTAACCTGCCGGGCAGAGGCACGTGCTGACAAGGGGGCATTGTCAGATGGTACAGTTCCCCAGAGAACCAGGTCTTCATTCCAAATGATACAGTCAACGAAATCTGAACTAGGCATCCCCTCCAAAAAACACATTGTACAAGACCTCTTGGCGCAAAGGTAGCTCGTCTGACTCCAGATCAGAAGGTTGAGTGTTCAAATCACGTTGTGGTCAGGGATTTATGTGTGCAATATCTGCCTTCTTTACACAGCGAAGTCAATGAATCAGCACAAGAACCAATGTGGCTTTACATAAACCACCAAACCAATGCTGCTTAAGATGAAAATTGTCTCTCACAGAAGCCTGGCACACTGCAAATTCCTAAATCAGATGATGCTGTGTGATTGACAGACTTAAATCAGTCTTCGAACAAGGAGTTGAACTTCTTTTGGCTTGGAGGCAGTATTTCGGCATATGGATGGGAAGCGTGCCCTGTTACTCAGCCCTAGAAGCTCGGATATGCATATAATTGGTAGATGTGGATATAAAACACTCTAAACTTTCCAAAACTGTTAAAATCCTGTCTGTGAGTATAACAGAACTGATACGGCAGGCGAAAACCTGAGAAAAATCAATCCAGGAAGTGGGATTTCTTTTGATGTGGGTAGTTTTCAATTGAATGCCTATTGAGTCTCTAATGGGTTCGGACCCAGATTGCAGTTCCTATGGCTTCCACTAGATGTCAACAGTCTTTAGACATTGTTTCAGGCTTCTTTTCTGAAAAATTAAGAAGAACGAGACCTTTCTGTCAGTGCTTAGGAAGCATGCAGTGCTGGCTTGCGAGCGTGACCGTGTGCGCACCCTTCGTTGTTTTTCCTTTCTATTGAATACTGTCCGGTTGAAATATTATCGATTAATTAAGACAATCGACAACCTGAGGATTCATTTTAACATGGTTTGACATGTTTTGACAAACTTTATCGGTACTATGAGGATGTCTTCAGACTAAGCTGTTTTGGCTCTGGGAGTGTTTTGTCCACAGGTCGAACATGTCATGGAAAGTCAAGGAAAATGCAAGTTCAGAAAGACAGCGTAGGATAGAATTGTGAACATTAAAGCATCGCCCGAACAGGGACTTGAACCCTGGACCCTCAGATTAAAAGTCTGATGCTCTACCGACTGAGCTATCCGGGCTCTGGTTTTGCTTATTTTCATACACCTAACCTGCCGGGCAGAGGCACGTGCTGACGAGGGGGTATTGTCAGATGGTACAGTTCCCCAGAGAACCAGGTCTTCATTCCAAATGATACAGTCAACAAAATCTGAACTAGGCATCCCCTCCAAAAAACACATTGTACAAGACCTCTTGGCGCAAAAGTAGCGCGTCTGACTCCAGATCAGAAGGTTGTGTGTTCAAATCACGTTGTGGTCAGGGATTTTATGTGTGCAATATCTGACTTCTTTACACAGAGAAGTCAATGAATCAGCACAAGAACCAATGTGGCTTTACATAAACCACCAAACCAATGCTGCTTAAGATGAAAATTGTCTCTCACAGAAGCCTGGCACACTGCAAATTCCTAAATCAGATGATGCTGTGTGATTGACAGACTTAAATCAGTCTTCGAACAAGGAGTTGAAGTTCTTTTGGCTTGGAGGCAGTATTTCGGCATATGGATGGGAAGCGTGCCCTGTTACTCAGGCCTAGAAGCTCGGATATGCATATAATTGGTAGATGTGGATATAAAACACTCTAAAGTTTTCCAAAACTGTTAAAATCCTGTCTGTGAGTATAACAGAACTGATACGGCAGGCGAAAACCTGAGAAAAATCAATCCAGGAAGTGGGATTTCTTTTGATGTGGGTAGTTTTCAATTGAATGCCTATTGAGTCTCTAATGGGTTCGGACCCAGATTGCAGTTCCTATGGCTTCCACTAGATGTCAACAGTCTTTAGACATTGTTTCAGGCTTCTTTTCTGAAAAATTAAGAAGAACGAGACCTTTCTGTCAGTGCTTAGGAAGCATGCAGTGCTGGCTTGCGAGCGTGGCCGAGTGCGCACCCTTCGTTGTTTTTCCTTTCTATTGAATACTGTCCGGTTGAAATATTATCGATTAATTAAGACAATCGACAACCTGAGCATTCATTTTAACATGGTTTGACATGTTTTGACAAACTTTATCTGTACTATGAGGATGTCTTCAGACTAAGCTGTTTTGGCTCTGGGAGTGTTTTGTCCACAGGTCGAACATGTCATGGAAAGTCAAGGAAAATACAAGTTCAGAAAGACAGCGTAGGATAGAATTGTGAACATTAAAGTAGTGCCTTAACAGGGACTTGAACCCTGTAAGGGAATACCCCCCTTTATTGGACAAAAATGAATGGGAAGTCATTGGCATCGGACAAACCATATACACATTGGCCAATACCACCCAATTCGGCGTTGATTCATGCAAAGTGTATTGCAAATGCCATATGGCAATTGCCAGTTGTAACACTTTAAAAATCCAACAGGTGGCGAATCCGCTCCACCTTGGTTTTTCATATTGGAAATGTAACCCAAGTCAACGTCCAAAAGCAAAATTTTGAAAAAATGATTTTTTTTGTCAAAAACTTATCACCCCTGAAAAAAGTGCTTTCTGGACCGTTTTTCGAAATTCTTTAGATTATTTTGTCAATTACACATGTGTAAGAACTGTATGAATATACTTTTGTCCAATTTTATTATCATAATTTTTTTTTACATACGCATAAGGAATATGTTTTGTCCATTTTCAATATGATTTCATAGGAAGTCAAAAGTCAAAAGTCAAAAATGTCAAAATTTTGTACAAAACTTCACACACCCTTACAAAAGCGCTTTCTGGACCGTTTTTTGAAATTCTTTTGAATTTTGTGTCAATTACACACGTATAAGAACTGTATCAACAGACTTTAGTTGTATTTTATTATCATAATTTTCAAAAAAAATGTTTTACTTGTGCATAAGGAATATGATTTGTCCATTTACAATATGATTTCATAGGAAGTCAAAAGTCCAAGTCAAAAGTCAGTTTTTGGGGCTAAATTCCATAAGAAATTTGACATGCTCAAAAATCCTGCAGAAATGCAAAATTGACTGGCCTGATGAACACAGGATGGCCGAGCAGTGATAGTTGTACCTTTCCATCACTCGTTGTGTTGATTTCATCATGTCCATTTGTTTATGTTTTCTCACTTTTGCAAAGTCACTGTGCATTTGCAATATGGTTCAATGGGCATGTACCATCACGATTTTGTCATGCTATAAAAATCATGCAGGAATGCAAAATTGACTGGCCTGATGAACACAGGATGGCCTGGCAGTGATAGTTGGTCCTTTCCATCACTCGTGTTGATTTCATCATGTCCATTTGGTGATGTTTTTTCACTATAGAATCATATTGCAAATGCACGTGCATTGTTGTGCAACTGGTAACCCAAAAATAAAAATATGGTTGTAAATGCATTTTCCGGGACTCCTATTGTCCATGCCCGCTATGGGAGTACCCTACTATGGCCCTCTATCTATGGGGGCAGTCCTGAGTGCTTTATGGACTGTTTAAAATATTCTGATGGATACGCATTGTTGTGCAACTGGTGATTGAAAATAGGCACCTGGTAACCCAAAAATAAAAATATGGCTGTGAATGCATTTACCAGTCATTCTGATATTAATGCCCGCTATGGGAACACAGGATGGCCGGGCAGAGATAGTTGTTCCTTTCCATCACTCGTTGTGTTGATTTCATCATGTCCATTTGGTGATGTTTTTTCACTATAGAATCATATTGCAAGTGCACGTGCATTTGCAATATGTTTCAATGGGCATTTACCATATGAAATTTGACATGCTCAAAAATGCTAAATTGACTGGTCTGATGAACACAGGATGGCCGAGCAGTGATAGTTGTACCTTTCCATCACTCGTTGTATTGATTTCATCATGTCCATTTGGTGATGTTTTTTCACTATAGAATCATATTGCAAGTGCACGTGCATTTGCAATATGGTTCAATGGGCATTTACCATATGAAATTGGACATGCTCAAAAATCCTGCAGAAATGCAAAATTGACTGGCCAGATGAACTCGGGATTGCCTGGCAGTGATAGTTGCTCCTTTCCATCGCTCGTTGTGTTGATTTCATCAAGTCCATTTGTTTATGTTTTCTCACTTTTGCAAAGTCACTGTGCATTTGCAATATGATTCAATGGGCAGGTACCATCACAAATTTGTCATGCTATAAAAATCCTGCAGGAATGTGAAATCGACTGGCCCGATGAACTCGGGATGGCTGGGCAGTGATTCTGGTTCATCTCAATCACTCGTTAGGGTTGATTTCAGAATGTCCATTAGGTGATGTTTTTTTGACTATAGAATCATATTGCAAATGCACGTGCCTTGTTGTGCAACTGGTAACCCAAAAATAAAAATATGGAGATTTCATTATGTCCATTTGTTTATGTTTTCTTACTTTTGCAAAGTCACTGTGCATTTGCAATATGATTCAATGGGCAGGTACCATCACGAATTTGTCATGCTATAAAAATCCTGCAGGAATGTGAAATCGACTGGCCCGATGAACTCGGGATGGCTGGGCAGTGATTCTGGTTCATCTCAATCGCTCGTTAGGGTTGATTTCAGAATGTCCATTAGGTGATGTTTTTTTCACTATAGAATCATATTGCAAATGCACGTGCCTTGTTGTGCAACTGGTAACCCAAAAATAAAAATATGGAGATTTCATTATGTCCATTTGTTTATGTTTTCTTACTTTTGCAAAGTCACTGTGCATTTGCAATATTGTTCAATGGGCAGGTACCATCACGCATTTGTCATGCTATAAAAATCCTGCAGGAATGTGAAATTGACTGGCCCGATGAACTCGGGATGGCTGGGCAGTGATTCTGGTTCATCTCAATGGCTCATTAGGGTTGATTTCAGAATGTCACTTTTGGTGATGGTACCTCACTGTTTAAACATATTGCAAATGGACAAGAGTCACCAGCAAGTCACCGTCCATCAGTCAATTAGATATCATTCTGACACCAAACTGATACAAACTGACACTAAACCCACTTTTTCCAACTCGTTTAGTAACCATCACAAACTTCAGAGCTGGCCCAAAATTCACAACGCCTTCGGTTCAAACCATAAAAAAACATAAAACACGTAGTTACGTTCTAGCTGCGGGTCCATTTCATATGGTAAGTGTAGGACTAGCTGAGGTGACCCCAAATCCCAAGTTTCGGCTCGATCGGTCATTTGGTGTCCGAGCAAAACCCTAATTGGTGCTGAAAATCCACTTTATCCATGACTTGCTACGGGGTCCTTGAATGAGCTATCGGACAGAAACGTTGGGGTCTGTCTATATGGACTGAGACGGTCGCAATGCACCTAGTTTTGCGACTCTGGGACATTTCTAAATGTCTGCATTTTCGTGATGCAAAAATGAATTGAAGTCATTGCAAATGTACGAGGCTGTTTCTCGGTCCGAGAACCTTCTAGAGCCACGTAACTCACCACGCACTATCGACCTGAGGTCTAGAACAGGATTCTAAAGTTTCGGAACTCTAGGTCTGACGGTTATTTAAAAGTTCCAACAAGGTTAACTAATACAGGCAGTGTATGTCTCTAAGCACCCCAATGGGTCCCTACTTCCAAACTGTGTGTGTGTGTGATTTAGTTTTCCTTTGAAATTTTATGGGAAGAATGACTGATTTACAGTTCATGGGGGTTGCCTAATCACATATATGAAGTTTTGGAAAGATCTGACTTTTTTAACCCCTCGAAACAGCCCAAGAGACACCAATTTTGGCACTTCCGGTTGGCACAGGAAGCTATAAGTCAACACATATCCTCACTGGGGTATGCTTTTACAGAATCCTGAGTTTTAAGTCCTTACGTTAAGAATTGACTGATTTACACAGGGTTGAATGCACTATGTCTATCAAACTGCAGGCAGGGTATCGATAAACACTTTTAGGGTGATTTTAACCACTTCCGGTTGGTCCAGGAAGCTTAGAATCAACACAGGTAGACCTCGTAGTGGCCTGATGGACTGTCATCGAAGACAGGTTCATACGAAATTCATAACCCACATAGGCTTCAGGTTGAATTTAGGGGTGCAGGCAATGTATACCTATGGGGAGAGAAGTCAATGCAAACTCTTTGAAGTAAACACCTTCTTTTAACTATTAAGGGTTAATGCCACACGGTCAACGTTAGGCTTGCACGGATCGGGAGGACCTTAGGAACGTACCTGAGGTCGAATTGTGCTTCTCACCCTAACGGTTCTCTCACTGTCACCCAAAAGCTAATGACGTTTGTGGGGCAGGCTTCATTTTGGGCCTACTTTTCTAATGGTTGCTGCGCTTAGACCGAGCGAGCTACGGTCAAGCGGGATATCTCGTTGAACTCGGCACGGCCTAGAGATTATGTTTATGCCATTGCCTGCTCTCTGTGTCTTTGAGAACCGCACCTTTTCACTCCATCCTTGCTGTGTGTGTGTGAGAGAGCTTTTCTTTGACATCTGTTGGGAGGAATGACTTATTTACAGTTCAAGAGGGTTATCTAGTCACACATATGAAGTTTAAAAAATATGTGACTTTTTTAACCCTTCAAAACAGACAGTGTGACCCAATTAAAGGCACTTCCTGTTGGCACAGGAAGCTATAAGTAAACACATGTCTTGATTGATATAGCCACTTACAGAATCCTGAGTTTTAAGTCTTTAAGTTAAGAATTGACTGATCTACACAGGGTTGAATGCACTATGTCTATCAAACTGCAGGCAGTGTATGGATCAACACTGATAAGGTGATTTCAACCACTTCCGGTTGCTTCAGGAAGCTTAGAATTGGCACAGGTAGACCTAATAGTGGTCTGATGGACTGTCATAGAAGACAGGTTCATAAGGCATTCATAACCCACATAGGCATCAGGTTGAATTTAGAGGTGCATGCAATGTATTCCTATGGGGAGAGAAGTCAATGCAAACGGTTTGATGTAAACACGTTCTTTTAACTGGTAAGGGTTAATGCCACACGGTCAAGGTTAGGCTTGTACGGATCGGGAGGACCTCAGGTACGTTCCTGAGGTCGAATTGTGCTTCACACCTTAACGGTTCTCTCACTGTCACCCAAAAGCAAATGACATTGAAGGCCAGACTTCATTTTGGGCCTACTTTTCTAATGGTCGCTGTGCTTAGACCGAGCGAGCTACGGTCAAGTGGGGCATCTTGTTGAACTCGGCACGGCCTAGAGAATACGGAAATGCCATTGTAGGCTTTGTGTGTCTTTAATCACAGCACTTTGTCACTCCATCCTTGCTGTGTTTGTGTTTCTGTGTGTGTGTGTGAGAGAGAGCTTTTCTTTGACATCTGTTGGGAAAAATGACTGACTTACAGTTTATGGGGGTTGTCTAATCACACATATGAAGTTTTGAAAAGATCTGACCTTTTTAACCCTTGGAAACTGCCACAGTGACACCATTTAAGGCACTTCCGGTTGGCACAGGAAGCTATAAATAAACTCATATCCTGTTTGGGGTATGCCTTTACAGAATCCTGAGTTTTAAGTCTTTACGTTAAGAACTGAGTTATTTACGGAGGGTTTAGTGAGTGTGTGTTATTTCAGAAAATCATAGAAAATCACAGAAATCTCGCAGAGCTCCGCAGCACACTTTAAAAAGATTCGTAAGAACACCCTGCAACTGGATCTGTAACCATTGAAAAAATAAAAAACACCTATCCGTGAACATCACCAATCTGTCATTGTACGATTTCTCTTAAATGACGATAGATAAATGGCTGGTTCTTTTTTTATTGACACCGGAGGCTCCTTGACTTTGACGTGAAGTGGAAAAATAATTTCTCTATTTTCATTTTGTACCTTTAATCCCAGATAAATGGCCATAACTCAAAAACAGTTGAGGCCTAGACACCATCTTGTTCGGGGCCAACTGCCCATTATGCCAAACCTATGCTCACCGAGTTTCGGCTTCGAAATATTTTCCGTTTTCGAGATAAGGCCCCGTCGTGAATCGTGATGTTTTGTCCAATAGTAATATGATTGCTTATGCCCTCTTGTGGGATATTCCGGGACAGCGGAAAAATGACCAAAATCTTATTATTTTTGTCAAACGGAAACAGAATGTCCGACAAAGTTCATTTGATGACTTCCTGGTAGGTCCGGCCCTGCCGCTCGGCCCAACGCCGTCCGCAAATTTTACAAACTATTTCAGACGTCTAGTAAGGGACCGTACATTTGCAATATGGACTTTATAATAATATAATATATGCCATTTAGCAGACGCTTTTATGCAAAGCGACTTACAGTCATGTGTGCATACAGTCATGTGTGCATCACTAACCATACAGCAACTGCCGAAATCTTCCCTTAAGGTATGGACGCTCAGATTAAAAGTCTGATGCTCTACCGACTGAGCTATCCGGGCTCTGGTTTTACTTATTTTCATACACCTAACCTGCCGGGTAGAGGCACGTGCTGACGAGGGGGCATTGTCAGATGGTACAGTTCCCCAGAGAACCAGGTCTTCATTCCTAATGATACAGTCAATGAAATCTGAACTCTCACAGAAGGATGGCACCCTGCAAATTCCCAAATCAGATGATGCTGTGTGATTGACAGACTTAAATCAGTCTTCGAACAAGGAGTTTAACTTCTTTTGGCTTGGCGGCAGTATTTCAGCATATGGATGGGAAGCGTACCCTGTTACTCAGACCCAGAAGCTCGAATATACATATAATTGGTAGATGTGGATATAAAACACTCTAAAGTTTCCAAAACTGTTAAAATCCTGTCTGTGAGTATAACAGAACTGATACGGCAGGCGAAAACCTGAGGAAAATCAAGCCAGGAAGTGGGATTTCTTTTGATGTGGGTAGTTTTCAATTGAATGCCTATTGAGTTTCTAATGGGTTCGGACCCAGATTGCAGTTCCTATGGCTTCCACTAGATGTCAACAGTCTTTAGACATTGTTTCAGGCTTCTTTTCTGAAAAATTAAGAAGAACGAGACCTTTCTGTCAATGCTTAGGAAGCATGCAGTGTTGGATTGCGAGCGTGACCGAGTGCGCACCCTTCGTTGTTTTTCCTTTCTATTGAATACTGTCCGGTTGAAATATTATCGATTAATTAAGGCAATCGACAACCTGAGGATTAATTTTAACATGGTTTGACATGTTTTGACAAACTTTATCGGTACTATGAGGATGTCTTCAGACTAAGCTGTTTTGGCTCTGGGATTGTTTTGTCCACAGGTCGAACATGTCACAGAAAATGCAAGTTCAGAAAGACAGTGTAGTGAAGAAATGTGAACATTAAAGCATCACCTGAACAGGGACCCTCAGATTAAAAATCTGATGCTCTACCGACTGAGCTATCCGGGCTCTGCTTTTGCTTATTTTCATACACCTAACATGCCGGGTAGAGGCACGTGCTGACGAGGGGGCATTGTCAGATGGTACAGTTCCCCAGAGAACCAGGTCTTCATTCCAAATGATACAGTCAACAAATTCTGAACTAGGCATCCCCTCCAAAAAACACATTGTACAAGACCTTGTGGCACAAAAGTATTGCGTCTGACTCCGGATCAGAAGGTTCCGTGTTCAAATCATGTCGTGGTCAGGACTTTTATGTGAGCAATATCTGCCTTCTTTACACAGCGAATTCAATGATTCAGCACAAGAACCAATGTGGCTTCACAGTACCAGTCATGCACAAAAATGACCAAATCAATGCTGCTTAATTGCCCTCTTGGAGAATTGTCATCAACTGACACTAATTAGTATAGCGCAACGGTCAAAAAATATTACTAGAATATAGTCATGAAATCACATGTGAAATATAGTGAAACACATCTTAGCCTTTTGTTAATCACCCTGTCATCTCAGATTTACAGCCAAAGCAAGACAAGCATTTACTGTAAGTTTATCGATAGCCTAGCATAGCATTATGTCCAGCTAGCAGCAGGAAGCTTGGTCACGAAAATCAGAAAAGCAATCAAATTAAATAGTTTACCTTTGATGAGCTTTGGATGTTTGTACTCACGAGACTCCCAATTAGATAGCAAATGTTCCTTTTGTTCCATAAAGATTATTTTTATAGCCGAAATTTTTATAGCCGAAGTTTGTTCTTCACGTTTGGCTTAGAAATCGACCGGAAATTGCGGTCACGACAACGGCAAAAATATTCCAAATTAGATCCATAATATCGACAGAAACATGGTAAACGTTTTTCAATCATCTATTCGATAATATATCAACCGGGTCAGTTGGCTTCTTAGTAGGAGCGAGAGAAACAATAGCCGCATTTGTCTATTACGCACAAATCACTCTGAGAGCCACCAGTTGACCACTAACGCAATGTTGGCGCTCACGCTCCTTTTTCAAAATAAAAGCCTGAAACTATGTCTTGTGACACTAGACACATTAGGGAAGCCATAGAAAAAGGAATCTGGTTGATATCCCTTTCACTGCTCAATAGGGACGCATAGGAACGCAGAGGTTTCTAAATAAGAGTCACTTCCTGATGGGATTTGTCTCAGGCTTTCGCCTGCAATATCAGTTCTGTTATACTCACAGACAATATTTTTACAGTTTTGGAAACTTTAGAGTGTTTTCTATTCTAAGCTGTCAATTATCTGGTCCTGAAAAATAGCCTGTTTACTTTGGGAACGTTATTTTCCAAAAATGAAAATAGTGCCCCCTAGTTTCAAGAGGTTAACTTGTTGTTTATCCAGCCACCGTGTCAGATTTCAAAAAAGGCTTTAAGGCGAAAGCAAATCATGCGATTATCTGATGACAGCGCTCAGCACACAAAACATTGCAAACAGTTAGCAGCCAAGTAGATTTGTCACAAAAGTCTGAAATAGCAATAAAATGAATCACTTACCTTTGATGATCTTCATATGGTTCCACTCACAAGACTCCCAGTTACACAATAAATGTTTCTTTTGTTCAATAAAGTTCCTCTTTATAGCCAAAAAACTCAATTGTATGGGCGCGTTTTGTTCAGTAATTCAATGGCTCAAATGCAGTCACAAGAGGCAGATGAAAATTCCAAATAGTATCCGTAAAGTTCATAGAAACATGTCAAACAATGTTTATAATCAATCCTCAGGTTGTTTTTAACATAAATAATCGATCATATTTAAACCGGACAATAGCGTCGTCAATATAAAAGAAAAACCATTAAGGCACGCTCTCGGGAATGCGCACCAAACAGGTTGGGGACTTTCCATTGGCCTCTCATTGAAACTGCTCATGCTCCCTCATTTTTCAGAATAGAGGCCTGAAACAATGTCTAAAGACTGTTCTCAGCTCGTGGAAGCCATAGGGAATGGAATCTGGGTCATATCCCTTTAAATGGTGGATAGGCTTTCAGTGGAAAAACACCCATTTCAAAATCGTAGCACTTACCGGATGGATTTTCCTCAGATTTTCGCCTGCCATTTCAGTACTGAAATGCTCACAGATATTATTTTAACAAAATTCCGAATGCTGCCCCTTATCCCCAAAAAGTTAAATTGGATTTAAATTCTATGGCAAGACATAAGTGGCTGTGTAGCAATGATCAACAACCAACTTGACAGAGCTTGAAGAATATAATGCAATCCTGGTGTGCAAAGCATTTAGAGACTTTCCCAGAAAGACTCTCAGCTGTCATCGCTGCCATGGGTGATTTTAACATGTATTGACTCAGGAGGTTGACTACTTACATAATCAATCAATCAATCTGTCTCTACATTTTGATTACCTGTTTTTATACAAATGTTAGAATTAGAAATATCCTTTTACATAAGGCGTTCTGTGTGGGTCCATTATTGGCATTTTCATCTGTGTAATGAACCTGAAAAACCAAATCATATAGTGATATTGTCATGTTTTGTCATATATTGTCATGTCTTGTCCTTGTGCTTCCCCTTCTGTTCGTTTCCCCCTGCTGGTCTTATTAGGTTCTTTCCCTCTCTCTCCCCCTCCCTCTCTCCCTCTCTCTCTCTCTCTCTCTCTCTATCGTTCCGTTCCTGCTCCCAGCTGTTCCTCATTTACTCTTTCACACCTGTCCCCTATTTTGCCCTCTGATTAGAGTCCCTATTTCTCCCTCTGTTTTCCGCTTCTGTCCTTGTCGGATCATTGTTTGATGTGTGCTGTGCTGTGTTCTTGTTCCGTCGAGTTTTTGCCTTCTTCAGATGCTGCGTGTGAGCAGGTGTCAATGTCAGCTACGGCCGGTGCCTTCCCGAAGCGACCTGCAGTCTGTGGTCGCGTCTCCAGTCATTCCTCTCTACTGACGAGTGGATTTCAGTTTTCGTGTTTTGCTTTCACCTAGATAATATCCAGGATTATCGCTTTTGTCTAAGACTGGAATAAAGACTCTGTTTTCGTTAAGTCGCTTTTGGGTCCTCATTCACCTGCATAACAGATATGGGCATTAAATACTGCCACAAGCCTCCTTGTCTACATTGAAATCTACACCAAGAAGTCACTTGTAGTAAAAGGATTGCCTTGTTGAATTTCCCAATGAACAAAAGCCAGCATAATCCCGACGCCAAAGCTTTCGGTAGACACTTGGTGCAAACGATCCAATGCTG
This sequence comes from Oncorhynchus gorbuscha, assembly GCF_021184085.1. Lineage (NCBI taxonomy): Eukaryota > Metazoa > Chordata > Actinopteri > Salmoniformes > Salmonidae > Oncorhynchus > Oncorhynchus gorbuscha. The sequence continues at coordinate 26,878,029 of NC_060183.1, forward strand.
TTCCAACGCATGGTGAAATTAAACCATCTTTACCTTGTCAGTACAGTAAGAGAAAAACTATTAAAACATAATAAATGTACATTTTTCTGGGGCTAGTGGAGTTGAACCAGAAAGACACAAACCAATTGAAGAAAAATAGGCACAAAACCAGATACGTGACTCTCCAGTATTGCTTCTGGAGCACAGTAAGAAGCATGTGATACATAAGAACCAATTACAGTGATGCATCTCAGTAGTATAATGTGTCCTTCTCTCCTTCCCTTCATGTGTACTGATCTATAAGAATTGAACAGGTCAGTTGGAAACAACGGCTTTCACTTATCCAGTGTCATAAGATATGTGCATATGAAGGACAAGACACAACCAGAAGCCACTTAGCTACTATTAGGACTCCATCCTGGAATGTGCTCCAAAAGTCTCAGATAGCTCCCTTCATAACACCTACGACTCTAGATGGATTTGAATGTGTACAATTTAACAGTTTTTATCTTGTCCTTTCAAATGGTCAATATGGAAATCAAACAAGGAAACAAGGCTTATTGGATTGTCACTCACACCAGTGGTGAATCTCAAAAGTCCTTCCTCCAGTCTTCTCCGCACCCTCTCAAAACATCATAGGGAAGCAAGGAGAGCATTGTAGAAGAAGAACTTTAGAGAGTCACACATTGTGACGAAATGGTGGTTTTAGAAGGGTCAAGGGGAACACCCAGGGTGAGTCCTCATCTTCCTCCTCTATCGGTTGTAAAACTGAGACGACACCCACGCCAGACCCCACTTGAGGTTGGTCAACCTGAACTTGAGCGCCTTGGTCCACTGTTCCTCTGAGTTGAACTGGGTCTTGATGGAGTAGGAGCCGCCGCTGCCTCACGTGTCCTCAATCTTGCCCTTCTCGACATCCATCCTGACCCATAACAGAAAAAGGTGCCTCTTGCTCCTACCTGACACGCAGGCGTCCCATCTAGACATCTGGAAATGCAAATGCGCTACGCTAAATGCTAATAGCACTCGTTAAAACTCAAACGTTCATTAAAATACACATGCAGGGTATTGAATTAAAGCTACACTCGTTGTGAATCCAGGCAACGAGTCAGATTTTTAAAATGCTTTTTGGCGAAAGCATGAGAAGCTATTATCTGATAGCATGTAACACCCCAAAAGACCCGCAGGGGACGTAAACAAAATAATTAGCATAGTCGGCGCTACACAAAGCGCACAAATAAAATATAAAACATTCATTACCTTTGACCATCTTCTTTGTTGGCACTCCTAGATGTCCCATAATCACTATTGGGTCTTTTTTTTCGATTCAATCGGTCCATATATAGCCTAGATATCGATCTATGAAGACTGTGTGATCAACGAAAAAAAATTGCTTCTTATAACGTAACGTCATTTTTTAAAATTAAAAAAGTAGACGATAAACTTTCACAAAACACTTATAAATACTTTTGTAATGCAACTTTAGGTATTAGTAAACGTTAATAAGCGATCAAATTGATCACGAGGCGATGTGTATTCTATAGCTGTACGTCTGGAAATAATGTCCGGGTAAATCACAACCAAAATATCCGGTCGGAGACCTGAAGAAATGGGCTGTCTCTTCTTCGTTTGACCAAGAAACAAAGCCTAGGCAAATGACAAGACTGTTAACATTGTGTGGAAGCTGTAGGAATTGCAATCTCGGCTCCAGGTAATTTGCTTTCCCATAGACAATACATGCAAGTGGCGCATTGATATATTTTCCAATTTTCAGTGATCAGATTTTCCTGCGCTTTTCGATGAAACGCACGTTCTGTTATAGTCACAGCCGTGATTTAACCAGTTTTATAAACGTCTGAGTGTTTTCTATCCACACATACTAATCATATGCATATACTATATTCCTGGCATGAGAAGCAGGGCGCTGAAATGTTGCGCGATTTTTAACAGAATGTTCGAAAAAGTAGAGGGTCGACTTAAGAGGTTAAAACTCAAAACCCCAAGTGTTTATTTCTTGAGGGCTATGAAAGAAACTGGTGCAACATCTACAGCTGCTAACTCCACAAAAACATTTTTAATCTAAGGCCAGTATGCTAAAACAAAACAATCTGCAGATTTCTCATGCTAGTGACTAGTTGGAGGCAAATAATCATGCAGAGACAAAGGATTAAGCTGTCAAAAGCTGACCAACTCCAGTTATTTGTGTAAGTACAATAGAGTACCACAGTATTAGTCATAATAACCATAAAACATAGTGGTCAAACAAGGAAATGGTTCCAACCGTTTTTCCACCATTCATTTTTCCCCATAGAGAATTTTAGAAACACCTAAAATATGGGATGTGTTTCATTGTGTGACTTTTCAATAACCGTGTAAATATCTGGAGGACAAGGTGACTATATATTTGCCTGTATTTAGCCCCCCAAAATAAAATGCAAATAAGCTGTTAATGTGGCTGTCGTAAAGAACTGCAAACGCCATGATGATCTGGACGAGACTGCCGAGGCAAAGGTAAGAATCTCTGAATTAACTATGTTAGCTAAATTTAGTCATGAATTAATAGGCAAAATGCCTTTAAATTTACAATTCAGAGAGTTCAGTAATATGTTTCACCTCAAAGAAAAGTGGCATGGTTAAATATGAGATGAGGGCAAGCAGTTCAACACAGGTAGGTCACATTCACCATTTTGGACAGCATATTATGGTCTATTATGACATCACATCCACATAAGTGTGTGAGATTCTAGAAGTCTCATTATTTGTGAACCAATTATGATGTCACAACTGATCAATAAATTCCAAATGTTCTGTTTGAACAGTCTGGCGTCTGATTGCTGAAAATAGAACACTAGTTTCCAAGACAATCTAGCAAATTCCTCCTGAGATATAGTTAACAAAGTAGACCACCATAAATGTTCATCTAGTTGCACTTTCTGTATTTTATAGTGGTCTACTTTGTTAACTATATCTCAGGAGGAATTTGCTAGATTGTCTTGGAAACTAGTGTTCTATTTTCAGCAATCAGACGCCAGACTGTTCAAACAGAACATTTGGAATTTATCCAAAATGGTGAATGTGACCTACCTGTGTTGAACTGCTTGCCCTCATCTCATATTTAACCATGCCACTTTTCTTTGAGGTGAAACATATTACTGAACTCTCTGAATTGTAAATTTAAAGGCATTTTGCCTATTAATTCATGACTAAATTTAGCTAACATAGTTAATTCAGAGATTCTTACCTTTGCCTCTGCAGTCTCGTCCAGATCATCATGGCGTTTGTAGTTCTTTACGATAGCCACATTAACAGCTTATTTGCATTTTATTTTGGGGGGCTAAATACAGGCATATATATTGATAAGTCACCTTGTCCTACAGATATTTACACGGTTATTGAAAAGTCACACAAGGGTAAGCCTACATGAAACACATCCCTTATTTGAGGTGTTTCTAAAATTCCTATGGGGAAAAATGAATGGCGGAAATATGGTTGGAACCATTTCCTTGTTTGACCGCTATGTTTTATGGGTATTATGACTCATACTGTGGTACTCTATTGTACCTACACAAATAACTGGAGTTGGTCAGCTTTTGACAGCTTAATCCTTTGTCTCTGCATGATCATTTGCCTCCAACTAGTCACTAGCATGAGAAATCTGCAGATTGTTTTGTCTTAGCATACTGGCTTTAGATAAATAAATAAGAATGTGGGTGTTAGCAGCTGTAGATGTTGCACTGGTTTCTTTCATAGCCCTAGTTTGTGTCTTTCTGGTTCAACTCCACTAGCCCCAGAAAAATTTACATTTATTATGTTTTAATAGTTTTTCTCTTACTGTACTGACAAGGTAAAGATGGTTTAATTTCACCATGCATTGGAACGTTTGCACCCTCAATGCCCCCTCCTCAGCACGTGCCTCTACCTGGCAGGTTAGGTGTATGAAAATAAGTAAGTGCAGAGCCCGGATAGCTCAGTCAGTAGAGCATGGGACTTTTCATCTGAGGGTCCAGGGTTCAAGTCCCTGTTTGGATGATGCTTCAGTGTTCACCTTTCTTCCCTACGCTGTCTTTATGAACTTGCATTTTCCATGACATGTTCGACCTGTGGACAAAACACTCACAGAGCCAAAACAGCTTAGTCTGAAGACATCCTCATAGTACCGGTGAAGTTTGTCGAAACATGTCAAATGATGTTTATAATTAATGCTCAGGTTGTCAATTTTCTTAATAATTGATCATATTTCAACCGGACAATAGCGTATTCAATAGAAAGGAATAACAAAGAAGGGTGTGCACTCGGTCACGCTCGCAAACCAGCACTGCATGCTTCCTAAGCACTGACAGAAAGGTCTTGTTTTCTTCATTTTTCAGAAAAGAAGCCTGAAACAATGTCTAAAGACTGTTGACATCTAGTGGAAGCCATAGGAACTGCAATCTGGGTCCGAACCTATTAGAAACTCAATAGGCATTCGATTGAAAACTACCCACATCAACAACAACAAAAACACTTCCTGGATTGATATTCCTCAGGTTTTCGCCTGCTGTATCAGTTCTGTTATACTCGCAGACAGGATTTTAACAGTTTTGGAAACTTTAGAGTGTTTTATATCCACATCTACCAATTATATGCTTATCCGAGCTTCTGGGCCTGAGTAACAGGGCACGCTTCTCATCCAAAAAAAGCCGAAATACTGCCTCCAAGCCAAAAGAAGTTCAACTCCCTGTTCTAAGACTGATTTAAGTCTGTCAATCACACAGTATCATCTGATTTAGGAATTTGCAGTGTGCCATGCTTCTGTGCTAGACAATTGTCATCTTAAGCAGCATTGGTTTGGTGGTTTTTGTGCATGATTGGTACCGTAAAGCCAAATTGGTTCTTGTGCTGATTCATTGACTTCGCTGTGTAAAAAAGGCAGAGATTGCACACATAAAAACTCTGACCATAACATGATTTGAACACACAACCTTCTGATCTGGATTCAGATGCACTATCTTTGCACCAAGAGGTGTTGTACAATGTGTTTTTGGAGGGGATGACTAGTTCAGATTTCGTTGACTGTATCATTTGGAATGAAGGCCTGGTTCTCTGACAATGCTCCCTCGTCAGCACGTGCCTCTGCCCGGCAGGTTAGGTGTATGAAAATAAGTAAAAGCAGAGCCCGGATAGCTTAGTCGGTAGAGCATCAGACATTTATTCTGAGGTTCAAGGGTTCGGGCGATGCTTTCACCTTTCTGAACTTGCTTTTTCCATGACATGTTCGACCTGTGGACAATACACTCCCAGAGCCAAAACAGCTTCGTCTGAAGACATCCTCATAGTACCTTCTTCAGAGAAGTATTTTCTTGTGTTGTATTTTGAAGCTACATAACCGTGAGACTCCCAAGTGGTGCAGCGGTCTACGGAACTCCATCTCAGTGCTAGAGGCTTCACTACAGACTCCCTTGTTCAAATTAGGGCTTTGTTTCTATCAAAGTGCTTTATTACGTTATCATAGTTTCCGTATGCCGTTTCTGCTGTAGCTCACTGTATGTATGGGATCATAATATATTCCTTATAACGTGACACATTCTAACGTGTAACGTTACACATTTTATAACCTTTATGGTGTTATAGTCAATCGTGCTGACGTAGCTACATTATTGTATTAGCTCTGTAAAACAAGGCTAGTTGCATCAGAGAACTATTAGCGTGTGTTTTATTTTGAAGCTATCCTGGCCTTATGACTCCCAAGTTGCGCAATGGTCTATGGCACTGCATCTCAGTGCTAGAGGCTTCACTGGCTGTGATTGGGAGTCCCATAGTGCAGTTCACAATTGCCCCAGCGTTGTCTGAGTTTGGCCGGTGTAGGCCATCATTGTAAATAATAATTTGTTCTTAAATGACTTGCCCAGTTAAATAAATAAAACATATGACCATTATTTGTGTATTTGGTCTATTCAGCATAGCTCTGTTCTGCCCTGCCTTGCCCCCTTGTGGAACTCAAAAGTTAGCTTCTTACTGTTATAACTCAAATCTGTGATTTTGTCAATGCAAGAAACTATTTTTTATAGCAGTGTTTATTATATAATAATTCTTTGTAGTATTTGTTATTGCTATATCCTTATATTATATTCTAATGAATAATTCATCTTTAATCTGTACTTTCAGAAACCACAAACAGTATTTGCCAATATCATAACTGGAATTGGACATCTTTGGAGCTGAAGAATGAGGCCAGCTTTTGTATGCTAACCTACACTCCTTAACAGTTGTACTGGATGAAAACACAGCAAGAAAACACACAGGCCAATATGTAATAGTCATCTATTTTATTGCAGTATTGGTAGTTGGTTCAACAACTTGTTTTACTAGAGGACAAAAAACTGAATATGCATAACCCATATTTAATATCCATGCAGTGACTGAACAACAACTCTATTTCCACCCCCACCACTAAAGGCATAGTATCTGCACCTGTTAGGTCAGTCAGTCACTTATTGTTGCAGAAAATGCTGTTCAGTGAGGCGTAGGGGATTGTCTACAGCAGGACGACCCCCAGTGGATGGGCGCCGAGGGGTGTGGTGCTCCTCCAGCAGCTCTCTCATGAGGTTCTCTCTGTATTTTTGGTAGGTAATTACTTTACCTATGAGGGAGTGGGGAGGATGAGGATGATGAGGCAATGGGTAGGTGGGTGAGATATTGTCACTATAATTGCATAATGGATTTGTATGTGAACTGTACATCCAATTACAAAAAAACCTTGTTCAGTAATCATCTCACCTGTTAGTTGGCGGTGAACTATGCTGCTGCTGAGGACAGCAGTGGCGATCAGATGGAAAGATATCTTCTTATCCCACTTGGTCGTTTTCCGAGTGCATTCCACAAAGCTGTTTATCATGTCCGCCTTATCCACGGCCCCCATTTTGAGGTAATAATTACTCCTGGCTCTCTCTTCTCCTGTAGCTCTAAGGCATAGTGATTGGTCTCCTCTACTATGTTTCCCACCAGCTCCTCTGTCAGAAACAACTTGAAGCACTCTGCCTCAGTTGAAAATGGCAAGGGGCGTTGCACTCCAGACTGGGACTCGTCAAAGCAAACAGCAGGGCCAGGAGGGGTGAAATGACTGGTGGCCTTCCAGCTACCACATAACTCCTGTACTTCATCCACTGTCGGTCTGCCTCCATCAGCACCAGCATCGTCAAAGGGACCTGGTACTTCGTCAGTGGACAAGGGAACCTCGGATTCAGGGTTCTCAATGGCTACAAGGTTGGGGGGCAACTCCTCACTGTCACTGTCAGAATCTGATTCCTGACTTTCATACTCAGACTCATTGTCAGAATTTAAAAAAAAAATGTCCAGAATTTCCACATTTGTGAGTTGTCTCCTTTTGAAAGACATTGCTAATGCTACAACTTAGCTCACTAACAGTGTGGGAAAATCTTTGGATGGAGTTGAAAGTCCGTGTTGCCCAGTAACAGCCCAAAAACATCACTGCTCTAGAGGAGATCTGCATGGAGGAATGGGCCAAAATACAAGCAACAGTGTGTGAAAACCTTGTGAAGACTTACAGAAAACGTTTGACCTCTGTCATTGCCAACAAAGGGTATATAACAAAGTATTGAGATAAACTTTTGTTCTTGATCAAATACTTATTTTCCACCATAATTTGTAAATAAATTCATAAAAAATCCTACAATGTGATTTTCTGGATTTTTTTTCCTCATTTTGTCTGTCATAGTTGAAGTGTACCTATGATGAAAATTACAGGCTTCTCTCATCTTTTTAAGTGGGAGAACTTGCACAATTGGTGGCTGACTAAATACTTACTAAATAGTAAATACTTGGAGGGGATGCCTAGTTCAGATTTCGTTGACTGTATCATTTGTTCCCCAATGGTGGAACAAACTCCCTCACGACGCCAGGACAGCGGAGTCAATCACCACCTTCCGGAGACACCTGAAACCCCACCTCTTTAAGGAATACCTAGGATAGGATAAGTAATCCCTCTCACCCCCCCCTTTAAGATCTAGATGCACTATTGTAAAGTGACTGTTCCACTCAATGTCATAAGGTGAATGCACCAATTTGTAAGTCGCTCTGGATAAGAGCGTCTGCTAAATGACTTAAATGTAAATGTAAATGTAAGGCCTGGTTCCCTGGGGAAATGAACCATCTGACAATGCCCCCTCGTCAGCACGTTCCACTGCCCGGCAGGTAAGGTGTATGAAAATAAGCAAAAACAAAGCCCGGATAGCTCAGTTGGTAGAGTATCAGACTTTTATGGGTAAGGCGTATCTTTATGCACCTTCACTATACTCCACCTCCTTCCATACTGGGTGAGTGGATTCATATAGCCCTCTCTCTCCGTATGAGCTATGACCTGTGTCCACGACCAACATGGGGACCTGCACCGATATATACCATAATGGCTCAGAGTCCTAGACTGCCATGTAGTTAGAGACCCCCTTTGGCCTACATAAAACTCCATTGCGACATCCTTCCCAACCTCTACTCTAACTTCCTGTCTACCCAGATCTAGGGCTCTCTTATGCTTGTTTGGAACAAAATCCTCATCGTCTAAACCATGGGTCAAATTACCACTCTCCGCATTCTCAGGTGGGACGTGGTGTATCAGGAATATGGCTCCCACGATAAGACAGCTCAGACCAAACAGCATTCCGATGAAGCCCCACCCTTTTCCGGAAAACATATCATCAGCCAGAGGCCAGAACATACTTCCACTTCTATGAACAAGCACAGGGATGGAATATATATATATATGCCATTTAGCAGACGCTTTTATCCAAAGCGACTTACAGTCATGTGTGCATACATTCTATGTATGGGTGGTCCCGGGGATCGAACCCACTACCCTGGCATTACAAGCGCCATGCTCTACCAACTGAGCTACAGAAGGACCAAATCATGACACTTATGTACATCAACAGGGCATGTACATTTGAATCATTTATGAACTGTAATATTGGAGCAGTTTATCATCAGTCGGTTTAAGTATCTTCTTCTCGGCCATGTTGACGACCCAGCCTGGCGAGAGGCCAAAGAAGATCTGTCTGGGGTCCTTTATCATAGAGAGCATGTGGAACAATTCGTCTTTGGAAATGTCCGGTAAAATATAGCCATACTTCTGGGCCAAGGCTATCCGTGCTTTTTGAATCTTCTCTGGATCTGCCAGGTAACCCCGGTTGGCAGCATCTGTGTAGTAGGGAACCATGTCTTCCCCAGGCAACATTCTCTTTGGAATGGGCTGTCCACTTATGAAGAATGGGACAGGCTTAAAGAGGACCGCAAGACTTCTGGGGTCATAGAAACCTGTAGTGACCATCCCTCCGGTTCTCTCAATGGCAGCAATGGCCTCTTCAGACGCCATCTGAACTTCTATGTTGACTTTCGCCGCAAAGATACCAGCACCCTCGCCAACAAGCTGAACACCATAGTCCCTCTTCTGTGGCTGGATGGTCACTCCCCTGCCATTAACCAGCTGAGTCAGGTCAATGGGATGAGTGGGGTGAACCCGACCCAGGTCAATCAGATACTGCAGCCTGTTCAGGGTCAGGGGCTGGTACTGAGCCCGCCGACTGTGTCACTCATTGTAGCCGTATTTTGGGATGGCTAGATAGAAGGGAGTCTGACCCCCCTCGAACCCCAGACGAGGTCGGTTGCCTCGCTGCCTCTCCCCCTTGTGACCCCGGCCACTTCTGTTTCCTCCATGTTGGCCTCTGCCTCGCTTCTTCTCAGCCTTCTTGGTCCCCGGTTCAGGTCGTAAGTTTGCTAATGAAATACGAGGCAAATTCTGCAAAATATCTAATGCCTTCCCACTAGGTTTTCTCGTAAAAGACATCGTCCTCTCCACATGTCAACATCACGTCAATGACGTGTCAATGACGGGGTCAGGGAGTCTTCTTCAGAGAGATGGCCCCCTGATCCCCTGACCCCCTGATCCTATTGATTCCAGTTCTCCTCTCTAACACTGTGATTGTTCGAGAGTGTCAGAGTGTCTTACCATTTTGCAATGTGTGATATGAATCCAGGTAGTTATTTCAGCTATTCTCACAGCCAAGGCTGTCACCAGGAGTACTTAGTATAGTCCCTCCCACCGTGGCTGCTTCCAGTCTATTCTCCTCAGGGACTGGATTGAGTGAATCACCTTGTCCTGTAATTCACATGTATAGCATAAAATCTTGGACATACAGGTTTGGTTAACAAACAGTCTTCTATTTGTTCTAATCTAATCATGTCCGCCAAGTAAGTTGGGAACACTATATACAAAAATCCCATCCCATCCTCGCTTTGATACATGGCTTCGCCCCTGTATCAATATATATCTACTTTAATAAGAATGACCTGTGCTGTTTTCTATGGGCCTGGGCGTATATGGGCTTGTCTATGTAATAAGTTAACGTTCTCTCCTTGTTTATTTCACATGCCCTCGTCAAAGCAACTATTTCGGCCTGTTGTGCCGAATACTTTCCGGGCAACGCTTCCGCAGATAACACCTTATTTCCAGAAACCAGCTAAGCTTTCATTCCCTGTTTTGTCTCCCCACAGTAACTTATCTACTCCCCTTCTAAACCTTCTCCTATCTGCTCTCAAACCTTCAAGGTCTCAGCAGCACAACTGTGATTGTTTTAAAAAACATGCCCATGGTGGCAATTTCTAAATCCTCACATAGGTTAATTAGGTCATCTCGATCCTATCAATAATCCTGAATCACCACAGATCTCATATATCCCTGTCCACTTTATACTATTTAAATACAAATCATCTACTGATAAAATTAAACCAAAACGAACACTACCCATATCACATGCTGTCTGTACTAATGAAATCCCTCCTTCTGGAGTCTATTGTATTTTATCCAACAATAACATGGGTTAACCTCTAAATCAGTCACATCAATAATTTAATATATGTTGCATAGTGTGGGATACATTATCTACAGCAATTTACCATCCCTAAGAACCGCAACTTATTTATTTTCATAAATAATCTTAATGCTTATAAAATCAATATTTTTCTATCTCAATGTATTTTCCTGCCCTGTTTGCTTAAAATAATTGCTGTCCCTAGTGAACTGCTTATCTCTCCACCTCTTCTAGCTCGGCTGCTTGCCCCCACCCTACTAAGTTCTGTTTAATGGGACGGCTTATCTCGGGACGCATTCCACTGAGGAAAGCCATTTTTAATTGTTGACTATCCCCGGCAGTGGAGGGGCCTTGAGTCCCTCCACTGCCGGAGATTCTTCTAACCCAATATTCTCCCGGAGCGATATATATATATAAAACATACTACTACTGGTCAAAAGATAAAACTACAGTTTCAAATAACATGACCAGATCACAGTTACTACTCTGGAACCCTCCACCAAGAGAACTTATTGTACCCTTATGTCCATCGGAGGAGAGACTCAAGAAAGTCTGCCCTTAGTCCAAGGCTATGCCATTTCTTTCTTTTCATTGGTTCAAATTACAACTATGTCAAGGAACTATAAACTCGTAAATAATTATCAGTTACTCAATTTACCTTAAAATCAGTATCACAAATGACCACAAATTCATTATCCAAATGGCCCCCCGTGAGGCTGGTCAGACAAGGGAGAGCCATGATAGGCTCTCATCAAAGGTTATACCACCCTTTTACAGTCGTGTTCCATACAATATTAGACAAATTAAAGAACCCTTTATCTAAAGAGGTCACGTGTTTAGTGAAAAACTCAGAAAACAAAATTCTAATATTCTATATGTGAGTGTATCCCTTTAAGATATCTTGTCGCTGGGCTGTACTAATGCAATCCCCTCACACCCAAACGTTTACTACAAACAAAACCTAATAATTATAATAATTATATTGTACTCCCTCAAATCATTAGTTTTAAATGTCCTTAATGGTTATATCTAAAACCCATTCAGTCTCTCTTCAAACAGTCTCACCAAAATGCTTGATAGGAAAACCCTGCCATTAGACACACAACTGTGATAGACGTGCACTGTCCCTGTAAAATAAAACCAGCTCCACTGGCATGTTAGTATACCTTAACTTTCTGTTAATTTCACTGGTGTTACCTAAACAATGAAACAAAAAAATAATAAATACGACTCCAGTCTCAATACATTCCAGGCGATCATTTGGAAAACACAACGTATTACATCGAAATTGCCTCGCTATTATTTAGAATGAATTAGTCTCTCAATTCAACCGAAACAAACTATTAAAACGTTCAGTTTATATCTTAAACAAGCACTAATAACCGTAGCTTTCCTGGCAAACCCTATAAATAGTTGAATTATGATCATAATGAATTTTAGTCTATCGGTGCCAAGGCTGAGATACAAATCCGAGTCTCCCGCGCTATAGGCAAATACTTTACCAACAAACCACCAACGCTATGGAACTGAATGAGACAAAAATAGCCCTACTTTAAATGTCCAAGAGTTTCCCCAGCGAGGATTCTCCCTACTCTCACTCTCCTTGTCTCTGCCTCTTTCTCTCCCGATTGTCATCTATCTCCCCCTTTCTTCTGACTGTCTCTATCCACTTTTCTCGACTTTCTCAATAAGTTTGCTGAATCCTGTCCTAGTTCGGTTAAATATTTTCTGACTTTCCCTAGGACAGCTATCCCTATCCTTTCTCCTCCTGCTCTACCCCTCCCTCGGCTCCAGGAGGTTCCCCATATGGGAGTGGTGGGGGTGGGACGGGAAGCCCTGGCTGCCGTCGTCTCACCACCACGATTTCATCATCGGGATTCTCTCTCCACGCCTGATCAATCAGGGTTGGGTACAATTTAGGCTTATGAGAGACCTCCAGAGGAGCCGTGGGAGTTATGGTTCCTCTTTCCCCTGCATCCTGTCGCCTGTTCATCCTACTTCCTAGTTCCTGGCTACTTACATCTTCCCTATTTTTTTAAACTTCCTTTTCTTTTCTCTTTCTGCTCTCTTCCTCGCTTCGGCTAACCATACCCTCGCTGTGTCTAGCCCCTCTGCCTGTTGCTTATCTGTCTTGTCTCCACATGTCTTACGCAACTTTTCTACGTCCAAACTCCCTTCAAATTCCGGAACCTCCATTGAGGATTTACTACTCATGTTTAGTAGAACCTTGTGGTTTCTAAGCTTATTCTCTATGTGTATCTATTTCTATGATCTGTGTGTGCTTTTTACCATTCTCCAAGTACTATAGGAGCTCTCCTGAACCTATGTTGAGAAATACCCCTTTAATCTTTCCTAGAAATTTACAATAATTAACTGTATGTATCCTGATACATTATTTAGGTCATACACTTTATACAACTATAAGTTCTCCTTATGACTTTTGACTGATAAATATATCTATCTTCTTCTTCTATGTGTGTGTAAAACTCTGATCTCTTATTTCACTACTCCCTATGTGTGTGCTCACACCACTCAATGTGTATTTTGCTCTCTCTTAATCTTGCTCTCTCTTAACCTTGCTCTCTCTTAACCTTGCTCTCTCTTAACCTTGCTCTCTCTTAACCTCTGTGTTTTTTTGTGTGTATTTTTTTTCCTTTTTTGAAACTTTATCTATAGACGTGTCGATCTGACATTAGGCCTCACCCGTATACAACTATAAGCTATTTTCCAGGGGTCGTAAGTCCCTAGTCAGCCGCCAATTTTTCGGTTGTTGCTTGTTCTTTTGACGTTAATACCTCACTCCGCTATATTAGGTTTCTCTTCTCTCTTCTTTAGTTTATACAGGCAGTGCAGTGTCCACAGATAGTCTTGGTGTCGCTAGTACCTCACGTCATTTACGGACCTTCTAATACAGTGGGGCAAAAAAGTATTTAGTCAGCCACCAATTGTGCAAGTTCTCCCACTTAAATGTCATTTTCATCATAGGTACACTTCAACTATGATAGACAAAATGAGAAAACAAAATCTAGGACTTTTTATGAATTTATTTGCAAATTATGGTGGACTTACACACATGTATTATAATAATCTATTGATTCAAATTAAGTTCATACAATCACATGATATCAGACCTATGGTTTCAAGACTAGAATGTTACAATCATTTATTGAAACACATTTCCTTATCAGCTATTCATCATAAACATTCTTGCTGATGACAGGCATACCTATAACATGATGCAGCCACCACCATGCTTGAAAATATGGAGTGGTACACAGTTATTTGTTGGATTTGCTCCAAACATAATGCTTTTTGTATTCAGGACATAAAGTATATTTCTTTGCCACATTTTTTTGCAGTATTACTTTAGTGCTAATTGCAAACAGGATGCATGTTTTGTAATATTTTTCACTCTGTCATCTAGGTTAGTTTTGTGGAGTAACTAGTGTAGTTGATCCATCCTCAGTTTTCTATCACAGCCGTTCAACTGTTTTAAAGTCACCATTGGCCTCTGAAATCCCTAAGCGGTTTCCTTCCTCTCCAGCAAATGAGTTAGGAAAGACGCCTGTATCTTTGTAGTGACTGGGTATATTGATACACCATTGTTACGTTCCCCAGTGTCTGTGTTGTGGGTTTGTATGTGTGTATTTCAGCAAATGGCTTCCTGGATTCCCATAAGCAGCTGATTGGTCGGCCCCATTGATGATTGGAGCTGATTGTTGCTCAGAGAAAGCTTCTTGGTATGTCCTGTGTTGTTCAGAGAGAGCTTCTTGGTAGGTCCTGTGTTGGTGGTTGTTCAGAGAGCTTCTTGATATGTCCTGTGTTGTTCAGAGAGAGCTTCTTGGTATGTCCTGTGTTGGTGGTTGTTCAGAGAGAGCTTCTTGGTATGTCCTGTGTTGTTCAGAGAGAGCTTCTTGGTATGTCCTGTGTTGTTCAGAGAGAGCTTCTTGGTATGTCCTGTGTTGTTCAGAGAGAGCTTCTTGGTATGTCCTGTGTTGGTGGTTGTTCAGAGAGCTTCTTGGTATGTCCTGTGTTGTTCAGAGAGCTTCTTGGTATGCCCTGTGTTGTTCAGAGAGAGCTTCTTGGTATGTCCTGTGTTGTTCAGAGAGAGCTTCTTGGTATGTCCTGTGTTGGTGGTTGTTCAGAGAAAGCTTCTTGGTATGTCCTGTGTTGTTCAGAGAGCTTCTCGGTATGTCCTGTGTTGGTGGTTGTTTAGAGAGAGCTTCTTGGTATGTCCTGTGTTTCGTTGTTGGTCTGTATAATTTGTAAAGTATTTTGTAGCCAGTCCTGCTGATGTTTGTGTATGCCAAAGGACTGTTGTTTTGGTAAGTGAAATTGTTCACTTTACGGTTGTAATTATGTTTCATTTGTTCCCAGGGGGGAAGGCACCTTGGGAGTGTTTTAGGCAAGAGGCCTGCGGGCATACATATACCCGTACTATGTCTATGCACACTAGGTAAGACCTGGGCAGACCATCCCGTATTTTGGTTAGTGCGCCAGTTGGTGCTAGTTAGGTAAGTTGTGGGTAGGTAGGACAGGGGGCTCTAACTTTTTACTTTGGTTCCATGCAGACCCTTTTTCCCCAAATTACCTTGTGAAGGATTAAATAAATTCCCTGTTAACGGTAATATATTCTGCCTGTTATCCTTACCCGCACCTAGTCACATACCTCTCTCACTCCACGGGCATGCGCAGCAACCATCCAAGTGTAATTATCAACTTCACCATGCTTAAAATGGTATTCAATGTCTTTATTTACCCATCTATCAATAGGTGCCCTTCTTTGCAAGGCATTGGAAACCCTCCCTGGTCTTTGTGGTAGAATCTGTTTGAAATTCACTGCTCAACTGAGGGACCTTACAATTACCTGCATGTTTGGGGTACAGGGATGTGGTAATAATTCAAAAATCCTGTTAACCCTCCTGTTGTGTTCCCGGTCGAGTTGAACCGATTTACAGGTTCTCTCTGAAAATGTAGTTATTTTAATCTGATTGTCATAAGGTTCCATGACTTTGTCCACACAGTACATCTGAAAACACAAAATACATTGAGATTTTTTATACATTTTGAGTGTTTAATCTAACTTCTGTACACCTGTGGTGGTTCCGGTCAAAAATGACCAGTCATTAGAAATGTGTGGGTGAGACTACAATTAGTGTATAAAATTGAGTTCAGGCACATGCCAATTCATCAGATGGACACACTCCCTCTCCCAGACCTCCACATGGATGTGTGTTTGAGCACACACACACACACACACACACACACACGCCTCACTCCCCTTCTTCGCTCCCATGGGAACCCGACAGGGACCTTTCCCCCAGGGGAACTAGACCTGTTGGCATTCTCACAAACAATTGCAACCTTGTTTCAATAATATACAGTACTTTTCTCACAGCTCTGGTATATAAAGCTTTGAGGCCTTGTTCACAATTCATTCTGTGGCAGCACAATGACGTACTGTATGTGAGGCTCTTGATCATGACAATGGGGAGGAGAGAGTCCAGGAAACTGACAGTGAGGTAGTCTGATAAATAGCACAATATGTTTCATCTGAGTATTTGTTAGTCAAAAGAATCCATATATTGTGCTGTTTTTTTACTCAAAGATGATTTGTATGAGTTCAGGTCAATGAGGCCTCCAGGCCATAAATAGCAAATAGAAGTTCAAATCTTGTAATATTCACAAGAACTTAAGTTGATAAGATCTAACAGGTGATATGTATTTATAATCAGCTATAATAGGGAGGTCATTTTGGACCGGGAAGACAATGAATTAACATGAAATGAACACAACAGGAGGGTTAAACACGTACTGCAGAGTCCATGCAATTTGTTACTTAAGCACGTTCACTCCTGAATTTCATGCTTGCCATAGAAGGTCTTGAATACTTAAAGACGCAAAACTTCATTTGTAAAAATCTCTAGAAACATAATTCCACTTTCACATTATGGGGGATTGTGTGTAGGCCATTCAATTGAATCCATACAACAAAATGTGGAACAAGTCAAGTGGCGTGAATACTTTCTGAAGGCACTTTGAGATTGTCTCTTCAGGCAGTCGTTGGGTTGCTAGCCTCGTACATAGCATATAGCTAGCTCTGTATGGCTGTGTATATTTGAGTATTACCAGTTAGGCTATTCTGCTTTCCTCTGGTAAACAACACACCTATGCTCAAGTTGAAATCATGTTTCACAATATACTAAAATAAACTTTGCTATTATTTAAGTCATGTTGGAATTTAGATTGTTATACTGCACAATTTGCAATGAATGAGAATTCTCTGACGTAACTCCTTGCTAACAAACCACAAAGTCATGCCAAAAGTTGGTGTAATGGTTTATAGGCATTTCTATTAAGTCTCTCCCTCCCCATTTTGAGGGAAAGCCTCATGAAAAAATAGACAAGTAAATTCCCAATCCAATATCCAAGAATATATTTAAATCTGCTCAAATCAGTCAAAAGTGACAATCCTAGTGAAAATGACCGCTTTCTTTAACTTGTCAGTGTAAACCTAACAGTAATGTATCAGCCAGGCATGCTTTCAATTTAGGTAATCAGAAATAGAAACTCCCACATCATTTAAGCCCTTCAAAAAAGTTAATGGCTCACCATTGGGGGGTGTAATGGATTATATTATTGGGAAATATAGAGTTCAACTTTCGATACAACTCAAGCAAAAAAAAATGTAAAAAGCTTCTCTCTCAAAACAAACGGAATGGATATGTAGGAAAATGGTGCCAACAGATAGGGCTTCCATGCTTCTAGCTTACAAGCATTTCGCTACACCCGCAATAACATCTGCTAAACACATGTGACAAATACAGATTGATTTGAGCTGTTTGGTTTTCCCGAAAACATGTATGCACACACACTAACTTCAGTCCATTTTCCTATAGCCCTCTGAAGCAGCCCACTGGTCAGAGCAAGGTCTTTCTCTTATTTGTGGCAGGTGTGTGTGTGTACATGTACGTGGACAGCCACTGTGTCCTACAGAAAAGCCATAGACTGGCACTGCCCCTTCATGTCTTAGGAGGGGTGGGGATAGGGAGGGCACTTCAGATATTACTCCTCCGTCTTTTAGTCTGTTTTTACCCCCTCCATCCTCCATCCCACTATCCAGAAGGGAGGGCGTTTGAGTAATGTGGCCCCCACAGGGGTCTCCTGGGGTGGCGTTGGGTGCCTCAGTTCGAGGCACTGCTGTTGTAGGCGCTGGAGGTGGAGGGCGTGGAGCCCGACACCAACGGCCCGGCTGCAGTGGCCAGGGCCTTGCGGAAGGGGGGCATGAGGAAGGGGTCTTGGGCCAGCTGCAGCACGTCAATGCGCTCCTCCTTGCGGTAGGCCAGGCAGCGGCGGATGAAGGCCTGATGGAGAGAAATAAAAGGCACCGAAGTGAGACGTTTATTTGTATTTTTATATTATCTGGATCATTTCCAAATCCCCCATTTCCAAATACACACACAGTCAAATGTACACACTACTCATTCAGGGTTTCTTTATTTTTACTATTTTCTACATTGTAGAATAATAGTGAAGATAAACTATGAAATAACATATGGAATCATGTAGTAACCCAAAAGGTGTTAAACAAATCAAAATATATTGTAAGATTCTTCAAAGTAGTAACACTTTGCCTTGATGACAGCATTGCATTCTCTCAACCAGCTTCATGAGTTAGTCACCTGGAATGCATTTCAATTAACAGGTGCGCCTTGTTAAGTTACATTTGTGAAATTTCTTTCCTTCTTCATACGTTTGAGCCAATCAGTTGTGTTGTGAGAAGGTAGGGGTGGTATACAGAAGATAGCCCTATTTGGTAAAAGACCAAGTCCATATTATGGTAAGAACAGCAAAAATAAGCAAAGAGAAATGACAATCCATCATTACTTTAAGACATGAAGGTCAGTCAATATGGAACATTTCAAGAACCTTTTCAATTTCTTCAAGTGCAGTCGCAAAAACCAAACGCTATGACGACACTGGCTCTCATGAGGACCGCCACAGGAAAGGAAGAGTTACTTCTGCCGCACAGGATGAGTTCATTAGAGTTAACTGCACCTCAGCCAAAATAAATGCTTCACAGAGTTCAAGTAACAGACACATCTTAACATCAACTGTGTGAATCGGGCCTTCATGGTCGAATTGCTGCAAAGAAAGCACTACTACAAGGACACCAATATGAAGACTTGATTGGGCAAGAAACACAAGCAATGGACATTAGACCAGTGGAAATCTGTCCTTTGGTCTGACGAGTCCAAATTTGAGATTTCTGGTTCCAACCACTGGTCTTTGTGAGATGCGGTCATGTGTGGTTCACTCCGTGAGGCATGGAGGTGTGATGGTTTGGGGGTGCTTTGCTGGTGAATTCAAGGCACACTTAACCAGCATGGCTACCACAGCGATACGCCATCCCCATCTGGTTTGTGCTTAGTGGGACTATCAATTGTTTTTCAACAGCACAATGGCCAAAAACAAAACTCCAAGCTGTGTAAGGGCTATTTGACCAAGAAGGAGAGTGATGGTGCTGCATCAGGTGACCTGGTCTCCACAATCACCCAACCTCAACTCAATTCAGATGGTTTGGGATGAGTTGGACCGCAAAGTGAAGGAAAAGCAGCCAACAAGTGCTCAGCATATGTGGGAACTCCTTCAAGACTGTCGGAAAAGCATTCCAGGTGTAGCTGGTTGAGAGAATGCCAAGAGTGTGCAAAGCCGTCATCAAGGTGGCTACTTTGTTTAACACTTTTTTGGTTGCTACATAAATCCATATGTTATTTCATAGTTTTGATGTCTTCACTATTATTCTACAATGTAGAAAACAAAAATAAAAGAAACCCTTAAATGAGTAGGTGTGTCCAAACTTTTGACTGGTACTGTGTGTGTGAGATATATATATATATATGTATATACAAACACACACTGCTCAAAAAAATAAAGGGAGCACTAAAATAACCCATCCTAGATCTGAATGAATGGGTTATTCAATATATAGTTGAATGTGCTGACAACAAAATCACACAAATTATCAATGGAAATCAAATTTATCAACCCATGGAGGTCTGGATTTGGAGTCACTCAAAATTAAAGTGGAAAACCACACTACAAGCTGATCCAACATTGATGTAATGTCCTTAAAACAAGTCAAAAGGAGGCTCAGTAGTGTGTGTGGCCTCCACGTGCCTGTATGACCTCCCTACAACGCCTGGGCATGCTCCTGATGAGGTGGCGGATGGTCTCCTGAGGGATCTCCTCCCAGACCTGGACTAAAGCATCCGCCAACTCCTGGACAGTCTGTGGTGCAACGTGGCGTTGGTGGATGGAGCGAGACATGATGTCCCAGATGTGCTCAATTGGTTTCAGGTCTGGGGAACAGGCGGGCCAGTCCATAACATCAATGCCTTCCTCTTGCAGGAACTGCTGACACACTCCAGCCACATGAGGTCTAGCATTGTCTTGCATTAGGAGGAACCCAGGGCAACCGCACCAGCATATGGTCTCACAAGGAGTCTGAAGATCTCATCTCGGTACCTAATGGCAGTCAGGCTACCTCTGGCGAGCACATGGAGGGCTGTGCGGCCCCCCAAAGAAATGCCACCCCACACCATGACTGACCCACCGCCAAACCGGTCATGCTGGAGGATGTTGTAGGCAGCAGAACATTCTCCACGGCATCTCCAGACTCTGTCACGTCTGTCACATGTGCTCAATGTGAACCTGCTTTCATCTGTGAAGAGCACAGGGCGCCAGTGGCGAATTTGCCAGTCTTGGTGTTCTCTGGCAAAATGCCAAACGTCCTGCACGGTGTTGGGCTGGTAGCACAACCCCCACCTGTGGACGTCGGGCCCTCATACCACCCTCATGGAGTCTGTTTCTGACCGACACATGTGCATTTGTGGCCTGCTGGAGGTCATTTTGCAGGACTCTGGCAGTGCTCCTCCTGCTCCTCCTTGCACAAAGGCAGAGGTAGCGGTCCTGCTGCTGGGTTTTTGGCCTCCTCCACGTCTCCTGATGTACTGGCCTGTCTCCTGGTAGCGCCTCCATGCTCTGGACACTACGCTGACAGACACAGCAAGCCTTCTTGCCACAGCTCGCATTGATGTTCCACCCTGGATGAGCTGCACTACCTGAGCCACTTGTGTGGGTTGTAGACTCAGTCTCATGCTACCACTAGAGTGAAAGCACCGCCAGCATTCAAAAGTGACCAAAACATCAGCCAGGAAGCATAGGAACTGAGAAGTGGCCTGGTCACCACCTGCAGAACCACTCCTTTATTGGGGGTGTCTTGCTAAATGCCTAGAATTTCCACCTGTTGTCTATTCCATTTGCACAACAGCATGTGACATTTATTGTCAATCAGTGTTGCTTCCTAAGTAGACAGTTTGATTTCACAGAAGTGTGATTGACTTGGGAGTTACATTATGTTGTTTAAGTGTTCCCTTTATTTTTTTGAGCAGTGTATAAAAAAATAAAATAAAAAAAGGTTAAAATAATGGGGAGATTTGATTATCCAATGTCAAGTCCTAGCTGATGGAGATCAGATACACCCTCCTACCCTGAAACACACACACGCTAATCCCCCTGTGAGACCAAACCTTTTGAATACTTTGTGACAAGTTAAAGGAATGGTGGATGGTTCACTCAAGATTCAATCTGGGTAAATGATTGTATTGTAAAGGGATGGGAGGTTGATTCCATGGTTTAGCTGACTTTGAGTATGAGTGTGTGTGCATGGAGAGAGAATGTTGCAAACGTATGTGTGTGTTTACAAATGTGTGTTGCGTACCTTGGCTTCTGTGGTGACCACAGGTTTGGGGGGAAACTGCACCTCCTTGGCTTTCAGTATGGTGTTCTCCTGCAATATGTCCTGCTGGGACTGGTTGTGTCCAAATGGCTGGAGAGAGGAATAAAATGAAAGAGATTTACAGAGGGAGACAAAAGCGATAGAGGGGGGAAAAGAGGCAGGACATCTTTGAAAGACTACAAACGCCAAGACTTTCAAGATCATTGTTGCTTGAGAAGGAGAACGAACGGTCGAAGGGACTAGCAAATAAATACTTCAAAGTGTAAAGTTTCAGTAGCCTCGCTAGAACAGCTGGTTCTAGAGTAACGTTTCAGACGGTGACGTTTGTCAGGAACGATGTTAGCAAGACATTGCAAGGACGCACAGCGTTGCGAAGGGGAATCCATTCAAGCGTTCTACTTGAGCGTGGTGTGTTTACCTTGCGTCCGTAGAGGCTCTGGTAGAAGATGACCCCCACCGACCACACATCCACCTTGTTGGATATCTTGGGGGGTTCCTTGCCGACCACAAAACACTCTGGGGGCAGGTACCTGCAAAGGGGGCATTATAAATTAGTAATATATACTAAACAAATATTTAAAACGCAACATATAAAGTGTGGGTCTCGTGTTTCACAGGCGGATTTAAAAGAACCCAGAAATGTTCCATGCGCACACTGTTAGAAACCATGTCAGGGAAAGACAGTGTGCTCCTCTTGATCCTCATCAGGGTCTTGACCTTATTGCAGTTTGGCATCGTAACAGACTTCAGTGGGCAAATCCTCGCCTTCGATTGCTACTGGCTCCCTGGAGAAGTGTGCACTTAGAGGATGAATCCCAGGTTTCAACTGTACCAGACAGATGTCAGTATAGCGTCGTGTGGGTGAGGTTTGCTGACATCAACGCTGTGAACAGAGCGCCCAATGGTGGCAGTGGGGTTTTGCTATGGGCAGGAATAAGCTACGGACAACGAACACAATTGCATTTTATCGAGGGCAATTTGAATGGACAGAGATACCACGATAAGATCCTGAGGCCCATTGTCGTGTCATTCATCCACCGCCATGTCGGCCCTGTGTCGCAATGATCTGTACACAATTCCTGGAAGCTGAAAATGTCCCAGCTCTTTCCCCCATTGAGCTTATTTGGGATGTTCTGGATCACCAGTGCGTTCCAGTTCCCGCCAATATCCAGCAACTTTGTACAGACACTGACTGACTGGTTTACTGATCCACGCACCTACCTTACATTTTTTTTTAAGGTACAGTGTCTGATCTACAGATGCATATCTGTATTCCCGGTCATGTGAAATCCATAGATTACAGCCTAATGAACTTCAATTGACTGATTTCCCAATATGAACTGTAACTCAGTAAAATCTTTTGAAAGTGTTGCATGTCGTTTTTTTCTCTTTTTTTCTCCATTGTAGATTGAGTGTGTGAATGTTAGAATGTTTCCAATGCTGGCTGTTGTATGTGTGTTTTTGCTTGTGCACGCTTGCAAGTGTGTGTAAAGTACGTACCAGTAAGTCCCTGCTCCCTGGGAGGTCAGCTCCATCCCGTCCACAGAATTGTAGCTGTCGTCATCCATGATCTTGGACAGGCCGAAGTCGGTGATCTTGATCTCGCCGCACGCCGTGCCGTTCACCAAGAGGATGTTGCCTATGGAGAGAGAGAGAGATGGGAAATGTAGTGAAACGCATAACACACATTGTGGTGCATCTTTTGATTGAGGTTATTTGTGATAAGCAGTTAATTGCATTTCAGCGCGTAGTAACCCGAAATACAGTATTAGCCCACGGAGAGAAGCACGAGATGAACTTTCTGAAGGTCAGAGTTTTCCCTGTTAGTTAACAATATCAACATTTCCCTTTACTGTGGCAGTTGTGATCAAATCAACAATAGCCACTTTCAACACAACATACCGAAAAAAAAAAAAAACTATGCAAGACTTATTAGTATGCAAAACTAACTAACTATGCAAGAGATTTTGTTGTAGGCAGAACACATTGGAATAAGATTCTATTGCATTGACTTGCACAACTCAGCACGTACTCTACATAGACCAGACCAGTGCGGCATAAGCAATCAGAGCTGCAGTGGGCCTACATGCAAATAAACCATTGCCATGTATGGATCTGTGCCACTTACTTTGAACTGGACTGTTTACACCATGAGAGGTTGTGAGTAGATGCGCTTGTTTTGAGATCAAAGCAGGAACTGCATGTAGCCACGTGCACATTTTGTTAATATTCTTTGATAGGGTGTTATTAGCCCAGTTATAGATGATTTGTAGTCAGCAAGGAGGGAGTGTACATTTCTAGCAATCATTTCTAGCCATCAAATCGAGTCAGGTAAAGAGCTTTTGTCATAAATGGACCTCTCTAGGGTAGGTGGGACGTTAGCGTCCCACCTGGCCAACATCCAGTGAAATTGCAGAGCGAGAATTCAAACTACAGAATTGTAAATATTTAACATTCTTGAAAATACACATGCAATATGTCAAATTAAAGCTTGCCTTCTTGTTAATCCAGCCACGGTGTCAGATTTCGAAAAGGCTTTACGGCAAAAGCAAACACAGACAATCATATTTCATCCCACCAGGCGCAACACAAAACTCAGAAATAACGATATAATTCATGCCTTACCTTTGAAGATCTTTTTATTTTTTTAACATAAATAATGAATCAAATTTAAGATTGGATAAATTGTGTTCAATACCAGATGAAAACAAAGTGTAGCGAGCTTTCAGGTCACGCCCCTCTATCAAAACAGTACACTTCACACTACCCTCGTTCTGAACAGGGCTACTTCTTCATTACACAAAGGAAAAACCTCAACCAATTTCTAAAGACTGTTGACATCCAGTGGATGCGATAGGAACTGCAAGCATATTTCTATTAAATCGGGCTTGCCATAGAAAATTAATGGGAAACAGATTGAACTAAAAATATAAAAAAATAAAAAAATCCCTAGATGGATTGTGCTCGGGGTTTCGCCTGCCAAATAAGTTGTTATACTAACAGACATCATTCAAACTTCAGAGTGTTTTCTATCAAATACTACCAATTATATGCATATCCTAGGCCTGAGTATAGCAGGCAGTTTACTTTGGGCACCTCAAATCATCCAAACTTTTGAATACTGCCCCCTACCCAGAAGAAGTTAAATGGCCAGTGTTGTATTTTGAGACAGGCTTGAATAAGCTAAGCAGCCAATAGGCAGAGGGAAGCATAATTTGTCTCATTCTCTGTAATAATGGTATAGGAATAACTCATTTTATTTGGTAAAGTGGTTTCTTGCATCAAAAAACATTTTCAGTCAACTCCTTGTCTGAAAGGACAAGTGGATAAACAGGTTAATGTCAAGCCCAGCATGTCTTTTTCAAAAGACTCATGGCTTACATCAAACACCACACATTGTCTGTTACTGTAGCCTGAATGATAGAAACCCTATATTAAATTCCATATTAAAATGTTATGGGATGCCTTTTCTCCATTGTTTTTCATGTTAGGCCACTCTGGTAGGCCTACATTATGATCAAATAGCCACAGTAGTCTACTTGGCCACTTAAAACAGGTACAGCCTCAGTGTTCACAGTAACCTCACGCTGGAAGTTGCACAGAATTTTCACAACGTTCAAGTTTGCGCTCAGAGGACTTGAAAATAGCTCAATGCTGAAATAAATTTGAGGGAATATTGCATATGATAAATACATTTTACCTTGAACTTTATTTGGTGTGTATGCTACAAAATACTATTAAAAAAGGGAAGACTTCCTCCCGGGTGGCGCAGTGGTTGAGGGCGCTGTACTGCAGCGCCAGCTGTGCCACCAGAGACCCTGGGTTCGCGCCCAGGCTCTGTCGTAACCGGCCACGACCGGGAGGTCCGTGGGGCAACGCACAATTGGCCTAGCGTCGTCCGGGTTAGGCCGCTAGGGATATCCTTGTCTCATCGCGCACCACCGACTCCTGTGGCGGGCCGGGCGCAGTGCGTGCTAACCAAGGTTGCCAGGTGCACGGTGTTTCCTCCGACACATTGGTGTGGCTGGCTTCCGGGTTGGATGCGCGCTGTGTTAAGAAGCAGTGCGGCTTGGTTGGGTTGTGTATCGGAGGACGCATGACTTTCAACCTTCGTCTCTCCCGAGCCCGTACGGGAGTTGTAGCGATGAGACAAAACAATTGGATACCACGAAAAAGGGGTAAATACATTTTTTTTTTAAAGACTATAGTGGACCTTAACTTAAACCCAGATATGCTTGGACATCACAGCAGGGTCAAACAATCAATACTTACAAATCAGCTGCATTCAATTTAGTTTAATGGAATAGTATCAAAGGTGAAAAATCCAAGCTAAATCTAGCGCACCTCAAATACCGTCAAGCGTTTCACACACACACACGACCCGGTCACTCCTGTACAGCTCAAGCCTACTCCTGCAACGATTAAAGGTTAGGATTAGGGTTATCGGGGGCAGGTTAGAGTAAGGGCTGTCAGGAGCTGACAGTGGCCTGACTGACCTGGCTTGAGGTCATAGTGGATGATGGGCGGACGGATCTCGTTGAGGTATTTGAGGGCGTTAACGATCTGCATGATGATGGAGCGGCCCTCCTTCTCAGACATCAGCTTGTGCTGCTTCAGGTAGAAGTCCAGGTCGTTGCCCTCGCAGAACTCCAGCACTGTGCAGAACCTGGGGAAGAGAACACCGAGTGAAGCCGTATAAAATTAGGAGAAGAAAACTAGAATAATGGAAGTCACCATACAGACACCGAACTAAGAGCTAAATTGACTATGAATAAAAGCATGGATGAAAGTTCCTATCCATCCATGGGTTAGTGATGGAGTGACTTACGAGTCTGTGTCCAGTGAGAAGTAGTCATACAGTTTGACTATTCGGGGATGGTCCAGTTCCTTGTGGATCCTGTACTCTCTGCAGGCATGCCTGAAACAAACATGGATGCACTACTGTCAAACACTGTAGTGACTCAACACAGCGCACACACACTAGATGTCTACAGTGTCGGACCTAAGCATTCACATGAAGACACACAGCCGAGAACACCTTGGAAAATCCCTACAACCGTAAGTCGCTCTGGATAAGAGCGTCTGCTAAATGACTTAAATGTAAATGTACAGATTAAGGGGGTATTACATCAACCATCCAAGGAGTTTAAGTTAAACTATTATTTTATGGGCTGATTAAAATATTTTAAAACACTGCCAACGACTGAGGTAGCAGAGTTGGAGGCAACATTTTCTATACGCAAAACAACTGATTGAATTTTTGAATTTTTCTTGGATGATATCTATGAGAAGGCAGAAATTATTTACTCAAATCTAAAAGTAAAAAGCGAGAAACTGTGTTGTATATGATACAACCGGCAACAGCAGCACATCAAACTTGTTTTCCATAAAGTGCTTTCCAGTCTACTTCAAATTATTATTCTGTGTGCCAAGACGGCTGTTTGGTGGACACAAAATGTCAGTCCAGCCGCAGGTTTCCTTACTTGTGGTAGTTCTCCTTCTTCTCGTCCCTCCAATTCTTGTTGAGCTGGTGGATCTTAACCGCCACGTATCTTTGCTCTGTTAGATCAAAGGCCTAGGGATGAACACAGAGTCAGACCAAAACAATGTTATAGAGCAATATTCAGTTCATTACATGTATGGACTTAGGATGCCTTTCGTAAATTGCCTCCAGTGTTACAGAGTGCGCTCTGGGTCGTTCGTAAATTCAGAGCGTTGTCAGATTGTCCGTTCACTCGGAGCGCATAGAGGGCACACTGGACGCTCTGACCAAGGAGTAGGGTTAATCTGAGGGTTCTCAAGTTAACTGGCTTAAATTGGCTAGTTTGCTAGCTACTTCCAGAAACAAAAATCAGAGAACACCTCACTGACCATTTTACTCATCCTAGCAGAGCTGGTTAGACTGTTTTCATGTTATATAGGTTCAGTGACAAAGCTGTTTGCTGACGTTTACTGACACCAAGACTAAAAAGTGGTCACCTTGTAAACTTCACTGAAGCCACCTCGTCCCAGTAGATATAATAGCAGGTATCGATCGTTCAACGTGGGGTGGTCTTTAAATCTGATGAGAGGGGGAGACTGGTCAGTTTCTGAATGAGGATTGAGCAAAGGAACAGGTACATGCTACATTCCAGGAGGATAAACATACAACAGGACAGTCCACTCCAAAATGTTCTGTACTCTTGCTGGTCCTGGAGAGCTACAGGATGTGCTGGCTTTTGCTCCACTAACCCACTAGATTCAAATAATCAAGGTCATCAATCTGCAGGTTGGCATTTATTGTCATGAATCTTGCCCTGGAGGCAGCTCTGCAGTGGTCACTACCTGGCGTGGCCACAAAGTCAACAAATCAAATTTTAACCCCAACCACACTGCCAATTCTGATGCTTAACCCTAACCTTAAATTATGGTTACACTTTTGTTTTCATTAATTTTTACAATATAGCCAATTATGACTTTACAGCTGGCCCAGCTAGCGGAAATCTCTCAGTTCTGCCTCCAGGGCAAGATTCATGACAAACATCAACCTGCCTTCAATCTTCAGGACAATGATAAGATAAATCTACTTTGTAGTGAGAACGAGTTTGGTAATTAGAATGGAATGCAGAAAAAGAGAGGAAGGCCAAGGGGAGCGTACGTGGAGTTGTCCTCGTTGTGGATCCTCTTCAACTCCCGGATGTGGAGGTTCCTGACGCGCTCCAACCTCTCCAGCTCTGCCTGGATCTCTGCCTCCTCCTACAGGAGACACACACACACACACACACACTTGTTAGTCACTCAGTATCACACACTCTTCATATAACAATCATGTCTAATGACAGTACTGTTTGGATTTATTGTGTATTGCATTTCCCCTGTTTCTTTTCAGCGGAGATGGATAGTACCTTCTTTAGATGCCCAAGCCGGAGTTTGAAAATCTCCTCCTGCTCGTGATATTCTGCAAGCGACAACCTATGTGGTTCAAAGACAAAAGGGGCAACTATAAAACAAAGTCATCTTCTTTCGGTTTTCATCCCTATTGAAGACTGCCTCAGGCGCTTAATCAACGGACCAGCTACACCTGTGTGGAAGCTTGCTGTTCAGCACCTGAAAAACTTGGATGTGCATATTTGACGCTTGTTGGATTCTAGCCTGAAATATCTTTATTCATGCTACCTTTCTAGAACATATTGATCACTTTCCATGTATAATGAATGTATAGGTTTGTGTCAGTGGAGGGTGGATAAGAACTAGGTGTATGGAAAGTTACTGAGTGAGACAAATGGGGAGGAGGAAGGACGTTTACAGTCGGTCAAACATGTTATTGTTAAATCTCATGGATCCTATGGAGGAAGGCAAAGGGCAACAGTCTGGTTTTAGTTACTGATAAGGTAGGACAGCCATGGAGTAGGGAGGAGTGAGGAATTTGGGCCGAGGTCAGGACAGATGAAGTGAGAAGGAACAGTTCTGTTACACACATATACGCCCACCAAGGTTCTAACAGGGAGGCGTGGCCATGATTACACCAGTGAGAGGAACCAATTAAGTTCCTGACTAGCAATTGAGAAGTATTGGCTGTCTAGATGTGCAAGGAGTTGACTCTGTCTAGTAGGAGGGTATAAAATATATGTGCTTGTGTAAAAATGTCTTGGTCTTTACAGCTATATGACCCAGTGGGTGAATAAACTTGATTTGAGCTTTTCCTAGTCATCCATTTGAGTTTAACTCTGTTAAGAACCTAACACCCTCTTCATTAATGGCTCTCCCACACGCTGTGATTTTTTGTAAAGGCTAATGTCTTCTATATCCTCCACTGTAAGAGAGAAAGAACAGCTGGTACATTTAAGATTTGCTATCAGAAGAGTGCTCACACTTTGCGACTCTGTCCGTGTCATTTCCACTATTATGAATAAAGTTAGATTTTATTTCATCATTCAAAATAGCAGACTCAAACAAAATGAATGGCTTATTTTTCAAATCTGTCATAATGTATACGTTCTAGTCAGCCAAAAATGGCTATGTTAATAAAGGGCAGTCCAATTCTGATCTTTTGCCACTAACTAGTATTTTGACCAAATCAGATTAGTGCTTTGCCAATAATTGGACAAAAAAATCAGAGTGGCATACTACATTAGAAGCTAAATCCACTTAGGGTTTTCAAAAGCTAGCCAGCTTCAGTTAGTGTCACATTCCAGCTCAGGATTCATCCGTATTACGACGGTGGATATTGTCGCAGATCATCCAGTCTGTTGACCAGATACTCAAGCGGCCGCTCTAACAATTAAATGAAATGTCTTCAAAAACAGAAGGCAGTCAGGAGGAAAGATCAGGTGGGAGTTGGACCATTCGAGCCAACGAGAGGGCAGATACGAATGTGAATAGACAACTCTGATATAAAGTGTTTTTTTCCCCTCAAAGTTGCAGGGATATCATGGGTCTTACTTATATCAATACACTAGTAACAATCTAAACATATATTTATTCAAATAAGCCTCACGTAGCAAATAAGCCATTGCAATTTTCTGGGACCAAATTTGACACGCTCTCAATGACCTCCATATATAAAAACGTCTTGCTTGTTTAGTGGGGAAAAAATGAAATAAGATGCACCACCTTCTGGAGAATATTTTGGGCCTAGTTATCTCACTCTGTTCGCCTTACTCGTCTTCCTCAAATGACGCAATCTTTGCAAAAGGTAGGAAATCTGATTTCATTGGTCCTGAACTCGCAGCTCAGACACTTCTTTCAGGATAAATGGAGTTAGCCTGCCCCAGAGCAGGTTAGTTTTGAAGGTTTCTTTGTCATAGACATTTACCTGGCTAAAAGGTGAGACTTTTTCATGGTACCGGTTATCCCAAGTACTCAGAGTTGAACAAAGTTACCTTGCCAACTCCTGCAGAACTGTGACAGAAAATTCAGACATTTGGTTTTGTCCGGAGCTTGTATGTGCAATAAATTGGATGTCGTTGACCCTGCCATACTGTGACTCAAGAGCTCCCGTTTTTCACGAATGACCTAAAGATCATTAAAAAAGCTGCGACACATGAATCGTGCCACTATCGTTCCAAACTCTTACTGTGGGGGCTTGGCATAAGTCAATGACACTGACCAAATCGACCCCTAGACCCTCTGCACTTGTGGAGATCTGAGAGGATTTAACAGGTGTAAGCAATATCGTAATAGCTTCAACTTGTCCTCTAATAAGCTAGGTGGAAGTTTCACCATATTGCCTATATAAATCAAATCGTCTAAAATTCCGAAAAGTGCATTGGGACACCCTTTCCCTATATCTGTGTCGTGCTCATAAGGACACTCAAGGGTAAACATTTTGCAACAGAAAATGAAAAAGGAGCCTTTCTTATTGGACAAGTTCATGTAGTCCCTCCCCGTTTTCCTTTGTTTTATTCCATTTTGTTCCTAATGAACATGACCCACTCAAAGATAAGCCAGAGGTACAATTCATCCTTACACTTCGTTGTCTTGTCCGTTGGTCTTGCTCTTGCGTTTGTTGGTGCCGGAGCTGTTGGGGGCGGTTGGAGGCTCCATGGTGTTGGGGGTGGTGAGTAGGGTGAGGCTCTGGGCCGTGGTGATGGTGGTGGTAGAAGGCTTCCTCTTACCCAGCAGCTTCCTCTGTCTCTCTATGTCCTCCCTCTGAGAGTTTATCCTCTCCTGCTGCCTGGGAACACACAGAGGCAGACACAATGAAGGGCAATGAGGATGGCACAGTGCTGGGCCATTGAAATCATCCTATTTATTTCTATGCATTAGGAGTAAAGTGTATGTATGTGTGACTCTAAGCTGTGTGTGTTCACTTGAAGAGGTTGTGTGTGTGTGTGTACTGACTTGATGAGGTTCTGGAAGGCATATCCGTCGGTCCACTGCTCGGTGAAGGAGGCTCCGTGTCTCACGGTGGTGAAGTGGCCCAGTCGCAGGCGGTCCTGCATGCTTTTGTCCCGGCACGTCCTCTTCTCCTGCTTCGACTAGACACACACCGCTGATTACAATTATTTACTTCTAATCAGGGTCTGATTTTGACCTATGACACCAGGTGAGTAGAATCTCCGGCCAATTAATTAAATTGGCAATTCCGCCACTTTTCAACCTCAATCATTATCTCCAGCACCATATCAGTGTCTAAAAATGTGAAAACAGCGTGTTTCTATGATCTATGGTAAAACAAATAATAATAATAGTTCCTAAAAAAATTGTTCTGTGAAGTAAGAAAAACAGTGTTTTTCAAAACCTGCAATATGTTTCTAGCCAGAAGGAGGATATTTTCTTTCTCTCCACATCTCCGTGAAACTCATGTTGGAAAATCACTGTTTTAACTTTTGATGACATCGGGTAGAACTTAACTTTATATATTTACTCCCTACAAAACATAGAAATGCACCTTTTTACATATGTAGACACTGGTATTGTGCTGGAGATAACGAACATGAGATTGTAATGTGGTGGAATTGCCATTTAACTACAAGGTAGCTTGTACTCTGGACCTCCAAGGGTTAGAATTTACCTTGAGCCAGGTTGTGCTTCTTCTGCGGTGTGAACAGACCCTTATGCCACTCGGTATCGATTTTGCACTAAGTACTGCTCGTTTTTAAGTTTAACCATATCAGTTTGTTGTTTTGAACATTTAGAACCAAGGGTGTCCATGGAAATACAGACACTCACCTTCTCGATAAGCAGCTTTTTGCTCATGGTCACACACTTGTTGAGGCGCTCCTTGTACCGCTCCAGCGCCCTCTGCTGCTCGTCTATCTGGCGCCGCAGGTCACAGTTAGCCTAAAAAAAAAAAGAACCCTGTTAGGAATTTTATGAATAATGACTAAACAATATCTACATTTTAAATAGAACTATAACTAAATAAACTCTACTCTGTTGTTATATCTGATTAATAATATTAATTCATAAGGAAGGGATTGTGTAGATTGAAACAGGGGGTAATTAAACATAATAAATACCATTCCAGCTAGGTTGGGGAGGAAATGGATTGTGGGTTTTAAGTAAGCAGAAAGGATCGTTAACCTATGGTTGAACCGACTCAACTTAGCTTTGGGATGTTTAGATAAGGCAGCGAGTGTTTTCCTGGGTTTTCCATTATCTGGAACTGTCTTCTAAATAGTGATGGACGAAGGTGAAGATTCCAGAAGTGAATCTTGATAAGTGTGTGTCTGGAGTGAGCGAGCGAGGGGGTTGGAATCAACTTTTGAACCTGTTTTGTCCTGGTCAATAGGAGGAAGAACATTTTATAACCTATGACGTCATATTTAGTATATAAACTGTTGTTTTTGGTTCCATGGCAGAGAGCTCAGAGAATAAATACTATTATCTAATTTTGGTAAGACTGGTCTCTGTCTATTTTATGCAAATAGTAATCTTACAAATTCTTATAAAATAAACTGAGTGATTTAATTCATGTACACATTTAGGAATTATGAAATTCCAATGACACCGGTGTTTGTATACAGTAGTAATTTTGCCTCCCTAGTTATCAGACACCTACAGCTACTGTCACAGTACCTACCCAACATCATTCGACAATTACTTTGAGATGTATATAGATTATAATATTTTTTTTTAAAGGTAAACTCAGATGATGTGCAAATAAACAAGCAACGTTTTGGTCACATTAAACATATTGGATTCTCCTACAGTTTTTCTTCTAACGGGTAACTCCAATGCCGTATAAAGAGATAAAGATGTGAAACAATATCTTACCCTCAATAAGTCGTCTATCCGTCCTTCCTTCTTCTCTAGGTCAGAGTTCTTGTTGTTCTCTAATGCTGTCAGCTTCTCAAGCGTCAAGTCAGACTGGGGTGTGTGTGAGAGAGTGAGTGAGTGGGAGGAGAGAGAAAAAGA
Source organism: Oncorhynchus gorbuscha (assembly GCF_021184085.1). Classification (NCBI taxonomy): domain Eukaryota; kingdom Metazoa; phylum Chordata; class Actinopteri; order Salmoniformes; family Salmonidae; genus Oncorhynchus; species Oncorhynchus gorbuscha. The sequence continues at coordinate 26,911,509 of NC_060183.1, forward strand.
GAGGGAGAGAGAAAAAGAGATGGGAAAAGAGAGGGAGGAGAGAGATTAGTACAAAAGGCACTAATGACAGAAGGGACAATCCATCCATCAATAGGGTTGATTAATCAACAAATGCGTAGTTCGGCTGGTGGTCAATAACCAGCTTTCCAATTATTTCCAAGTTTAGGATAGGATTACTTCAACTGCCTAGTATGGAGTGGCACAACAACAGTGCGTTCTGAAATGGCAGAAGTGGATGTGAGTTGTGCCAAGGGGAGACAACTGTCTAGCCATGCCAGGTAAGGTGAGAGGCCAGGCGGGGTTGTTTACCTGAGTAGATTTGTGGCAGGATGAGGAGGAGTGGAGCAGAACAGGCTTCAGGGAGCTGGAGGAGGAGGAGAAGGGCTCGGCGGGAGCTGCTGAGCCTGTGGACGACGGACTGCCCTGCTGCACCTAATGAGATAGAAGGGGGGGAGAAATATTTCAGACTGTTCCCATCGATCTACACTGAGAGTCATGTTAGTCGTTAAGTGAGGGAGCATAAAGAGGGCTGGTGCTCACCGCCACTGGGGGGTTAGAGTGTGAGTGTTGACAGGAGGAGCGCACCAGGGGAGGGATGCCCCGCGCCAGACTGGTGGCAGGGCAACTACCACCAGCAAACTGAGTCAAAGCATGTGCGCATGAGAGAAACAGAGAGAAATGATTGAGCCATTGAAGGATGAAAGTACAAGCACAGACAAAGAGCCTGAAGAAACGGTGTATTTCAAATCAAGTGTGTTAAAGTGCTTCACGTGAAGGTAATGAGATATCAAGACAGCCATATGTTAGAAAGAAAGCTACGCACATCATGAATTTCTCACTCACCTCAAAATAATCGCTAATTTTGTGACTTCTGGCGCCTCCCTTATCGTACTGCTCTCCTTTCCTCTTCCTGGTTCTCTGGTCACTGGGCTTCTTCTCTGGTGTCTAAGCAACGGAATCACACAGTACACACTGGAGGAAAGACAACTACAGAATAACTTGTGTCCATCTTTTCTGGGTTACCTCATTTCCATTGATCGTGTGTGTGTGTGTGTAACTGTACTTGTGGGGACACCAGAATAGTAAACAGAAAAATGTACCAACTGGGGACATTTTGTTAGTCCCCACAAGGTCATATGCTATTTCTAGGCGGTTTAGGGTTAAGGAGCTAGGTTTAGGTTTTTTGGGTTAAGGTTAGGGAAAATAGTATTTTGAATGGGACTGAATTGTGTCCCCACAAGGTTAGTTAAGCAAGACTGACTGTGTGCACACACACACGTGGAAGCTCCTAAGAGGAGGAAGGGGAGGACCATCCGCAGTGAATTTATATATATATATATATTTTTTAAAGTTATAACTTTATTTGGTGTAGCTGGAGAACAGATAGTTTTCGTCCCCCTCTGGGTACATTGACTTCGTTGCAAACTGTTGGACTAATGATTACACCCTAGACCAGCTAGATGCAGGGAAGAGTGTGCAAGGTGGTATTGAATGTGTCGCTGCCTGGATTACTCAAATGTTTCTCTCTACCTGTTGTAGAGACCTCATGATGGGTATAGGGAACATTTGAGTATCATGTAGTAGCCTAAACTTATCGACGTTACATTGAGCTGGGTGAATGGAACATGAACAACAGTCAGCCAATCTGCTGTTCTAGAAATAAGGCGGCCCTGGCACACGCATGTAGTCATACTGACCTCCAGCTCCTTGTCGCTCAGAGAGCCCACGCTGCACAGGCTCTGGTTGGACGACTCATTTATTCCCGAACCCTGGAGGAAACAACAATACATTGGTCAACAAGAAAATGGATGTTAAACCCTTCTGTCCTGCAATACCTTCTGTCCTGCAATACCTTCAGAAAGTACTCCGACCCCTCTTCTTTAGCCACATCTTGTTGTGTTAGACTTAAGTTTTAAATGTATTTCTTATTTATTTTATAACCTTTTCATCCTGAATACAAAGCATTATGTTTGGGGCGAATCCAAAACAACACTTCATTGAGTACCACTGGTCATATTTAAGCATGGTGTTGGCTGAATAATGCTATGGGTATGCTTGTCATCGGCAAGGAATAGAGTTTTTTAGGATGTAAATAACAGAACATAGCTATAAGCACAGGCAAAATCCTACATGAAAACCTGATTCAGTCAGCTTTCCACGAGACACTGGGAAATTAATTCACCTTTACAAAAAAAAGTAAATGTTCCTGAATAGTCTAGTTACAGGTTAGACTCAAATCTACTTAAAACTATCACAAGACCTGAAAATGGTCTTCTAGCAAAAACCAACAACCAATTTGACAGCACTTGAAGAATTTTAAAGAGAATAATGGGCAAATATTGTATAATCCACATGAGCACAGCTCTAAGAGATTAACCTAAAGACAGATGTAATTGTTGCCAGGTGCTTCTACAATGTATTGACTCAGGGGTGTGAATGCTTATCTAATTGAGATATTTATGCATTTCACTTTCAATACATTCACTAAAATGTCTAAAAACATGTTTTTTAACTTTCTTTCTGAAGGCACTGTGTGTAAGACAGGTTAACTAAATGAGTATCACACAATAATGTATTTAAACCAAACACAAATACATACAGTTGAAGTCGGAAGTTTTACATACACCTTAGCCTAATACATTTAAACTCACAATTCCTGACATTTAATCAGAGTAAAAATTCCGTCTTATGTCAGTTAGGATCACCACTTTATTTTAAGAATGTGAAATGTCAGAATAATAGTAGAGAATGATTTATTTCAGCATTTTTCTTTTTTCCCCCATCACATTCCCAGTGGATCAGAAGTTTACATACACTCAATTAGAATTTGGTAGCATTGCCTTTAAATTGTGTAAGTCGCTCTGGATAAGAGCGTCTGCTAAATTACTTAAATGTAATGTAAATGTTTAACTTGGGTCAAACGTGTCAGGTAGCTTCCCACAAGCTTCCCCCCTCCCTGCGGACCTGGCATCCTTTCACTCCCGCCCCTCTACATTTTCCTCCTCTGTCTCTGCTGCTAAAGCCACTTTCTACCACGCTAAATTCCAAGCATCTGCCTCTAACCCTAGGAAGCTCTTTGCCACCTTCTCCTCCCTCCTGAATCCTCCTCCCCCTCCCCCCTCTCTGCAGATGACTTCGTCAACCATTTTGAAAAGAAGGTCGACGACATCCGATCCTCGTTTGCTAAGTCAAACGACACCGCTGGTTCTGCTGGAGACCTTCTCTCTTACCTCACCTCGCTCATCAACTCATCCCTGACCGCTGGCTAAGTCCCTTCCGTCTTCAAGAGAGCGAGAGTTGCACCCCTTCTGAAAAAACCTACACTCGATCCCTCCGATGTCAACAATTACAGACCAGTGTCCCTTCTTTCTTTTCTCTCCAAAACTCTTGAACGTGCCGTCCTTGGCCAGCTCTCCCGCTATCTCTCTCTGAATGACCTTCTTGATCCAAATCAGTCAGGTTTCAAGACTAGTCATTCAACTGAGACTGCTCTCCTCTGTATCACGGAGGCGCTCCGCACTGCTAAAGCTAACTCTCTCTCCTCTGCTCTCATCCTTCTAGATCTATCGGCTGCCTTCGATACTGTGAACCATCAGATCCTCCTCTCCACCCTCTCCGAGTTGGGCATCTCCGGCGCGGCCCACACTTGGATTGCGTCCTACCTGACAGGCCGCTCCTACCAGGTGGCGTGGCAAGAATCTGTCTCCTCACCACGCGCTCTCACAACTGGTGTCCCCCAGGGCTCTGTTCTTGGCCCTCTCCTATTCTCGCTATACACCAAGTCACTTGGCTCTGTCATAACCTCACATGGTCTCTCCTATCATTGCTATGCAGACGACACACAATTCATCTTCTCCTTTCCCCCTTCTGACGACCAGGTGGCGAATCGCATCTCTGCATGTCTGGCAGACATATCAGTGTGGATGACGGATCACCACCTCAAGCTGAACCTCGGCAAGACGGAGCTGCTCTTCCTCCCGGGGAAGGACTGCCCGTTCCATGATCTCGCCATCACGGTTGACAACTCCATTGTGTCCTCCTCCCAGAGCGCCAAGAACCTTGGCGTGATCCTGGACAACACCCTGTCGTTCTCAACCAACATCAAGGCGGTGGCCCGTTCCTGTAGGTTCATGCTCTACAACATCCGCAGAGTACAACCCTGCCTCACACAGGAAGCGGCGCAGGTCCTAATCCAGGCACTTGTCATCTCCCGTCTGGATTACTGCAACTCGCTGTTGGCTGGGCTCCCTGCCTGTGCCATTAAACCCCTTCAACTCATCCAGAACGCCGCAGCCCGTCTGGTGTTCAACCTTCCCAAGTTCTCTCACGTCACCCCGCTCCTCCGTTCTCTCCACTGGCTTCCAGTTGAAGCTCGCATCCGCTACAAGACCATGGTGCTTGCCTACGGAGCTGTGAGGGGAACGGCACCTCAGTACCTCCAGGCTCTGATCAGGCCCTACACCCAAACAAGGGCACTGCGTTTATCCACCTCTGGCCTGCTCGCCTCCCTACCACTGAGGAAGTACAGCTCCCGCTCAGCCCAGTCAAAACTGTTCGCTGCGCTGGCCCCCCCAATGGTGGAACAAACTCCCTCACGACGCCAGGACAGCGGAGTCAATCACCACCTTCCGGAGACACCTGAAACCCCACCTCTTTAAGGAATACCTAGGATAGAATAAGTAATCCCTCTCACCCCCCCCCCCCTTTAAGATTTAGATGCACTATTGTAAAGTGACTGTTCCACTGGATGTCATAAGGTGAATGCACCAATTTGTAAGTCGCTCTGGATAAGAGTGTCTGCTAAATGACTTAAATGTAAATAAGTTGGGTGATTTTTGGCCCGTTCTTCCTGACAAAGCTGGTGTAACCGAGTCAGTTTTTCAGTTCTGCCCACACATTTTCTATGGGACTGAGGTCAGGGCTTTGTGATGGCCAGTCCAATACCTTGACATTGTTGTCCTTAAGCCATTTTGCCACAACTTTGGAAGGATGCTTGGGGTTATTGTCCATTTGGAAGACCCATTTGCGACCAAGCTTTAACTTCCTGACTGATGTCTTGAGAAGTTGCTTCAATATATCCACATAATTTCCCCTCATGATGCCATCCATTTTGTTAAGTGCACCAGTCCCTCCTGCAGCAAAGCACCCCCACAACATGATGCTGCCACCCCTGTGCTTCACGGTTGGGATGGTGTTTTTCAGCTTGCAAGCCTTCCCATTTTTCCAAACATAATGGTCATTATGGCCAAACCAATTCTTGTTTCATCAGACCAGGGCACATTTCTCCAAAAAGTACAATCTTTGTCCCCATGTGCAGTTGCAAACTGTAGTCTGGCTTTTTTATGGCGGCTTTGGAGCAGTGGCTTCTTCCTTGCTGAGCGGCCTTTCAGGTTATGCCGATATAGGACTTGTTTTACTGTGGATATAGATACTTCTGTACCTGTTTCCACCAGTATCTTCACAAGATCCTTTGATGTTGTTCTTGGATTGATTTGCACTTTTCGTGCCAAAGTACGTTCATCTCTAGGAGACAGAACACATCTCCTTCCTGAGCGGTGTGACGGCTGCGTGGTTTATACTTGCGTACTATTGTTTGTACAGACGAACGTGGTACCTTCAGGCATTTGGAAATTGCTCGTAAGGATGAACCAGACTTGTGGACTACAATTTTTTCTAAGGTCTTGGCTGATTTCTTTTGATTTTCCCATGATGTCAAGCAAAGGGGCACAGAGTTCGAAGGTTGGCCTTGAAATACATCCACAGGTACACCTCCAATTCACTCAAATGTTGTCAATTAGACTTTCAGAAGCTTCTAAAGACATTACATAATTTTATGGAATTTCCAAGCTGTTTAAAGGCACAGTCAACTTAGTACCTTTAGTGTAAACTTCTGACCCACTGGAATTGTGATACAGTGAATTATAAGTGAAATAATCTGTCTGTAAACAACTGTTGTAAAAACTACTTGTCCAAACAGACTTATCAAAACTATAGTTTGTGAACAAGATATTTTGTGGAGTGGTGGAAAAATGAGTTTTAATGACTCCTACCAAAGTGTATGTAAACTTCCTATTTCAACTGTACATACATACATACATAACAGCCAAAAGTTTGGACACCTACTCAATAAAGGATTTTTCTTAATTTTGTACTATTTTCTTCACTGTAGAATTATAGTGAATACATCAAAACTATGAAATAACACATGGATTAATGTAGTAACCAAAAAGTGTTGAACAATTCAAAATATATTTGAGATTCTTCAAAGTAGCCACCCTTTGCCTTGACAGTGTTTCCCACTCTAGGCATTCTTTCAAGCAGCTTCATAAGGTAGTCACCTGGAATTAATTTCAATTAACAGATGTGCCTTGTTAATTTGTGAGATTTCTTTACTTCTTAATGTGTTTGAGCCAATCAGTTGTGTTATGACATGGTAGGGGTGGTATACAGAAGATAGCCCTATTTGAAGAATCTTAAATATATTTTGGATTTGTTTAACACTTTATTGGTTACTACATGATTCCTTGTGTTATTTCATAGTTTGGATGTCTTCAGTACTATTCTACAATGTAGAAAATAGTAAATAAAACAAAATAAATTAAAACACAATGAGTAGGTGTGACTTAATATGGTACAAGTCTGTCTCCCCTATTAATTTGGGGTTGGAGTGAACTTTAATTAGCAACACTGGCCCTTGGTAACACCAAGCAGTGTGGGCTCCTTGTCTTGCTGACTATTCCATTGGTGGGTGGGTGTGCATGTGTGTGGTGTGTGACCGGTAGAGTGCCTTGCCACAGAGTGCTGCTGATGATTGATAAAATGCTAACTGGATGCCAGGGCAGCACTGTCACACACACACAGAATGGATGCAGACACAATTGAATGGAGAGACAGACCTTGGCCACTCCGACTCCTGTGAAGCGAGCCTCAAGCAGCTCCTGCCGCCGAGGGTCCAGGCTGTGCAGTTCTTCCATCATGTCTACGGAAAGGAGAGAGAATGTGTTAGTTAAAGAGTACAATCTTGGTTTCATCAGACTAGAGAATCTTGGAAAACTCTAAGCAGGCTGTCATGTGCTTTTACTGAGGAGTGGCTTCCGTCTTGCAACTACACGGTTGTCAAAACATCAAGCAAGGGAAAGCGTTCATGAAAAAGACCTTGTTGTAAGCACTAAACTCCCCTATGGGAAAAATGTTTTTTGAAAAAACGATTGTACCCATTTCCGCATTTGACCGCTAGGTTTTATGGGTATTATGACGAAAACACTGATATAAAAGACTGTACAGTATGAAGATAGGCAGAAGCTGCTTCTCCAATATGAATCCCCGATCACACTTGTAGGTGATGTCATAGAGACGTTGGCTTGCTAAGCTCATGCGCAGAAACATGTCTTCAGGTCTAATGGTCGTCTCGCACCGAACTGCGCATGTGCAGGCAATCAATTTAATTGCGCTCATTTGACATGGCCTGATGCCCCAGGTAGCGGAGTTTGTTCATTTTAGAACATTCCATTGGTCCTCCCGGGGCACCAGGCTATGTAAAATGAACTCCACCGTCAGGGTTGCTATGTTAGGAGTTTTCCTGCAAAATTGGGCTACTTTGAAAAATGTATTGGTCGCGGGTTACGGGTTTTTGGGCTACTAATAAGTTTCACAGCACCCACCATGGCATTTCTCAATAATTGAACATTTTTATATATATATATATATATATATATATATATATATATATATCACTGTGACATGCTGCTGCTGACTATCAGGCGGTGAGGCTGTTGCTGAGTGAATGGCGAGCAGGGCTACCATTTGAAACAATAAAAATGTTGACATGACGAGTCCTAGCAAATCAATTTGTGCCACTTGTGTAGCCTACCTGGAGCTATCAAACTGATTGAATAAATAGCCTATAACTTGAGAGTAATATTACATTAGCCTTGTGTTATTATACAATTATTAACAATCATGTTTAGTTAATTAAATTGGAAGTTATCAAAGCCCAATCTGCAATTGTTAGAAGGCATTAGATTGACTTAACAGTCCAAATAGGCTACAGGTAAAAAATAAAATCTAAATACTGGCTGTTGTTGACAAGCATATTCAGATCAAACATATCATTAATATTTAATTCAGTGATTGAAATTACAACCCCATCCACAGCCTATTCCAGCAGGCTGCTATTGGGAAACAAGCATTTCTTACCTCAAAATCGCCAAACTATTAATGTTGAATAAATGAGTCTTAATTTGGACTAAGCAGGCTGATATATCATTCAGTTGACATCTTGCCTGGGTTACTGTAGACTGATGTAGGCCTATCAAGGGCTGTAGGCTACCTGCATCTATCTAAGCAAACCAAGGCAAAGTTGAATTACAATCATACACCCAGATTTTTGCCTGTAGCCTATGCCTATTGAAATGACAAGTCAATCTTGCAAAATAGGACATTTATAACTGTTTGTAGTCTCAACATCTGTCACAATTGCCAGAAAATAGCCTAACATTATTATATATTTTTTTAAAGTTCATCTGGGTGTTTTTTGCACGAAGAAGATTAAGATCCTCTGTACAACTTTCATCACTCAAACTCCCCTGTCGGATTTATCTAGTCATGCACATGCACAAAAGGGACTTATTTAAGCAATAAGGCCTAGGGGGGTGTGGTATATGTCCAATATACCACGGCTAAGGGCTGTTCTTATGCACGACACAACGTGGAGTGCCTGGATACAGACCTTAGCCGTGGTGTATTTTCCATATATCACAAAACCCTGAGGTGCCTTATTGTTATTATCAACTGGTTACCCACGTAATTAGAGCAGTAAAAATAAGTGTTTTGGTAACCAGTTTAAAACAGGGAAAGGGGTCAGTTGAAACTGAAATGTGTCTTCTGCATTTGACCCAACCTCTCAGAATGGTGTGGGGGACTGCCATAATTGACATCCACGTCTTTGGCACCGGGGGAACAGTGGGTTTCTACCTTGTCAACTTGGGGATTCGATCCAGCAACCTTTCGGTTACTGGCCCAACGCTCTAACCATATGGCCAATATACCACAGCTAACGGCTGTATCCAGGCACACCACATTGCATCATTCTTAAGAACAGCCCATATCCATCGTATATTGGCCACATACCATACGCCCTCATGCCTTATTGCTTAATTATAGCAGTGATCATAGCAGTGCAGTGAAACGAGTTAAATCAACAACCATTGATGGAAAATGACCTGGTAAGTTTAAATGGGGTGAATGATCTTTTCTCTTGCGATATACTCAAATTAGTATATTATGTCATGTCAGTTCACAAGAATTATAACTTTGATGAAAACCTAATTTTGCTTCTAAAAATAGTCTACAATGTAGAAAAGTTACAAGTTACGTTGGTATTCCTTAACTGGCTCAATAACGTAACGGGAAAACAATTATTGTATAAAATGTGGCAATTTAGCTCCTTATCAGCCCCTTTGGGCAGGTTTTGAATGGTCATTGGATTAGAATTGTTAGCTACAACTGGCAACCCTGTTTACCATTGAGATTTCAACAAACCATTTGTGGCCCTGTGCCCAAGATAATTTAGAGGGCAAATGTCTTATGACTAATGTTTTATTGTCTAAACACGGTCTAATCTGTTATGATCCACCTGGCTCAATTTATCCAAGACAAATAATCCTAAAACATACAGTACCAGTCAAAAGTTGACACACTCATTCAAGGGTTTTTCTTATTTCATAGTTATGATATCTTCACTATTATTCTACAATGTAGAAAATAGTTTTAAAAAATAAAGAAAACCCCTCGAATGAGTAGGTGTCCAAACTTTTGACTGGTACTGCATGTAGCTAGAACATCCACTCACCCTCTCTTCGCATCAAACAAGCATACAAGTTATGTAGTTAGTTTGATAACTATATAGTTATCTATATGGTACTCTCAAACCCAGAACTAAAATATCGTGTTATTGCGTCAGATGCAGCTGTCCACGAGAGATTATGGTAAACTAATCATTATAAGATTGACAAAGCAATGTATGACATTATCGCTACTACATTTTGTCTGAGGATGCTGTCCAGACAGCATGGTGTGGCACTGTGGTGGTCTGCTGTGTACAACATTTGCCATGTTCTTAGTTAGGCTAACTAACTAGATCTGAGATTTAAGTTTCCAATGCACAGCTAACTTAACGAACCTCAGCCAGGTCCGTAACTTGTGGGTAAGTTAGTTAAATTGGCTAACCAACTAACTACTCTAGTTAGCTATAATACATAACGTTAGCTAACACCAGCTAATACAGCCACATATTGATTGTAGGAATGGAAAAAAGTATTAATACTTAAATTTGGCTACTAGTAGTTATAATTACGTTACTCTGTCTAAAGCACTGCTTTAATAGCTAGCTAGGCTAACTATAGTTAGTTATTGAGGAGGCTGGCTAACGTATGTAGTCAGTCGAAACAACTTTGTTTACCTGTAGCGCTGTCGCTTGCAAGGTCCGTGGGGGGGGGGGGGTCTTTCAGTCCCTCGAGCTCAGGCGATAGCGAAGTTAACTAGCTGCTGATGTCCCGTTGTCTCTCAAAAATACCCTACACTTAAAACACCCCAAAAAAACGTCCACTTCAGCATTGTCCATCTGTTGACTTCTCTTTCCCTCGGAACACCAGGAGGCCGAGAATCCTCGGGGTTTCCAAGCCCGCCTTGCAGGCTGTAGCCCATGCACAAACAACTCCCAGCTCGAGGGTTGTTGTTGTAGTTTCTTTGGAAAAGGGCCTTTCTTCTTTTGTAAATTTTTTTAAAAAAAGTTGAATTAATATGAAATTTGTTTTGGCGATTGAATGTCGAAATCCTTAATCTGCCGCTGAAATAAGAAAACTTTAACTTGTTTCTCTTGCGATAAATTGGTTAACATTAGATTGAATTAGCTACACAATTAGCTAGCATTCGCGAGTCATCGATGAAAGACCAGAGATGGGTGGACTAAATCCATCTGCGTGCTCGACAGACAGGGTGTGCTAGCTAGCTCGCATCGACAGTCTGCTGCGGACATGACCCCTAACTCCCACCAAATTCAGTCAGATCAATTAGATTCTGAGACTGTTTATGCAATGTAAAGAACAAGTGTGATGCAATTTGTTCGGTCTGAATCGAACAGGGAGGGGGAACCACTGGCTGCGTTTACACAGGCAGCCCAATTCTGATATTTTTTTTCACTAATTGGTCTTTTGACCAATCAGATCAGCTCTGGTAAAAATCCGATTTAATAATGTCTAATGTCATTGCTTAAAATACAAATTAGTGGGGGGGAATCTAAATTCGTCTGTCGTGTGTAAACGCTTCCCAAGAGAGCGCACAACCCAAACCCATAGTAGAGTGGTTGCAGTTTGCATTCAAAAAATGAAGTTGTAGTGGGCCGTGCATGGGCTATAGGCTGATTTAATATGCATGAGCTCTGTCAAAGTGTTCCTGGATTACATAACCATGTCAATAATGATGTTGCCCAATGCTCGCCTGTCCAGACAGAATGGACTATTCCCACTACTGAGCGGCAACCCAGTATTAACATATGCTCCGCTCATTCCTGAGAGAGAAGGGGTTTAATATCTCCAGATGGGCGTGTGGTACCCTTCCTCACACATGCCAACAAGATGTTACTTCTTGTAGGGTCTTTGCCTTGAAAGTAAGTATGAGAGAGAGTATAAGTAATGTACAATGAACCTACTGAAAGTATACTGACTAAAAGGCAAAACAGAACTGTCATTATATTATATTATAGCTGTGTCGTTGTATACTTGCAAATTAGAATCTTAAGTGTTACATCATTTTGTTGGGGGAAACTGAAATGCCCATCAAATGTTTTCCCCAGTTTGCTGAATGTGTTCTGAAGGAGTAGTCGATTGTAGTAGTAGCAGTCACTCTCCTCCAAAACACTGGTATGTTACATCTATAATTTAATATAATTGTAGATAAAAAAAAATAAAAAAACATTTATATGGATCTTTCAAGGTTATCTTTGATCCAACTTCTGACTAGATGGCCACTAAAACACATGTATTTAAATAATTATTTTACAAGAAACATACTATTCCCTTGTTCCCTCTTCCCTATTCGGCAGGCAAGAAAATGGCCCTGCCGAAATCCTTCCCCCTTCTAATTTTCCTTCATTTTGAGGGTAGAGTCAAATACTTTCTACGGCACACATCCGAGTCAAATACTTTCTATAGAAAAAACTTCACGGTAGGCAACCGAATATAATAATTAATGTACGTGTGTTATATTAAACATGAGGAGGAAGTCAAATGTAGGCAAGCAATAAACATTTCAGAACAATTACCAGTCGAATAAGACATGGAAGACACAACGAATTTTGGCAAAGAGATTTATTTATACACTTGAAACAATAGCCAGACCGAAACTGCAGACATTACTAGTGCATCCCCAACGACCAAACCGACACAAATAAAATGAAACGCAGCGGAACGTGATCAGAAATCTTAACGAGCAAACAATCCGCAGCAATGAAGAATTGAGTGCGTGCGCGTTCACAAGAAGGGGGAAGGGGGGTTTATAGGCACAACACCGTTATTAATATTAAGGAAAAATAAGTTTCACAGTCCGTCACTCACAACCCGCCAATTCAGTCATTGAGTCTGAAATAAATACTTCGCTAACAAGTATTTCCATGTGCTTACACGATATTATTGACTGTCATTTTACCTAATATTATATCAACAGCGAGCAGCGTAGCCTAGTGGTTAGAGCGTTGGACTAGTAACCGGAAGGTTGCGAGTTCAAACCCCCGAGCTGACAAGGTACAAATCTGTCGTTCTGCCCCGGAACAGGCAGTTAACCCACTGTTCCCAGGCCGTCATTGAAAATATGAATTTGTTCTTAACTGACTTGCCTGGTAAAATTAAATATGTTTAAACCGTTACTGTAGCTAAAACAAGGAGCCAACAACGTTTTCCAGAGTGAATGAAGATCACTTCCAGTGAAGAAGATGACAATGCAATAAACATAACTGATTACAATACAAGTCTAGAATGACAGAAAATACTAAATAATTGGTAATGTCTTATCCGATAATTTACCCCGCTTTCACTGTAAAATAGCTAGCTACGTCCAAATTCGCAGTTATGTTTATTTGAACTAATAGCACAAACTGCGAGAGCATCGAGTTAAGGAATTCAGAAGGGGTGTGGGTGGCATTGATGGAGTTCGATGCGCCATGAGTTTGTGCTATTAATACAAGTACAGCATTTTGAAACACTTTATTGATTACAGTATAGAGATTAATAACAGAGGGTAATCTGAGAATGCAGGGATTCCAGCAGAGTGTGAGTTGAAGTAACATGTGACGTGATCATCTCGGATTATCTAACATCTGAGAATAGACAAGTGGCAGAATTTGGATTGGCAAATTTAAAAGGATATTTTAAAAATGTTGTTCATGAACAAGAGGGACATAGTAGCACGATGGTTACGCAAAATCATGAGGGTGGAGAGAAACAAGTAACGTACTGGAGTAAATCGCTAGACTCGGTGGCAAAAGGAATGCCACCATGCTTTAAAGTGGTACAGGCGACTGAAATGGTGTTTCATAACACGGCTTCCATCATGATGGGTAAAAAGTAGATGTGTATGTTCCACACGCAGTAGCAACCATAGTGAACAGCAAGAAAGCACGTGTTACTAGTGCAAGATGGACAAAATGGAAGTTAACATTAAATGGGGAAAATCTAAATTTTTTAAAAGATTGGTGCTTGGAATACTGCGTCGTTAATGCCGTTGCATGGGGAGGGTGAATCGCATAGATGTGACCCAGATCAGAGTACTCTAAAACCTAGGCCTGATTTGCAAGAGACAGCATTGGAATTGGGAAAATGATTGTATACAGATGGCTCTAGTTACATGAACACAGAAGGGAATAGAGTGAAAGGGGTACGCTGTGTGTGGTATGCATGTAACGATCGTCGTTGGAATGAGACCAAAGCGCAGCGTGGAAATTGTTCATAAAAAGAAACATTCAACTAAAGCGCACAGTTCTGTCAGGGAAACAACCCAAACAGAAAACAATCACCCACAAAACACAGGTGGGAAAAGGCTACCTAAGTATGATTCTCAATCAGAGACAACGAACGACACCTGCCTCTGATTGAGAACCATACCAGGCCAAACACATAAACACAGACTACCCACCCCAATTCACGCCCTGACCCAACTAAAACAAAGACATAACAAAGGAACTAAGGTCAGAACGTGAAAATGCATTTGGAGTAGTTCATGATTTCGGTACATTGTGGTCACCACCGGGCATGTTTTAACAGTGACAGGAACACTAATAAAAATGGTCTGGAGGTAGAGAGAGGTATTATTAGAAGCATGTCAATTACCCAGTAAATTAGCATTGGTGAAATGTGAAGTTTAGATTAGCAGACTGAATGGCTAAGGCGGCTGCCTTGGGGAGAGAAAGTGTTAGAAAACGGCATGTATATATTGCGGATTCCTTACGATGAGAAATTGGCTAAATGTGCCACACAAAAACGTATTTTGGGTTGAAGATTCTAGGTGAAATGCCAGGGGAATGGATTCTAAAGGTAACACATTTTAAATTATATGACCAAACACTCCTTGCAAATGCAGAAGGCTTTGGGATTTGTTTAAATTATTAGATATTTATGTGGTTTTATTTTTAAATGCACTTACGTTTGATATCGTCTTATTTTGGAATGGGATCCTAGAATGGACGAAAGGGTGGATGGTTCACGAGGAATTAGCATTGGGGTTACCAAACCTAAAATTAACTTGTTTTTTATGTGGTATGATGGTTATGGAGAACCAGCAGGAAGATGAAATGTTTTGAATAGGTATTTAAATGGTTTCTGAAGGACATGGAAAGAAAGGGAGAAGAAACATTTGAATGGTATCGAAAGCCCTGAATATGAAAAATTCTTAAAGAATGATCAAGCTCATTATGAATTAAATAGACGCAACTTCATTATGAATTAAATAGACGGGGGATTTCAGTATCAAATCTTGAGAAACACCATTCTCTATCCAAATTGTACCATTACTTTAGGAGATTAGTATTATTTCCGTATGGAGTTATAAAGAGTAGTAATTCTAAGTTGATTAGTTATTCGAATTGGTTTATTTTTGATTTAACATGTTTGTTTGTTTTAATCACGTGTTAAAAAGGGGAAAATGACCAGTTCCTTGTTATCCTGGTCTTTGGGGTACTTGTACAGTGGTACTGTGTTCAGGCTGCATATAGGAAGGAAAATATGTTAATAAGGGATGACAGTTACTTCTCATGGATTGTGATATATGTATGGCTGATTTCATGTTGTGTTTTTGTTTTGATACAAATTTCACCAGATTGGGATCGTGTGTGTGGGAATTCTGTGAGGGGTTCGGGTGTTATCTTCATGATTTGGTAACTTCCTAGAGGTCGCCAGTAGAATAAGGGAGTACAGACTAATTCAGAAAATGTTTCTTAGCGGTAACATTGTTATGCTCTTTGACATTTGTCTTAGAGATGTTATAAAGAAAAGGTTGCGCCCTGCTAACTATTTAAACTAAGAATGCATTGAGATACTGATCTTTCTTTACCAGGCCACTCAGGACAGGGAAACGGATAAAAGGAGGCTGTAATGAGAAGAGTAATGACCGGCAATAAAAAGTTGGGATGAAGTGTGCGAAATTGATCAACTGGGATTTGTGCCTTAGTCTCAGAGTAAGCACTAAGGTCAGTCATTCTAAATTCGAGTTGGATAATTTATCAAATGTTTTAGTTGTGATTGGGATACAGCGAGAGAGAATTGATAAAGCACGATGAGGGGTGGGGGCACTGCTAACATTTATGTAGCCGAGAGCGTCTCCAGACTCTTATCTCTAAGTGTTATCTGGAGGGGAGGTGGTTTGTTTGGGGGAATCACTGGATGATAGCGTGGGACAACCATGAACGTTGTTTTTGTTTTATCCTGTATTCAGTTTTTTTAATGTTACATCGCATCAATGAGTGTTGCTAAGTTAAACATGTACTTTGTTTCTCTTTTCTATTCAAGTCAATATGTTTTTAGGTTTGGTGGAACATGAGGGTGTTCATTGTTCCAGAGGAGGGAATGATGTATATTGACTAACTGATTTGAGAATGTGTTGGTATGTTTATAACTGTAGAAAATGCATTAGGAGTATAGTGTGTTATGGGTTAGATGTAATGATAGAGGAGTAGCATTCCCCAGAGACTGTATATTGTTGCAGGAGATGGCTGCTCTCCCTCTTCTATGAGCTAACTGTACACAATATGGGGATTTAATTGAACATTACACATACCTAGATCATGGTGAGAGTAGAAGAGATAGTGGTGGCATTTCAGACACTATGGTAAACTTTCAGGACACCTGTGACTCAGTTTTGTTAGGTTGGATATTATTCCCAACTCATTTGGTTTTTCTCCAATTTCTAACAGCCGGCGAACATTTGACAGATTACATGCAGGAGGTATTCTCATGGCAGAGGCGCTGTAGGGACAGTAACTGAAGGCGCAGTACTAGTAGCGAAGGATGCTATATTGATAGCATGGAATTGGACTACTGCGCAAATGAGGGGTATTGTTAGACTATAGTCATGGGCTATGTTGGAAGTAGCAATGGTTACTTTAGTAGCATTGTTGGGATAGCAGTTTATAACAAACTCATGTCACATAGATTGGTTACTGGTAACTAGGGGACCAATGGGAGGACAGAGGATGTGGTTATTCAAATATCACAAATTATGTTGTCAGGAAATGACCCATGTGTTGCAGTGTGTATATCCTCAGGTGGAAGCAGAGAATAAACCAAGGGCACGGGTTGAATTCTGGAGATTGAGTGTACATCAAGAGACACCAGGCGGGGGTGTTGGGACAGCATTGGTTTGAGAGAGACTACTCCGTACAGTACCTGCAGCGGTAAAGATCGTCATGTCTATCCTTGGGGGGGGTGCATAGTTTTCACGTGAAGTGAGGTCCAACTGCTAAATGGGTGAGTGAAGACACCAAGACAGAGGAAGCGGAGCGAGAGAGAGACTAGAGTCCACTGTAAGACATACAGATGGGTTGGGTCTGGGAGCTACTATAAACATCATAGTTGGTTTGAGGTTTAGCTGCTTTATTGGTTAATGCATCATATGATGGAGGATAGAGGGGTAATTGTACTGTGAACAGAATGTTGAAGGCATTGATGCGAAAGCATGTATATTGCTGAGTTACCTCAAGAGGATGGGACGTGGATTAGGGATACGTACTTGCATATCCGGTGATGTGCTTATCAGTTGAAATGGAGGAGATGGGGAACAAAGTGAAAATGACATGACTTGGGAACACCTCTCGAGACCTGGGGCCTAAAGGGGAAGACTGGGTGAAAGCATGAGGAAGCTTTTTAGAGCTTCTCCAAGAACAATTGTATTTTTAATTTGAATTAGATCTGTGATAGTGTAGTTAATTTTTTTTGGTTGGCCTGTATGTGTTCAATAGACAAATTACTGGTATGTCTTGTCTGCATAACCATTAAAATGATCAGAGAGAAAAAAATTATATTGAGATGTTATTCACACTACACCACTTGTACCTGTAAGGCAACCCTCTTTAAAAATAATAATAATTTAAGATTAGATAAAACTCTTTATTTTTGAGAGTGTAGATTATTCATTGTCCCACAGCTCACTGTCTAACTCAGTCTAAGTAGGCTACCCCTCAAGTACGGTCATAGGACAATGTTTTTTTTAAAACATTTCGGTATAATGGACCTCCTAAATATTTATGTTGAGCACTTTGGCATTACAAGCCAGTTGCTACAAGTACACATAGGGTCATTGGAAGTACTACGCAGATATCCAGTTTCTGTCTGGTTCTCTACTCAGTCATGACCTCCAGAGAATCTGGAGTGAGGCCAATAACTAACTCTAATAACTGAATCAGCCTAAATGTAATATCCAAAATAACCCTTACTACCTCAGTCTGGAATTATGATTCACATAATATAACATGATGGTATGAGTATGATATTAAACAATTAGCCTAGGCTTTTGTGTTCATATTGACATATTATAAAGATGCACATTATCTACAATTTCCGAAATGGCGAGATCAACAAAAAGAAACATGTCCAAACTGTGCCCAAACCCTTGGGGTGAGGGCAAAAAAAGTAAGTTCTGTGGGGCCCCACAGCTTGAGGTTTGAAAAAATAGGGGGGGGGGGGGGGGAATCTAACAAGGTGCCCAGGACTGACTAAATTTGTCAGACTGTGGATAATGCGTACCTCCATATGAGGGAAAATATTGTCGTCACAAGCATAGCGGGTGATATTTTCTTTGTTGAGGCAGACTGTAATTAAGGAGACTTGTGACTTTCCTTTGAAATTGTACAGAAGTAATGACCATTACATACTTTGTGGTTTCAGCTTGTCAGTCTAAAGGCAGCAGGGTATGTCCCCATCCTGCTTCTCGGGAAAAAGAAGATGGGGGGGGGGGGGGGGGGTTTAAAGCCCAGGTTCTCTCCCCCTCTAGGAACCTGTCAGAGGAGGAGATGGTGGATCACACTGCCTTTAGATTTGTGTTCGAAAAGTTATTCTACTGTTACTCCACTGTACTCATACTTGATTGATGTATTCTGAATGTACAACACATTATGAACACCTGCTCGTTCCATGCCATAGACTGACCAAGTGAAAGCTATGATCCCTTATTGATGTAATTGTATTTATTATGGAACTCCATTATTTCCTTCCAAGGCAGCAGCTACTCTTCCTGGTGTCCACCAAAACATTAAGGTAGTAATGAACAATATCATTCGAAATTGTAACATTAAAATCAATTTTACAACAAACTGCACAATACATTAACTGTCAGCCCTCCGGCCGCTACTCTACTACAGCAGAATCAAGGTGTACGTGTGTGTTTGTATGTCACTTGTTAAATAAGAAGGATTATTAAGCCTTGAGACAATTGAGACGTGGATTGTGTATAAGTGTGTGCCATTAAGGGTGAATGGGCAAGACAAAATATGTAAGTGCCTTTGAATGGGATATGGTAGTGGGTGACAGGAGCACCGGTTTGAGTGTGTCAAGAACTGCAACGCTGCTGGGTTTTTCACACTCAACAGTTTCCTGTGTGTATCAAGAATGGTCCACCACCTAAACGACAGCTAGTCAACTTGACACAACTGTGGGAAGCATTGGTGACAACATGGACCAGCATCCCAGTGGAACTCTTTCGACACCTTGTAGAATCCACGTCCCGACAAATTGAGGCTGTTTTGAGGGCAAAGGAGGGAGGGGTGGGGAGCTAGTGCAAGTGCAACTCAATATTAGGAAGGTGTTCTCAATGTTTTATATGCAACTTAGTGTCATATTGGAATGAGAACATAGCATTTTACAAACAACATCATATGACTCTATAAGGGAGTCAAATAAACTTCCATAAGGGATGGATGCAGATTAACATAAATATTATTTACTTCATTTGTAACCAATGACTCTACTCTAGCCGAATAAGCAGAGCATGAGTGAAGTGTTTTTCTGGAAAAAAGCATGTTTGGCAGCGTAGTGTGTTACTGATGGTAGGCTTTGTTACTTTGGTCCCAGCTTTCTGTAGGTCATTCACTAGGTCCCCACGTGTGGTTCTGGGATTTTTGCTCACCGTTCTTGTGATCATTTTGACCCCACAGGATGAGATCTTGCGTGGAGCCCCAGATCGAGGGAGATTATCAGTGGTCTTGTATGTTTTCCATTTCCTAATAATTGCTCCCACTGTTGATTTCTTCAAACCAAGCTGCTTACCTATTGCAGATTCAGCCTTCCCAGCCTGGTGCAGGTCTACAATTTTGTTTCTGGTGTCCTTTGACAGCTCTTTGGTCTTGGCCATAGTGGAGTTTGGAGTGTGACTGTTTGAGGTTGTGGACAGGTGTCTTTTATACTGATAACAAGTTCAAACCGGTGCCATTAATACAGGTAACGAGTGGAGGACAGAGGAGCCTCTTAAAGAATAAGATACAGGTCTTCGAGAGCCAGAAACCTTGCTTGTTTGTAGGTGAACAAATACTTATTTTTCACCAGAATTTGCAAATACATTTATTAAAAATCCTACAATGAGATTTTCTGGATTTTTCTTCTCATTTTGTCTGTCATAGTTGAAGTGTACTTATGATGAGAATTACAGGCCTCATCTTTTTAAGTGGGAGAACTTGCACAATTGGTGGCTGACTAAATACCTTTTTGCCCCACTGTTTGTCTTTAGTCTTGAAAAATATCATACTACTTGGTGTTCTATATATGGTGCATTCGAAAGTATTCAGACCCCTTGACTTTTTCCACATTTTCTTACGTTACAGCCGTACTCGAAAGTTGATTAAATTGTTTTTGTTCCCCATCACACATCTACACACTACTCGATAATGACAAAGCACATACAGGTGTTCAGACATTTTTGCAAGTGTTATTACAAATAAAAAAACTATCACATTTACATAAGTATTCAGACCCTTTAATCAGTACTTTGTTGAAGCACCGTTGTCAGCGATTACAGCCTCGAATCTTCTTTGGTATGATGCTACAAGCTTGGCACACCTGTATTTGGGGAGTTTAACCCATTCTTTTCTGCAGATTCTTTCAATCTCTGTCAGGTTGGATGGGGAGCATCGCTACACAGCTATTTTCAGGTCTCTCCAGAGATGTTCGATTGGGTTCAAGTCCAGGCTCTGGCTGGGCCACACAAGGACATTCAGACACTTTTCCTGAAGCCACTCCTGCATTGTCTTGGCTGTGTGCTTAGGAAGGTGCACCTTTGCCCCAGTCTGAGGTCCTGAGTGCTCTGGAGCAGGTTTTCATCAAGGATCTCTCTGTACTTTGCTCCGTTCATCTTTAACTCGATCCTGCCAAGTCTCACAGTCCCAGCCGCTGAAAAACTTTCCCACAGCATGACTCTGCCACCACCATGCTTCATAGGGATGGTGCCAGGTTTCCTTCAGACGTGATACTTGGCATTCAGGCCAAAGAGTTCAATCTTAGTTTCATCAGACCAGAGAATCTGGTATATCATGGTCTGAGTCCTTTAGGTGCCTTTTGGCGAACACCAAGCGGGCTGTCATGTGCCTTTTACTGAGGAGTGGCTTCTGTTTGGCCACTACCATAAAGGCCTGATTGGTGGAGGGCTGCAGAGATGGTTGTCTTTCTGGAAGGTTCTCCCATCTCCACAGAGGAACTCTGGAGGTCTGTCAGAGTGACCATCGGGTTATTGATCACCTCCCTGACCAAGGCCCTTCTCCTCTGATTGCTCAGTTTGGCCGGGCCAGCTCTAGGAAGAGTCTTGGTGGTTCTAAACTTCTTCCATTTAAGAATGAAGGAGGCCAATGTGTTCTTGGGGACCTTCAATGCTGCAGGAAATGATTTGGTACTCTTCCCCAGATCTGTGCCTCTACACAATCCTGTCCCGGGGCTCTACAGACAATTATTTCGACTTCGTGGCTTGGTTTTTGCTCTGTCACGCACTGTCAACTGTGGGACCTTTATATAGGCAGGTGTATGCCTTTCCAAATCATGTCCAATTAAGGTTTACTCCGTTCAAGTTGTAGAAACTTCTTAAGGATGATCAATGAAAACAGCATACACCTGAGCTCAATTTTGAGTCTCATTGCAAAGGGTGTGAATAAATAAGGTATTTCTGTTTTTGTCATTTTTTATAAATTTGCAAAAAATTCTAAAAACCTGCTTTGTCATTATGGGGTATTGTGCGTAGATTGATGAGTAAAGAAATGTATTAATCCATTTTTAGAATAAGGCGGTAACGTAACAAAATGTGGAAAAAGTCAAAGGGTCTGAATACTTTCTGAATTCACTGTATACTTCTGATGCCGTTGACGCTCACAGCCTGTCTGTTTTTCTCTCATTTACTCACATGTATTCTGTTCCCAGTGTAAGCATGCTCATTCACGCACTATAAAAATGGCTTCCCGTGTGATTTGGGCTTTACCCATAGTGAATCAGCTAGTCCCAGTTCACTCCCTAACTCTTTCCCTTGGCCCTCACACTTCAATGTTTGTATATGTGTAAGGTGTAAGCAATATGGTGTCAGCTCCACCACGTTCCTGATTATATCTATCCAGACCCTTCAGAAAAATACCTATCCAGACCCTTCAGAAAAATCTAAAGGTTAGGTCAGGGCCAAGGAGGAGGGGTAGGGAGTGAATTTGGACCAGCAAATGATGTGTATGTGCCACCTAAGAGTTTCAATACCAATCATGTCTGTGTGTGTTCATTGAGGTTGACGTTCACATTGGAAAAGATGCAGGGGTCCATTGTGACCATGGTGGAGAACACCTGCACTGCAGAGTGCCAGAAAAGACTGAACTGAAGAAGTGCAAAGGTACATAACTTATCTATTTTCTTTGTCTCCACTGTCCACAATGCGAGTGTAGGTTGTCATCTCTATAGTATAGAACATTATCTTAGTTGTTTGTTATCGTACCAGCAATGACCATGAAAGTTGACTAAGTTTTCAACAGCATGTATTGCTATGTTTGAGGCAATTACTAAAATACATGACCATTCTATCAGGTTTAAGAATAAAATTAAGGATGACTGAAATCAAATGTCTCTTCCCTCACCCCTCCATTTGTGCATTCACTCACGCCTCTGTCAAATGCACAAGTGTTCCAAAACAGAGGAGTACGTAAGTTATGTATTCTAACAAAGTTCATTTATTGAATTCTTCCATTTGACCTATCTTGATGTGGTTTGTTCATTTTGTTGTTTTCATTGCAGTGGCAGAAAATGGCGGAGCACCTGGGTCCACCTACTCACTATCACCTAGAACCCCCTCCTGTCGCTACACCTGTGAAGGATCTCTCCCATTTTTGAAGGAGCCCCCCACTTATCTCCATATAATAAATCCTCTTCATTGGTCTGTGCTTTTATGAAGACATTGTGAAGAATTCGAATCCTATTTATTTCAGTTTTATTTCTTTCATCACATTCCCAGTGGGTCAGAAGTTTACATACAGATAGTATTTGGTAGCATTGCCTTTAAATTGTTTAACTGAGGTCAAATGTTGCGGGTAGTCTTCCACAAGCTTCCCACAATAAGTTGGGTGAACTTTGGCCCATTCCTCCTGACAGAGCTGGTGTAACTGAGTCAGGTTTGTATGCCCCCTTGCTTGCTTTTTCAGTTCTGCCCACAAATTTTCTATGGGATTGAGGTCAGGGCTTTGTGATGGCCACTCCAATACCTTGACTTTTTTGTCCTTAAGCCATTTGCCACAACTTTGGAAGTATGCTTGGGGTTATTGTCCATTTGGAAGACCCGTTTGCAACCAAGCTTTAACTTCCTGACTGATGTCTTGAGATGTTGCGTCAATATATCCACATAATTTTCCGTCTTCATGATGCCATCTATTTTGTGATGTGCACCAGTCCCTCCTGCAGCAAAGCACCCCCACAACATGATACTGCCACCCCCGTGCTTCACGGTTGGGATTGTGTTCTTCGGCTTGCAAGCCGCCCCCTTTTTCCTCTAAACATAACAATGGTCATTATGGCCAAACAGTTCTATTCTTGTTTAATCAGACAAGAGGACATTTCTCCAAAAAGTACGATCTTTGTCCCCATGTGCAGTTGCAAACCGTAGTCTGGCTTTTTTATGTAAGTTTTTGGAGCAGTGGCCTTTCAGGTTATGTTGATATAGGACTCGTTTTACCTTGGATATAGATACTTTTGTACCTGTTTCCTCCAGCATCTTCACAGGGTCCTTTGCTGTTGTTCTGGGATTGATTTGCACTTTTTAGCACCAAAGTATGTTAATCTCTAGGAGACAGAACGCGTCTCCTTCCTGCGCGGTATGATGTTTATACTTGCGTACTATTGTTTGTACAGATGAACGTGGTACCTTCAGGCTTTTGGAAATTGCTCGTAAGGATGAACCAGACTTGTGGAGGTCTACATTTTTTTATGAGGTCTTGGATTTTCCCATGATGTCAAGCAAAGAGGTACTGAGTTTGAAGGTTGGCCTTGAAATACATCCACAGGTACACCTCCAATTGACTCAAATGATGTCAATTAGCCTATCAGAAGCATTTAAAGCCATGGCATAATTTTCTGGAAATTTCCAAGCTGTTTAAAGGCACAGTCAACTTAGTGAATGTAAACTTCTGACCCACTGGAATTGTGATACAGTGAATTCTAAGTGAAATAATATTTTTGTAAACAATTGTTGGAAAAATGACTTGTCATGCACAAAGTAGATGTCCAAACCGACTTGCCAAAACTGTAGTTTGTTAACAAGAAATTTGTGGAGTGGTTGTAAAATGAGTTTTAATGACTCCAACCTAAGTATGTATGTAAGTATGTAAGCTTCTGACTTCAACTGTACACAGACATGGAATCACTGGTCACTTTAATAATGTTTACATACTGCTTTACCCATTTCATATGTATATACTGTATTTTAGTCAATGCCACTCTGACATTGATTTGTATGTATTGTTGTGAATTGCTGCACTGTTGGCGCTAGGAACACAAGCATTTCGCTACACTGCAATAACATCTGCTAAATATATGTGACCAATGCAATTTGATTTGATTTCCTTTGTTCACAGTTAAGTGCATAATGTAAATACAGGTGTGCAGGTCTGTAGGCTACTGGAGCAGGGTCTCATTCAGGACAATGCAACGTTACGGAACTTAACAATATATTATTATATAGAGCAGATATGCTTGTCTGTCTTGCAGAATAGGGAATCGTGTCAGCTCTATTTGTTACATTACTATGTGCAAAGTTAACGTTTCACCTCACAGTGACCATGTCTACATGTACAAGGAATTCCGGATAGTAGCTCATATCCTGCTAACCCCTAGAGTTGATTTACGCACTGGTGCCTCAATCTAAGTAACATAATATCAAAATCCGTCAATTTCATAGTAAGTTCATGGCTCATTAATTGGGGAGGACGGGTTAGTAGAAATGGCTGGAGTAGATTCAGTGGAATGGTTTCTTGAAGCTGTGCCGTGCCATTTTCTCTACATTTCTCCCTACATAGGCCAGCCAGCCCCCTAGCAATTTGTGTTCTAGCCAATGAGCTTCAGCCCCTCACATCTGAATGGCAGCTAGCACATCAAAACACCCCTAGACATTCCATGGTGTTATGATGTGCTGATGTGCTCATACTTGAGTATAAGTATAGATACCTTAATAGAAAGTTACTCAAGTAGAAGTAAAAGTCATACAGTAAAATACATTTGAGTAAAAGTCTAAAAGTATTTGGTTCTAAATATACTTAAGTATCAAAAGTAAATGTAATTGCTAAAGTATACTTAAGTATCAAAAGTAAAAGTATAAATAATTTCAAATTCCTTCTATAAACAAAGTAGGCGGCACCATTTTCTTGTTTTAAAAATGTATGGATAGCCAGGGGCACACTCCAACACTCATTTACAAAAGATGCATTTGTGTTTAGTGAGTCCACCAGATCAGAGGCAGAAGGGATAACCATGTGTTGTCTTGATAAGTGCGTGAATTGGACCATTTTCCTGTCCTGTTAGCATTCAAAATGTAACGAGTGCTTTTGGGTGTCAGGTAAAATGTATGGAGTAAAAAGTACATTATTTTCTCAAAAATAATTGTCAAAAATATAAATGGTAAAGTATAGATACCCCAAAATACTACTTAAGTAGTACTTTAAAGTATTTTAACATTTAAACATTTAACATTTAAGTCATTTAGCAGACGCTCTTATCCAGAGCGACTTACAAATTGGTGCATTCACCTTATGGCATCCAGTGGAACAGTCACTTTACAATAGTGCATCTAAATCTTAAAGGGGGGGGGGGTGAGAAGGATTACTTATCCTATTTTCTACTTAAGTACTTTGTACCACTGGTTGTTAGGTGTCTTGGTTGTCTTTGTGAGTGACTAGTAACAGACCGAGATCACCGTGAGAGATAACGGCTGTGCATGTTCAAGAGAAGTTTATAATGACCATGATTGTCAACGCCTGACGACTCTCTGTGGTCAGACCCTCGGCAGCCATTGTGCTGTGGTCAAGGTCAGGTAGCAACTTCAGTGTTCACCTTCAGGTCAGTCTGGGTTGACTGGTCCTCGTCCAGTTATGGCCTGCAGTAACATCTGTAACGACGTTCGTCTGTTGTAAGAAGAGAGTCAGACCGAAATGCAGCGTGTAGGTTACTCATGACTTTAATGAATGAAAACGGTACATGAAATAACTGATATAAGAAAACAACAAACGAAAGTGAAACTAATTACAGCCTATCTGGTGACTACAACACAGAGACAGGAACAAACACCCACAAAATACAAAGCGAAAGTCAGGCTGTCTAAATACGGTTCTCAATCAGAGACAACGACAAGCACCTGACTCTGATTGAGAATCGCTTCAGGCAGCCAAGCCTAACTAGACACACCCCTAATCAGCCGCAATCCCAAATAATACAAACCCCAATACGAATACAACATATAAACCCATGTCACACCCTGGCCTACCCAAACATATAACAAAAACACTAAATACAATGACCAAGGCGTGACAGAACCCCCCCCCCCTAAGGTGCGGACTCCCGGACGCACCTCAAGAGCATAGGGAGGGTCCGGTTGGGCGTCTGTCCATGGTGGCGGTTCTGGCTCGGGACGTGGACCCCACTCCATTAATGTCCTAGTTCCTCCCCTTCGCGTCCTGGGATCATCCACCTTCTCCGCCGACCATGGCCTAATAGTCCTCACCCAGATCCCCAAATAACTGAGGGGCAGCTCGGGACAGAGGGGCATCTCAGGACAGAGGGGCAGCTCGGGACTGAAGCAGCCCGGGACTGAGGGGAAGCCCGGTACTGAGGGGAAGCCCGGCACTGAGGGGAAGCCCAGTACTGAGAGGAAGCCCAGTACTGAGAGGAAGCCCAGTACTGAGAGGAAGCTCAGGCAGGTAGTAGGCTCCGGTAAATCCTGGCTGGCTGGTGGAACTGGATGATTCAGGTTGTCTGGCCGATCTAGAAGATCATGGCTGACTGGCACTTCTGGCGGATCTTGGCAGACTGGCACTTCTGGCGGATCCTGGCAGACTGGAAGCACTGGCGGCGCTGGGCAGACTGGGAGCACTGGCCGCGCTGGGCAGACTGGGAGCACTGGCGGCGCTGGGCAGACTGGGAGCACTGGCCGCGCTGGGCAGACTGGGAGCACTGGCCGCGCTGGGCAGACTTGGAGCACTGGGCAGACTGGGAGCACTAGCGGCGCTGGGCAGACTGGCGGCGCTGGCAGCGCCGGGCAGACTGGGAGCACTGGCCGCGCCGGGCAGACTGGGAGCACTGGCCGCGCCGGGCAGACTGGGAGCACTGGCCGCGCCGGGCAGACTGGGAGCACTGGCCGCGCCGGGCAGACTGGGAGCACTGGCCGCGCCGGGCAGACTGGGAGCACTGGGCAGACTGGGAGCACTAGCGGCGCTGGGCAGACTGGCGGCGCTGGCGGCGCCGGGCAGACTGGGAGCACTGGCCGCGCTGGGCAGACTGGGAGCACTGGCCGCGCTGGGCCGACTGGGAGCACTGGCCACGCTGGGCCGACTGGGGACTCCGGCAGCGCAGGAGAGGAGAAAGGCTCTGGCTGTGCTAAACAGGCGGGAGACTCCAACAGCGCAGGAGAGGAGAAAAGCGCTGGCTGCGCTGAACAGGCGAGGCGAACTGGAGGCCTGGTGCGTGGTGCTGGAACTGGTGGTACTGGCTCGAGGACACGCACAGGAAGCCTGGTGCGGGGAACTGCTACCGGAGGACTGGTGTGTAGAGGTGGCTCTGGATAGACCGGACCGTGCAGGCGCACTGGAGCTCTTGAGCACCGAGCCTGCCCAAGCTTACACTGCTCGATGCCCACTCTAGCCCGGCCAATAGGAAGAGCTGGTATGTGCCGCGCCTGGCTCTGCACCCGCACTGGAAACACTGTGCGCTCCATAGCATAACACGGTGCCTGCCCGGTCTCTCTAGCCCAACGGTGAGCACAGGGAGTATGCGCAGGTCTCCTACCTGGCATAACTATTCTCCTTTCTAGCCTCCCCCCAATAATTTTTGGGGGGCTGCTTTTCCGGTTTCCAACCGCGTCGCCGTGCTGCCTCCTCATACCAGCGCCTCTCCGCTTTATCCGCGTCTATTTCTTCCTTGGGACGGCGATATTCTCCCGGCTGCGCCCAGGGTCCTTTTCCGTCTAATATAATCTCCCAAGACAAGAAGTCCTTATATTGCTGCTCCTCACAATTAACAGGGAGAGTAGGCTCAGGTCTGACTCCTGACTCAGCCACTCTCTCTCTGCGCTTTCCCGTTACTTTCGGTTTTCGTTCTGCGTCCCCGTGTTTTCCTTTTTGACTCCATTAGCCTGTAGCCCTCTTCGCACTGCTGAAGCGAATCCCAGGAGGGCTCCTGCACTCTCTCCGGGTCGGCCGCCCACCTGTCGATTTCTTCCCACTCGTATAATCCATGCCTCTACCGTCCATAACGTCCTCCTTTAGATCCTGCAAGTTTACACACTGCTCGGTCTGTGAGTGGTGGGTGTTTCTGTAACGACATTCATCTGTTGTAAGAAGAGAGTCAGACCGAAATGCAGCGTGTAGGTTACTCATGACTTTAATGAATGAAAACGGTACATGAAATAACTGATATAAGAAAACAACAAACGAAACGTGAAACTAATTACAGCCTATCTGGTGACTACAACACAGAGACAGGAACAAACACCCACAAAATACAAAGCGAAAGTCAGGCTGTCTAAATACGGTTCTCAATCAGAGACAACGACAAGCACCTGACTCTGATTGAGAATCGCCTCAGGCAGCCAAGCCTAACTAGACACACCCCTAATCAGGCGCAATCCCAAATAATACAAACCCCAATACGAATACAACATATAAACCCATGTCACACCCTGGCCTACCCAAACATATAACAAAAACACTAAATACAATGACCAAGGCGTGACAACATCACATAAAATAAGCGCTTGATTGATTTCATTCAGGTGATGTCGAGTCTGAGGCTGTTTAAATATCACATAGACAACATAATAAAATACAATTGTATTGATCTCATACACGTGTTTAGCAGATATTATTGTGGGTGTAGCGAAATGCTTGTGCTTCTAGTTCCGACAGTGCAGCAATATCTAACAATTTCACAACAAATACCTAATACACACAAATCTAAGTAAAGGAATGGAATTTAAAATATATAAATATATGGATGAGCAATGTCAGAGCGGCATAAACTAAGATACAGTACATGGTATAGAAAACAGTATATACATATGAGATGAATAATGCAAGATATGTAAACATTATTAAAGTGACATTATTAAAGTGACATTATTAAAGTGACTAGTGTTCCATTTATTAAAGTGGCCAGTGGTTTCAAGTCTGTGTATGTAGGCAGCAGCCTCTCTGTGCTGGTGATGGCTATTTAACAGTCTGACGGCCTTAAGATAGAAGCTGTTTTTCAGTCTCTCGGTCCCATCTTTGATGCACCTGTACTGACCTCACCTTCTGGATGATAGTGGGGTGAACAGGCAATGGCTCGGAGGGTGGTTGTTGTCCTTGATTATGTTTTTGGCTTTCCTGTGACATCAGATGCTGTAGGTGTCCTGGAGGGCAGGTAGTTTGCCCCCGGTGATGCGTTGTGCAGACCACACCACCCCTTGGAGGACCCTGCGGTTGTGGGTGGTGCAGTTGCCATACCAGGCAGTGATACAGCCCGACAAGATGCTCTCAATTGTGCATCTGTAAAAGTTTGTGGGTTTTAGGTGACAAGCCAAATTTCTTCAGCTTCCTGAGATTAAAGAGGTGCTGTTGAGCCTTCTTCCCCACACTGTCTGTGTGGGTGGACCATTTCAGTTTGTCAGTGATATGTACGCCAAGGAACTTAACTTTCCACCTTCGCCACTACAATGTGGATAGGGGGGTGCTCTCTCTGCTGTTTCCTGAAGTCCATGATCATCTCCTTTGTTTTGTTGACGTTGAATGAGAGACTTTCCTGACACCACACTCCCAGAGCCCTCACCTCCTCCCTGTACGCTGTCTTGTCGTTGTTGGTAATCAAGCCTACTACTGTTGTGTTGTCTGCAAACTTGATTGATTTGGTTGCGTGCATGGCCACACAGTAATTGGTGAACAGGGAGCACAGGAGGGGGCTGAGCAGGAGATAGGAGATGTTGCTTCCTACCTTCACCACATGGGGGTGGCCCGTTAGGAAGTCCAGGACCCAATTGCACAAGGCGGGTTCAGATCCAGGGCCTTGAGCTTAATGATGAGTTTTGAAGGGTACTATGGTGTTGAATGCTGAGCTATAGTCAATGAACAGCATTCTTACATAGGTATTCCTCTTGTCCAGATGGGATAGGGCAGTGTGCAGTGTGATGGCGATTGCATCGTCTGTGGCCCTATTGGGGCGGTAAGCAAATTGAAGTGGGAATAGGGTGACAAGTAAAGTGGAGCTGATATGATCCTTGACTGGCCTCTCAAAGCACTTCATGATGACAGTAGTGAGAGCTACGGGGCGAAAGTAATTTAGTTCAGTTACCTTAGCATTCTTGGGAACAGGAACAATGGTGGCCATCTTGAAGCATGTGGGGACAGCAGACTGGGAAAGGGAGAGATTGAAGAGGTCTGTAAACACACCAGCGTTTAAATGTCTTTCGTCGGCCACAGAGAAGGAGAGCCCACAGTCCTTGGTAGCTGGCCGCATCAGTGGCACTGTGTTATTCTCAAAGTGGGCAAAGAACGTGTTTAGCTTGTCCGGAAGCAAGACGTCGGTGTCCGCGACGTGGCTGGTTTTCCTTTTGTAGTCCATGATTGTCTGTAGACCCTGCCACATACATCCCGTGTCTGGGCCGTTGAATTACGACTCAACTTTGTCTCTATACTGACGTTTTGCCTGTTTGATTGCCTTGCGGAGGGAATGACTACTCTGTTTTGTATTCTGCCATATTCCCAGTCACCTTGCCATGGTTAAATCAAATCAAATCAAACTTTATTTTTCTCATGCGCCGAATACAATAAGTGTAGACCTTACCGTGAAATGCTTACTTACAAGCCCTTAACCAACAGTGTAGTTCAAGAAGGGTTAAGAAAATATTTACCAAATAAACAATAGTTAAAAGTTTAAAAAGTAACACAATAACGAGGCTATTTACAGGGGGTACCGAGTCAGTATGTGGTGGTACAGGTTAGTTGAGGTCTTTTGTACATGTAGGTAGGGATGAAGTGACTATGCATAGATAATAAACAGCAAGTAGCAGCAGTGTACAAAATAAATGGGAGGGGGGTCAATGTAATAGTCTGGTGGCAATTTGATTAATTGTTCAGCATTCTTATGGCTTGGGGATAGAAGCTGTTAAGGAGCCTTTTGGTCCTAGACTTGCCGCTCTGGTACCGCTGGCCATGTGGTAGCAGAGAAAACAGGCTATGACTTGGGTGACTGGAGTCTCTGACAATTTTATGGGCTTTCCTCTGACACGCCTATTATATAGGTCCTGGATGGCAGGAAGCTTGGACCCAGTGATGTACTGGGCCGTACGCACTACACCCTGTAGCGCCTTACGGTCACATGCCGAGCAGTTGCCATACCAGGTGGTGATGCAACCGGTCAGGATGCTCTCAATGGTGCAGCTGCAGAACTTTGAGGATCTGGGGACCCATGCCAAATCTTTTCAGTCTCCTGAGAGGGAAAAGTTTTTTTGTCGTGCCCTCTTCATGGCTGTCTTGGTGTGTTTTGACCATGATAGTTCGTTGGTGATTTGAACACTATATGCGGGGAATATATGCGGCTGTGACAATAATCGAAGAGAATTCTAATGGGAAATAGTACGATCGGCATTTGATTGTGAGGTATTCTAGGTCGGGTGAACATCAATGTAAGACATTATTCTGGTGAGCACTACTTTATTTAGTCTTCTGGGGCAACAAGTTATGACAGAAGGGAAGCCCCATGTATCTAACTTTAGTTAAAAAAACATTTGGTAGGTCATTTGTTTTTCAAGTGATTCTTTTGACAATCAGATGAAAATATCACCACACAACACCCACGATATGCGAAACCGATTCTGCTCAGACCGCGAAAAACAAAAGGAAACGGGATAAGATGTTTACATGTCACAGTATCCCGTAGAAAAATCTGCATATCTCAGGCATTTTATCCCGGTTTCTGATAACCGGGATACAAGCCTTTTATTGTAAACGGGATATTATGTTTATGTGTAAACTAAAAAGCAGGATACATGAGTAGGCCTACCCTGAGTAATAACGGGATATTGGCGTGTATGTAAATGTGGTCACTAACTAATTACATCGATTCCAGGGGTTGGGACTGAGTACGTCACTAATTCCAGGGTTTGGGGTGGTCACCAGTCATTGCAATTATCTGTTGTGCATGACATGTCTACCAAAAGGCCTGCAATTTGCATACAGGCCAGAAGAGGGAAGCATTGTTTTACACAATATGAATAATATGCTAAATAAACTGGCCCTTGGCCTCCTCGCTTTGGCCCCTGAAACAGAAGCCCAAAGAGGAGGAAAGGCTCTTTGACAAGCCCCTCTCACAAGTAAAAAATATTGAGGGGTTTATTTAACCAAAACTGCTAACACGCTTTCAGGGGTAAACTAGACAAGTCTTCACACACTGCAAGAAACCATAGTCAACCAAATATATTTCTAATATATTAATTTAGTTTTACCCTGTAAACACTATTTTGTTGAGTATTCCAATCATGCACTCTCACAGCGCAATATGAAAGTTGTTTTTAACTTTAAAACCCAGTAGCCAATCATTTTGCATGCAGTGTTCTGCTATATTTAACTTTACAACAATTACTTACTTAAGCAATAATGACCGAGGGGGTGTGGTATATGGCCAATATACTACAGCTAAGGGCGGTTCTACCACATGATGCAATGCAGAATGCCTGGCTACAGCCCTTAGCCATATACCACAAACCACTGAGGTGCCTTATTGCTATTATAAACTAGTTATAAATGTAATTAGAACAGTAAAAATAAATGGTATGTCACACCCGTGGTATACAGTCTAATATACCACAGCTTTCAGCCAATCAGCATTCGAGGGCTCGAACGGCCCAGGTTATAATAAGAAATACATATCAGACAAAGTCAGTATCGATTGAAACCCATTATTTATGTATTTATTTAAATGTGTCCCTTGCAAAAGTGGATATGAAAAACAATGTAAAAGAATTCAACTTTTTTTTTTACAATGCAGAACCTGTGAATTTGATATGGAATGATGTCATCATTGTAAGAGTAAGAGCTTCCTAACTTTTCTGGTAATGGGGCTGTTTTGAGCAAATAAAAATGGTGTCCGGAGTCAGTGAAACCTGTCATCAGTGACATCTTGGCTGGAGGTCCAGTTAAAGTTGAGTCTTACAAATGATTGACAGCTTAACTGGCCCATAATCCACAAGAGCAGTTGATTAAAGGAAACAAGTGCAACAATATATACAGTGATCAAATATCTTAATAACACGTCACATTTATGAATACAAGACACCGACTATGATGCTTCCACTAAAGGAGTGAATGTATTCGTGATTGAGAGATGATTTGTGGTGTTGTGTCTGAAGAATGGTATACCTGAACATTATATTGACAATAACTGGGAATGTAAGAAGGGAGTGCTGGTTTCACATACAAACAAAGACTCCACACCTCTTTACCAATAGGTAATTTCAGAGTTGGAGTCCTGATCTAGGATCAGGTCCCCTATATCCATGTAATCTTATTCATTATGATCTGATCCTAGAGCAGCACTCCTACTCTAATACGCTATGGATATGGGGCAATGTGCGGTACATAGAATCATAATATACAACACGGCTGGCGTAAAAACATTTAAGCATCATTGTTTTGCATATCTGAGAGATATGTTGCAAGTCAATGCCAACAGCTGAAGGAAACTGTTTATCTGTGAAATGAGAACGCGGGAGAACCCAAAGGCATTTTTTTGTTTTAGCAAAGTGACAGATCGCTAAACCACATGTCTCAGAAATGTTATTTGGACAATGTGCTTATCATGCCAGACTCTTACAAACAGGAAATTACAGCACGCTGATGAGTAAGTGATGTCATGCGTATGCTATGAGTATCATTATCAGTCAATCAATCAAATGTATTTATAAAGCCCTTTTTACATCAGCTGATGTCACAAAGTGCTGTACAGAAACCCAGCCTAAATCCCCAAACGGCAAGCAACGCAGATGTAGAAGCACAGTGGCTAGGAAAAACTCCCTAGAAAGGCAGGAACCTAGGAAGAAACCAAGAGAGGAACCAGACTCTGAGGGGTGGCCGTCCTCTTCTATTTGTCCTTCGCTTCTCCTCTGTCACTAAAGAAAGTAATGTGCCTAACTCGAGTCACGTCTACTGTTGTACATTTATCTCTCAATGTAGCCGACTCTACTTTCATTAATGAACAGCCTAAGTTATATTTATGGATTTCGAATGAACTTGTTGGTAGTTAATGTTGAAATGCCTCCGAAAAACACATTTGGTATCGTTTAAATACATATGTACAACAAACCACTACACAAATATTACATCTTCGTCTTGTGACATGCAGTTATTGTAATGATCCTTCAAATGATGCAGTCATTTCAGTGATGCTTCAAATGATGCAGTCATTTCGGTGATCCTGGTTGCCATCACTCCTTGTTGCCTCTGTATGTGATGTTTGTGAAGGTTGAGGTGGCTCCTTTGTACAGGGGGTTATGGACCTACAGTTCAAAACAGAGAGTTTCAGAATGAATGTTATGGGGTCAACTGCAATTCAGCTCAAGTCAATTCAGTTGATGAACTGGAATTTATTAGCGTGCATTAGATTTCAAGATCCACCCATTCCTGAATTGACCTGAATGTGGGTTGTGAGTTGAACGTGGGCCTCAATTCAGGAGCTCTATGACGAGTTATGAGGAGTAGCCTTACTTCAGACACATGGTACACCTATCACTCCTGTGGCTCACATGCCGCCCGGCACTCGAGTTACAACAAATTGAGCACATTTAAGCAAGGAGGATGATGGGAGTTCTGGCATCCCACGCGCAGGATTAGGGACTCCAGATGAGCTCAGGACGGGATGTCTGATGAGAAGAGTGTGTGTGTGTGTGTGAGGCAGCCCCTGCTACTGCCTGTAAAAGCTCATTAGCATTAGCTAATTTCAGTGCCAACCAAGCCACCCCTGGGGAGTGGAGGCTGCTTTTTTTCTGTATAGGGAGGAACATTCAGAAAAAAAAATCATAAAAAGCATAATGAGAGAGAGAGAGAGAGAGAGAGGAGAGAGAGAGTGAGAGACCCGACCTCTGCTTCCAACCGAACAATAGATGTTTCAACAACACAAATGAACAAATATTTATGATCTTTTTGCCTTCTTTAATACATTGCTTTGTATGGTAGGAGAGCAGTAGACACCATGGTATACCTGGTAGTTCATAGCCTTGCACTGTGACACCCTCAAATTCAAAATTAAGCATAGAAAGCTGGCTGATTTAATTGAAGCCCACATCCGATGAATCTACTTGTGTTCTAAATGGAAGATTGTGTCCAGTTGAATGGTTGTAGCTCCCCAGGGCTGGCGTTGTTGGCCACCCATGGACTACGGGTTGGTTTCAGCCTAGCAAGCCAAGAATGTGTGTGTGCACAAATGTGTGTGTGACCAGTGCCCTCTTTTCCTTTTTTCTTTGAATTGAACCTTTACTTAACTAAGCAAGTCAGTTAAGAACAAATTCTTATTTACAATGACGGCCTACCCCGGCCAAACCCGGACGACGCAGGGCCAATTGTGCGCCGCCCTATGGGACTCACGGTCGGATGTGATGCAGCCTCTTACCGTATCCCACTTGGCGCGAGCACGCTCCTCCTCAAACTTGGCGAACTCGCGGCGGTCATGAATGGTGACCAGCAGCTTCCAGATGAGCAGGCCGGCCAGACCCAGAACCAAGATGGCCCCGGCTACGGACAGCAGCACCACCAGGATGTCTGGACCCTTAGGGCAGTCTGGGGGAAGAGGGGCAACCAAGGGAAGTTTATTTTATTGATCCGTTATTCAGGTGAAATCGAATTGAGATAGGAATCTCCTTTGTGAGAGAGCCCTGTCTACAATAAGAAAACGTCAGCAAACTTCCACATAACACAATACAGCAACACATGAGGGCAAGACATCAAACATCAGTTGCCAGAAGCACAGAAAGACAAGCTTTTAACATTTGAGCCCTTCACAAAGCCTATTGTCCCTAAGCACTGTTTGCAAGTAAGTTTTACGCTTTGCGCATATGGTTAGGATTGGGATTTGGTTAGGAGATGCTATTCTTAGATCAGGCTGAAAACAATACCAAATGTCTCCAAGAACTCTGTTGGAGTGTGAGAGCTGGTAATAATGATTCTGTTAGTGTCTGGTCTAAATATGTTTACATTATAAAGGCATTATTAAGGCATTATAAGGAACAACAAGAGGAACTGTAAGGTATTTTATACCATGGCTTTGTTGAATACTCGTTTATGATACTGAACTAACTGCTAAATAGTTTGTTAAATGGTTAACCAAATAGCTACCCGGACTATCAAATAGCTACCCGGACTATCAAATAGCTACCCGGACTACCCCTTGACTTTTTCCACATTTTGTTACATAACAGCCTTATTATAAAATCGATTAAATTACTTTTTTCCCTCATCAATGTACACACAATACCACATAATGACAAAGCGAAAAACAGGTTTTTAGGGAAAAAAAAACAGAAATACCTTATTTACATAAGTATTCAGACCCTTTGCTTTGAGATTTGAAATTGAGCTCAAGTACATCCTCATTAGCTCATTGTTATGGGTGTATCCAAATAAATGTCACTAGAAAACAGCTTAAACAAATGCAAACGCAAACGCGATACTGTTATTCTGGCTGCACTGTTTGACTTGACTGTAAGTTAGCCATAGTTGGCTAGCTAACATGCAAAAGATAAGATAGTTGCCAGCCAGTATGGCAATGGAACATTTAGAACGAACGACTGGGACGGGTCCATAGATAAAGAACAAAAAGAATGAACGACTGGGACGCGTCTCTGGCAACTGAATCAATAGAACAACCAGCAGACTTGGGTAGCACCCCTAGGTTTGTGTCGGGACTATATCTTGTGGAAGGATGAAATAGTATGAATAAATGAATCAAAAGAAAGTTTTGAATTAAACTATGTAAATCATAATTTGAATACGTTGGTAACTCGTTGTATAAAAGTGATAATGCTCTCGAAGCCGGTGTTAGGTGGATATATTGGCACGGTTTCCCGCAACACCCTTGCCAATACAGTGCATTCGGAAAGTATTGAGACCCTTTCCCTTTTTCCACATTTTGTTACATTACAGCCTTATTCTAATATTCATTCAATCTTTTTTTCCCTCATCAATCTACACACAATACCTGTGGGATTCTGTGTTTTACATTATAGCCATTATCATACATATGATTAAATATGATCTGATGTTGGCTGTGTGAAGTATCTGCATTTTGTGCACTTGAGCATCATCATGAGATTACTGCTTGCTACATCTACTTCCCTGTTTGTGTGTGTGACAAGAACTGAGTAACATGGTGTGACATGCATGTTGCAAAACTGTAGATAACAGCCCAGCAGATGCTTTGTCCTTGTGTTTGTATGTAACAATATTGAGCACATGTTGTGACTTGCTGTATCTTACAGAGTTGTGGTTAATCAGGTATAGGGAGGGGTGGTCATCACGAGGTCTAACTGAGATGGAGAAATACTGAACAACACAATAGCAGGAACTGAGCAACTGTTATAACTAGGCTGCGATACCAGAACAGTAAGAATCTATACATCGACGGAGGGAGGACTCCAAGAAGTGCCAAGAGGCGGGGACCAGCCTGAGCACCTGCGATAGGCTGAGCAAGTCTAAACCACGCTCAGCCTCTACTGTGATAGGCCAACAGGTGGGTTGGAACTATGTCTATCACAGTATAAGAACACTGTTTACGTACATCCTGTCAGTTCCCTATTCTGCCCTGTGTGGTATTACAGTGAGCCTGTATATACGAAAGTTGCATTTGACATTTATTGCTTAGTTAATAAAAAATACATAGTATACAATCGGTGACTCATTGTCATATTTATTCTGATTCCAGATTCTAATTTACGCAACTCAAACATACCCCATAATGACAAAGCAAAAACAGGTTTAGAAATGTTTGCAATTTTATAAATAAAAAACTTTGCTATGAGACTCGACATTGAGTTCAGGTGCAACCTGTTTCCATAGATCATCCCTGAGCTCTTTCTACAACTTGATTGGAGTCAACCTGTGGTAAATTCAATTGATTGGATATGATTTGGAAAGGCACACACCTGTCCATATAAAGGTCCAACAGTTGACAGTGCACGCTAGAGCAAAAGGCAAGCCATGAGGTCGAAGGAATTGTCCGTAGAACTCTGAGACAGGATTGTGTCGAGGCACAGATATGGGGAAAGGTACCAAAAACATTCCTGCAGCATTGAAGGTCCCCAAGAACACAGTGGCCTCCATCATTTTTAAATGGAAGAAGTTTGGAACCACCAAGACTATTCCTAGAGCTGTCCACCTGACTAAACTGAACCATCGGGGGAGAAGTGCCTTGGTCAGGGAGGTTACCAAGAATCCGATGGTCACTCTGACAGAGCTCCAGGGTTCCTTTGTGGAGATGGGAGAACCTTCCAGAAGGACAACCATCTCTGCAGCACTCCACCAATCAGGCTGTTATGGTAGAGAAGCCATTCTTCAGTAAAAGGCACATGACAGCCCGCTTAGAGTTTGCCAAAAGGCACCTAAAGGACTCTGACCATGAGAAACAAGATTCTCTGGTCTGATGAAACGAAAACTGAACTCTTTGGCCTGAATTCCAAGCGTCATGCCTGGAGGAATCATGCCACCATCCCTATGGTGAAGCATGGTGGTGCCAGCATCATACCTTGGGGATGTTTTTCAGCAGCAGGGACTGGGAGACTAGTGAGGATCGGGGGAAAGATGAATGGAGCAAAGTACAGAAAGATCCTTGATGAAAACCTGCTCCAGAGCACTCAGGACCTCAGACTGGGGTGAAGGTTCATTTTACAACAGGACAACAACCCTAAGCACACAGCTAAGACAACGCAGGAGTGTCTTCGTGACAAGTCTCTGAATGTCCTTGAGTGGCCCAGCCAGAGCCCGGACTTGAACCCAATCATCGAACATCTCTGGAGAGACCTGAAAATAGCTGTGACGCTAGCCATTCAACCTGACAGAGCTTGAGAGGATCTGCAGAGTTGAATGGGAGAAACCCCCCCAAAAGAAGTGTGCCAAATTTATAGCATCATACCCAAGAAGACCGAGGATGTATTTGCTGCTAAAGGTTCTTCAACAAAGTAAATATTTCTGTAAATGTGATATTTCCATTAAAACATTTTTTTTTTTAAGAAATGTGCAAACATTTCTAAAAACCTGTTTTTGTTTTTTCATTATTCGGTATTGTGTGTAGATTGATGAAAAAAAATGATTTCATCAATTTTAGAATAAGGCTGTAACGTAACAAAATGTGGAAAAAGTCAAGGGGTCTGAATACTTTCTGAATGCACTGTATATCCTCCAAACACCAGCTTCTCAGGCATTATCACTTAAATCATGCAGGGTCTAATTCAATGGCTATGAAGTTCATTCTTACATGTTCTTTGATTGAGCTAGGATTTATGGTTTAGTTAGCTAAACTAGCAAGTCTGTTTGTTTGGTTACCAAGGCAACTATTGTAGCGATCTAGTAAACTTGCAGGTTAGCTACTTCAGTGGATGTTGAACACATTTCTACCGGCAACTGAACACATTTCTAGCAGCAAATGTGTTAAATTAAACCCGGGGATAATCAACTCGTGGCTCTATGCGTTCTCTGGAAAATATCAGTGGAAGGTTAGTGCCACTACGCTAGCGCCTCGTGGAACACGCCTTCCACGTCGTGCATTATATTCCATAGAACGCCCCTCCTTGATTATCCCTTACATAGGGAAACGGCTAGTGATGAACATGAGGAAGGGATGACCTATACCAGATGAGTTATACCTACTCTCCCTCATTCTGGTCCCTCGTTTGGGTCCATCCGTGTGTGTCTGTGCGTTTGTTTGTGGGTGTGTGTGTGTGTGCGTGCGTGCGTTTGTTGCGCAACATTCTCGAGGAAGCAGGCAGGGGTGTACTTTTACAGCTACATCAAAGCAACTTCTTTTCTCCCACCTTTCCGATTTCCCTCCCCTCTTATGCATCATTCTTCTCATTCTATACCTCCCTCGCTCTAACTCAATTTCCTGTCGCTCTACCTCTTCACGGCTGAATAAGATGAGCCTGGACACTGTTAGGATATGGTTATAGGATATGATTTTAAATATTGGACAACAGTTACACTGGTTAAAAGTTATCTTTTTTTATGGTGCCGCGTCACGACTTAAAGAAGTAAGTCTTACCCCATTCTAGCATTTCAAGTGTCTTTGAATGGGTGATATGATCCCCATCTCCTCATCAGAAAACATTTTGATTCCACAAGTTGGTTTTATTTAGCCTGGTCTGTGCTGTTGGGCCAACTCCTACGCTATTGACATAGGCGCACAGGCGTTGCTACACAGCACAAGCAGATCTGCGACCAGGCTCGGGTTTCATTAGTGTCTGTTGATGAAACGTATGAGTCTGTACCGATTGTGTATGGGATGTTGTTTCAGATTGTAAACACGCCTTGCTTATGGCAATATGTACCGTATGAGTATACAATCTTGGAAAAAAAGGGTTCCAAAAGGGTTCTTCAGCTGTCCCCATAGGAGAACCCTTTATGGTTACAGGTCGAACTCTTTTGGCTTCCATGTAGAACCCTCTGGAGAAAGGGTTCTACATTGAACCCAATAGGGTTCTATCTGGAACCAAAAGGGTTCTACCGGTAACCAAAAAGGGTTCTTCAAAGGGTTCTCCTATGGGGACAGCTATAGAACCCTTTTAGGTTCTAGATAGCACCTTTTTGAGTGTACACATAGAAAGTGAAGGATATAGTAAATTTTGTGCTAACCAAAGGTTTGTTTATTCTACCTCTGCTTATGTGAGTTGGACTTCAGGAATTCCAGTTCTGGCAGGCCCTACACATCAACTAAACCTAATACAATCCAAAATACTTTTGTTGACTATTAGAGGCAGGTTCAACATGGCTGTTTCTGTTTAGTTTCTCTCTCTCTCTCTCTCTCTCTCTCTCTCTCTCTCTCTCTCTCTCTCTCTCTCTCTCTCTCTCTCTCTCTCTCTCTCTCTCTCTCTCTCTCTCTCTCTCTCTCTCTCTCTCTCTCTCTCTCTCTCTCTCTCTCTCTCTCTCCCACCACTACCCCCGCACTTCTCTCTCCCTCATCCCTCCTTCCTCCCCAGAGGATTGTGAAGCGTCAGCGGGTTCCTCGGGAGCCGGGTGCTTGTTTACGAGCGTCTTTTTACAAGGTAGGGTCCACACGTGGGTCCACTAAAAACGGGGCCAGGGACAGGCTTTCTCTGCGGGCGCTGGCTGTTAACAGCTTTTTGCAACCGACGACTCTTTCAACATGGCCGCTTAACAAGCAGATGGATGGATGGGGATGGATGGCGATGGATGGGGGTAGGTGGGATCAAAAGGGAGCACTGATTGAACATGAGGCTCCAAAGAGAGTGGGCCTGGATGTGTTGCTTTGTGGTTGTAGTGTCTTGTGGTGACTTTTACATTTGGTAAATAAAATAACAACAGCCATTAGTTTTTTTTTGTTCAAACACACTTCAACTAAAATCTGCATTTTAGCATTTTGGAAAATACCATTTAGCATTTTGCGGACACAAAAGATGTCCTCAAAAAGGTGTGTGTGCATTTGTGTGCGTGTGTTTGTATGATTCTTACCGGGCTCTTTGACCACAAATAGGATGGACTTGCCACTGGCGTCCTCATAATACTGGAAGCGCTCCACACAGTCATCCTCATCCTTATAGGTGCAGTTCACAGCATTTTTATCATGGAACTCTAGGAGGCAGAGAGAAGGAGTAGGGAATCATCTTTCTCTTATCTTTACACAAAATAGTCCTATCATTTGATACAATGTCAGCCATCTTGACTGTAAATAGTGTCATGCTAATGACAATCTCAAGACAGCGTCATGATGTTCATTTGGGTATTCATGTTGGATATTAAACAGAGGTGTTTTGAAGCGTGTTTTTCAGTCAAATATTTGGCGTCTTATTTGCATAAATGGACAACCATTTGGCTTTGTTGGTCACATATGCTGTGAACTGTGTGGACTAGCCGGTCATTTGTACTCCAAACTTCGACCTGGCACAGTCAGAGGAGGATGGGCCCCACCTCCGAGTCTGGTTCCACTCATGGTTTCTTCCTTCTAGCGAGTTTTGCCTTACTACTGTGCTGCTGCTTGCTTTGGGGGTCAAGGTTGGGTTACTGTAAAGTACTTTGTGAATGTAGCTGTAAAAAGGGATACTTAAATCAAATGGGTTTTGAAATGGATTTGTCTTACCAAGGTCGTCCACCAGCTGAATCTCGTCTCTGCAGATGCGGGTGCAGGTGTTGTCATCAAACAGCTTCCCTCGCTTGAAATGCTTACATTCCACACACTCTCTGTACCAGTCCAGGCGCGCACACACACGCACACGCACACGCACACACACACACACACACACACACACACACACACACACACACACACACACACACACACACACACACACACACACACACACACACACACACACACACACACACACACACACACACACACACACACACACACACACACACACACACGTCAGCATCTATTACTCACGTTCTTCTCAACATGAGGTAATTACATTATTCAATGACTCAACTGTCTGTGAGTCAGTCTAGTCTGAGTTGAACTGTACAGTACTTCTTCTTAGGTACAACACTGTAGACCTTTTCTCTGTGTGAGAGTGTGTGTGTGTGTGTCTGTCTGTCTGTGAGTGTGTGTGGATACCACACTCACTTCTTCATGGTGCAGGCATCGGGGCAGGTGGGGCACTTGTCGCAGGTGGCCCCATAGGCCCCCGGCTGGGTGCACTCGCAGGCCCCGCACACACACTGGCCCCGGCCACTACACAGCAGGCCAAGGCTGGACATACAGGTGTCAGTACGGCGGGAGCAGTTACAGTTCTCCCCCTGCCAGTCCGAGTCACACTGGCAGAACCCACAGTCACAGGTGCCGTGGCCTGGGGGAGGAGAGAGCGAGAGGGAAGGAAGGAAGTAAGGAAGAGGGGAGGAGGAGAGAGAGGATGCAGAAATATGGGTGATGGGGTGAGGGAAGAAAAGAGGGAAGAGGAGAAGAAGAAGAGGGTATAGCAAAGACAGGAAGGTGAGAGAGGAGAGGGAGACGAGGAGAGGGGAGTAAGGTGAGTAGGGTTGAGGGAGAAGGAAGGGTGGAACGTTGAGAGGGGGCGGAGAAAGTCAAAACATGGGTAGTCGTTCAGGTGACTAGTCTCAATGTGTTCTTCCTATAATATATTTACAGATGTTCATAATATTTCGGTGCACTTTTTGATGAATCCCAGTGAATGTGACATTAGATGTTGAATACAGTCATTTCATCAACAATCTATTTGCATTTCCAATCTATTGATAACATATTTGATAAATCATTGGTTACATAAGGAGATTTGCCATACATTCCACACACATTGTCTTTTTTTCCAAACGGCAGCCTATTCCCTATATAGTGCACAACTTTTCATCAGAGCCCTATGGGTCCCGGTCAAAAGTGGGCACTGGTCAAAAGTAGTGCACTCAATAGGGAATAGGGTACCATTTTGGACGAAGTGCATTGAACCCTATAAGGCATACTTGGGTGTTATCAAAAATTCCTAATCCACCCTAAATCCGTCTGGAAAAAAAAACAGGTATTGGAATGGTGAGGAATTCCAGGAATTTTAAGCCAAATACTGGGAAGTAGCAAGTCCTGTTTCTGTAATAGTTGGAGCGCTGGAAGTGGAACTAATTCCATTGTTGTTTCTCTAGAACATAAAATATGGTGTCAGCGGTGTCTGGGTGCTTTTTTAGCCTGTGTGTGCATGTGTGTGTGTGCGCGTGCATGTATATGTGTGTGTTGTTTTGGACCCCTTGCCAGTAAGACAGTTACAGTGCAGAACATACATCTGCTGTTGTTGGTTTATCACCACAGACCAGACTCCAGATAAACAATAGGACAGGAAAACAATGGGAGCAAGTGAGTGAACCGCCTCGATAACAAAATGACTTGTCAAAAACAAACATTAAGGAAGCCACAAG
Organism: Oncorhynchus gorbuscha; assembly: GCF_021184085.1. Lineage (NCBI taxonomy): Eukaryota > Metazoa > Chordata > Actinopteri > Salmoniformes > Salmonidae > Oncorhynchus > Oncorhynchus gorbuscha. The sequence goes on from NC_060183.1 coordinate 26,955,856, forward strand.
CCTTCCAACCACCACTCTCCTGTCATTATGCCATTCTCTAACTGCTTCTCTCTAAAACTGTGTTATGTGGGCATTGTTTCCCACCCTGAACAATACATAACACACACACACACACACATACACATCAACTGCATTTCCAGCTAGTTACCTCAGGCCCCTTTTACCAGACCAGGTTTATTTTTAGCTCTATGACAGCATCAGCCAATGACAAAGCAGAGAGGTATTTTCCTCAATCATCATTGCACTTTGGGGAATAGAGCAAATAAGGTTGTGAGGATTGGATTGGAGAGGGCAAATGTACAACGAAGCAGGCAGGGTACATGTCTTGCAGTGATGATGTTGGTTATGAGGGGATACAGGAATATGGCATACAAGCTAGTGACATAGTGCTTGTGAGTGGATTTCAGTGAATGCAAGGCTTTTAATTAAGCGTTATCAGAGCACTAAGTGAGTAGATTTACAGTACCCAAAATTCAGCATTACAGAAGGCCTTAACCCACTATTTGACAGAGGCACAGATAATGCAGGCTTTACATGTGTTCCCTGTGTTCAGCAGCCTTGTTGCACCCACTCTGGCATCGCTTACAGTGAATGACCTCTAGCATTAGAGCTAAACTCTAAGGATGGTCATACACTAGACATTTGCTTTCGCTGAACCACCCAAACTTGAGCTCAAATTCACACCACACTAACTACTTACTGTAAGAACACATTTTTTAAAGCTTACTTCAACTTGTGGTGCAGTTATAATGTATACATAAGCATGTAAGACCGCCTGATTAGCCTTATTAGCTAAAACCCAACCCACACTAACTATGTACACACAAACAATAAACCTTTAACTACTTGTTCTTTCTACGTGACAAATGCAAAGTCGGAGCTTGGTAGGCACATGTTCTATCATTACCTCAGTAGCTCAGCTCAAACACAAACACACCAGTCAAACGCATGTCTTAGCCCACACAGCCGCAGCTCACAGCACAGAGCCACATGTTTGTTGTGAATGGAGCTAGCCCTTAGCCCTGGGCATAACAGAGGCAGACAGAGAGAGAGTGAGAGAGAGTCTGGCTGGCTGTTATGGTTGGTAATTCCTCCCATATGAGGTCTTCAGTAAGATGAGGTTTGAGGATGGCTAGTACTGGCCTGGAAAAAGCTCACTGATTTTTCCCCAGAAACTCTGACAGAAACAACTGAATTTGTTTTGAGGATGCCTAAGTTAATCTTGGGATAAAAAGTGTCATAAGTTGTCTAAATGTAATTTTTAAAGGTCAGATTGTGATGAAAGATTGTAGGCCACAAACACTGAAAAACCTATACATGTATAGAACTTGCCAGAATTTTTTTTCCAGCTAACTGAAATGTAAACATGTGGCCAGACCAGACCAGCAACAAGTCTGGGCTGTAGTTATAGGCACTAAGCACTTTGAAACCCCTCCCTCCTTCCCTATCCTCTCACCTGAGCACAGCTCGCCCTTGTAGCGCAGGCAGTTGAAGTCATCGCACTCGCACAACTTGCCCCACACCTTGCCAAAGTCGCTGCTGTGGCACACGCATTGCCCGCACACACAGTCGCCCCTCCCAGTGCACACCGCTGCCCCAGGACCCCCTGCACCCCCAATGCCCACGGTGGAGGGGACACTACACCGGTCCTGTTCCGTGGTGCTGTAGTCACCCTCGGCACACTCGCACCGCGGCCCCAGTCGCCCCGGGTGACACAGGCAGATGCCACACTCGTAGGTGCCGTTGCCATTGTTACAGACAGGGCTAAGTGGCTCGGCGCGGGCCTGGCACTTGCACTCGCACTCGAAGGTGACAGTAACGGTCAGAGAGTCCTTGAAGCCCACAGGCTTGATGACGAACGTCTTGCGCTTGTCCTTGGGGCAGCCGCGCGCCCGCGCCTCCACGCTGAAGGAGACCTGGGTGGAGGAGTAGAAGGGTGGAGGTGTGGAGGTAGAAGAGGTTAGTGCAGTGAGTAGATGGGTAGCACACAGGAGGAATGTGTAATGTGAATATGTGGTTCTAGAGATGGGGGATGTAGGTCAGTAAAGTGTGTGTCTTGGGCAGGGTTTTGGTAGGTTAAATGTAATCTGTTACAGTTACTAGTTACCTGTCCAAAATTGTAATCAGTAACATAACTTTTGGATTACCCAAACGCAGTAATGTAATCTGATTACACTGTGGCCCCAGGCCCCAGTCACTTTTAGATTACTTTCCCCTTAAGAGGCATTAGAAGAAGTAAAAATGTATGTTATCAATTGAACCACATCTATTGCAGGATAAATCAATTTTTAAGTTTACATAGCTGGCCATATATGGATGCTATATTTAGAAATATGGAAGTATAGATTAGCCAAATTGTTTAACCTGAGCATAACCCCAAAACTAAGGATTTTTTTATTCAGCCCTACTCTGTTGTTCATGATTTTGTTGTCATGGAGGACAGATTGGGCTCATTGATTCGAGTTGAAAAATAAATGCTGTGCTCATGGAATGGCATGCTTTGAGCACTACTGAAAGTGCCATATGCTACATTTGCAATAAGCATGTTTACCTTTTTGTTGGTGACACTTTGATATCTTGATAATATGCAGCTGTTGAAAGGGCAAATCCACAGATGAAACAAAAGGACACCCCGCCTCTGTTTTGATAAATGCTGAGGGATTGGCCTGGAGAAATGTAACCACTCTCAGATTAATAGACAGGGCTCTGGATGCATGTTATGGGGCTATACAGTTTGTTTACATTTACAATGTTTACAAACATTGGAGAAAAACAAGCTTAAATTTTGGGTTCTTATGGAGTGTGACAGTTCAACTAAAATCATGAGGCATTTTTAAGTTATATTCTTCAAGAATCAATGGATATATACATACATACATACATACATACATACATACATACATACATACATACATACATACATACATACATACATACATACATACATACATACATACATACATACATACATACATACATACATACATACATACATACATACATACATACATACATACATACATACATACATACATACATACATACATACATACATACATACATACATACATACATACATACATACATACATACATACATACATACACACACAGTTGAATTCAGAAGTTTACATACACTTGGATTGGAGTCATTAAAACTCGTTTTTCAACCACTCCACAAATGTGTTGTAAACAAACTATAGTTTTGGCAAGTCGGTTAGGACATCTACTTTGTGCATGACACAAGTAATTTTTCTAACAAGTGTTTACAGACAGATTATTTCACTTATAATTCAGTGTATCACAATTCCAGTGGGTCAGAAGATTCCATTGACCGTGCCTTTAAACAGCTTGGAAAATTCCAGAAAATTATGTCTTGACTTTAGAAGCTTCTGATAGGCTAATTGACATCATTTGAAGCATTTGGAAGTGTACCTGTGGATGTATGTCAAGGCCTACCTTCAAACTCGGTGCCTCTTTGCTTGACATCATGTGAAAATCAAAAGATATCAGCCAAGACCGCAGAAAAAACATTGTAGACCTCCACAAGTCTGGTTTATCCTTGGGAGCAATTTCCAAATGCCTGAAGGTACCACGTTCATCTGTACAAAAATAGTACGCAATTATAAACACCATGGGACCACGCAGCCACCATACCGCTCAGGAAGGAGATGGGTTCTGTCTCCTAGAGATGAGCGTACTTTGGTGCGAAAAGTCTAAATCAAATCAATCCCAGAACAACAGTAAAGGACCTGGTGAAGATGTTGGAGGAAACATTTACAAAAGTATCTATATCCACAGTTAAACGAGTCCTATATTGACATAACCTGAAAGGCCGTTCAGCAAGGAAGAAGCCACTGTTCCAAAACCGCCATAAAATATCCAGACTACGGTGTGCACCTGCACATGGGGACAAAGATCATACTTTTTGGAGAAATGTCCTCTGGTCTGATGAATCAAAAATAGAACTGTTTGGCCATAATGATCATCGTTATGTTTGGAGGAAAAAGGGGGAGGCTTGCAAGCTGAAGAACACCATCCCAACCGTGAAGCACGGGGGTGGCAGCATCCTGTTGTGGGGGTGCTTTGCTGCAGGAGGGACTGGTGCACTTCACAAAATAGATGGCTTCATGAGGCAGGAAAATTATGTTGATATATTGAAGCAACGTCTCAAGACATCAGTCAGGAAGTTAAAGCTTGGTCGCAAATGGGTCTTCCAAATGGACAATGACCCCAAGCATACTTCCAAAGTTGTGGCAAAATGGATTAAGGACAACAAAGTCAAGGTATTGGAGTGGCCATCACAAAACCCTGACCTCAATCCTATAGAACATTTGTGGGTGTAACGACGTTCGTCTGTTGTAAGAAGAGAGTCAGACCGAAATGCAGCGTGTAGGTTACTCATGACTTTAATGAATGAAAACGGTGCATGAAATAACTGAAAAAAACAACAAATGAAACGTGAAACTAATTACAGCCTATCTGGTGACTACTACACAGAGACAGGTACAAACACCCACAAAATACAAAGCGAAAGTCAGGCTGTCTAAATACGGTTCTCAATCAGAGACAACGACAAGCACCTGACTCTGATTGAGAATCGCCTCAGGCAGCCAAGCCTAACTAGACGCACCCCTAATCAGCCGCAATCGCAAATAATACAAACCCAATACGAATACAACATATAAACCCATGTCACACCCTGGCCTACCCAAACATATAACAAAAACACAAAATACAATGACCAAGGCGTGACAGTGGGCAGAAAAAGCATGTGCGAGCAAGGAGGCCTACAAACCTGACTCAGTTGCACCAGCTATGTCAGGAAGAATGAACTAAAATTCACCCAACTTATTGTGGAAGCTTGTGGAAGGCTACCCGAAACATTTGACCCAAGTTAAACAATTTAATGGCAATGCTACCAAATACTAATTGAGTGTATGTAAACTTCTGACCCACTGGGAATGTGATGAAAGAAATAAAAGCTGAAATAAATAATTCTCTCCACTATTATTCTGACATTTCTTAAAATAAAGTGGTGATCCTACCTGACCTAAAACGGGGAATGTTTACTTTATAAAAAATAAAAAATAAAATGTCAGTAATTGTGAAAAACGGAGTTTAAATGTATTTGGCTAAGGTATATGTAAACTTACGACTTCCACTGTATGTACAAAAATGGATGACGCAACTACAGACTGCCCCTTAAGTGTGCGAGTTTGAGCATGTGTCCGTTTGTCAGCATGACTTAGATTAAGCAATAAAAGCCACAATTTTATTCCATAGGCTGGGTTCCACACTGTGCATCTGTTGCAAGAGTTCATTTTTCACTGGCTGTCCACTGGTTTCAAAAACAATGATTGATAGGCAGGTTAAACCTCTTGAAATCAACCACTATTGGTTTCAAATACACATTTAGATTTGTGAACAGCCATCCAGAACAACCACAATCCGTAAGGGGTAAATAGCTAAATGAGAGAGCAGCAGTGTGATTCACATCAATTTGCAATGTAGATAACAATAATAAGTGATATCTGTATCTCCGTAGACGACACCACTGCTGTCATCCTTACCTCCAAGCGTTTATTCAAGTTGGATAATCTTTGGATGCTGACAGCAGTCGCACCATTGGAAGACATAGCTTGGACTGTAGCCTACAAAAGCCTATTCCTGCTCTTTTCCCGCGATCGATCAAACCCATTTGGTGTGTCACTATAGTGGTCTCTGACTTGTGGTCAGACTCGCTGAGGTGGAACAAACTTAAACTTGAATTTAAAAGTAATCCCCGAAGTAATCTAGTTTTTCAAAAGTATCTAATCTGTTTACAGATTTTTTGTAATCCCTTATATGTTACGGATTACATGTCATCTGTTACTCCCCAACCCTGGTCTTGGGTGTGGGACTGAGGGTGTCTATGAGTATATGAGCAGTGTGTACGCACACATTTCTCTTTTCAGATGTTTTCTGTGTGCATATGACTGACCCCTCCACATGCGAGTGTGCGTGTGTGACTGTTCCAAGCTAGACAGTTGGACATGGATCATGAGGCTGGCACGAGTGAATCAGAGCACTGGGGAAGTGTACAGGAAACGGGCTGGTGCCAGGCCCAGACACACACACACAGACACACACAGACACACCAGTTAGTAACACACCCATCAAAAGAAAAGGGGAAAGAGAGCAAAGTACCCCCTCCCTCATAATAGGAATAAACAAATAAAACAAGTAGAGAGAATAGAAGTGGGAAGGAAGCAAGCTCCCTGGAGGAGTGCATGCAGATCCGAAATGACCTCTCAAGAAAGTGAAATAATAATAATAAGAAGGACGGAGTGATACAAGAGAGTATAGGGGTCCTTGACCCTATTTGAATACTTACAAAATACACCCTTCCTTGAAGTAATCGTTGATCTGACATTACTAGATAGGTGAAAGTTTTTTACTGGAACCCTTCCTAGACTATCAATTTGGGTTAGATCAGTGAATAGTTCAAGGAAGAGGAAGGAAAGGTGCATTGTTTAAGTATTCAAACAGGGTAGCCCTGGGCAGAAGAGAGAGAGAGAGAGAGAGAGAGAGAGAGATAGAGAGAGAGAGAGAGAGAGAGAGAGAGAGAGAGAGAGAGAGAGAGAGAGAGAGAGAGAGAGAGAGAGAGAGAGAGAGAGAGAGAGAGAGAGAGAGAGAGAGAGAGAGAGAGAGAGAGAGAGAGAGAGAGAGAGAGAGAGAGAGAGAGAGAGAGAGAGAGAGAGAGAAATTTCTCCCACATGAGGTCATCAGTAAAGTGGGGATTGAGGATGGCTTAAAAAAAAACATCATTTGGTAAGGGCCCCAGTGATTACCGTGTCTCCTGTTTGAAGTCTAGAGCAGGAGCGTATAGGCTAGGGATGACCTCTCAGGAAAAGTAGAAAAAATAAGGAAAGATGAAGTGATCTGAGAAAAAGCCCTCTTACCGTGTCTCCTATTTTGAGTCCAGAGCAGGATTTTATGCCAGGGATGACCTCTCCATTGAGACAGGTGGCGTTGAAGGAGAGAGACAGCTCCTCAGGAACCCCCTGTGTCTCCATGTCAATCACTGAGCGGATTTTCTGTCCACAGAATTACACACAGATGAAACAAGCCATAAAACACACACATGAAAGATAAAACACTAAATAATCTTCATTGGATAAGAATTCAACCCCCTGAGCCAATACATGTTAGAATCACCTCTGCAGCTATTACAGCTGTGAGTCTTTCTGGGTAAAACTCTAAGAGTTTTCCACACCTGAATTGTGCAACATTTGCCCATTATTCTTTTCAAAATTCTTCAAGCTCTGTCAAATTGGTTGTTGATCATTGCTAGACAAACAGATTTTCAAGCAGATTTAAGTCAACACTGTAACGTGGCCAGCCGGGAACATTCACTGTCTTCTTGGAAAGTGATTCCAGTGTAGATTTGACCTTGTGTTTTAGGTTATTGTCCTGCTGAAAGGTGAATTCATCTCCCATTGTCTGATGGAAAGCAGACTGAACCAGGTTTTCTTCTAGGATGTTGCCTCTGCTTAGCTCCTTTCCATTAAATTTTTCTCCTGAAAAACTCTCCAGTCCTTAACGATTACAAGCATACCAACACATCTCTTGCGCCACTAGGGTCACTAGGGTCACTAGGGTTTTGCGTCACTATGGTCGCCCATAGAAAAGCGTACAAGGCCCTCCCTTCGGCAAATCTGACCATGATTCCATTCTCCTGCATACTGTTTACAAACAAAAGTTCAAACAAGATTCATCTGATCATTTGTTCTTAACTGACTTGCCTAGTTAAATAAAGGTTAAATAAAAAAAACATATTAAAAAAATAACATTGAGCAGTTTACCACAACAGTCACGAGTTTCATCAATAACTGCATAGACAATGTCATCCCCACAGTGACTATAAGAACGTGTTCCAACCAAAAACCATGGACTACAGGCAACATCCATTTTTGGCTAGAGCTATCCACTTACACTAAACAGGACACTGACATGGACGCATACAAGAAATCCGACGAGACATCAAACATGCAAAAGGACACTATAGGAGGACAGTGGAAACCTATTACACCGGCTACGATGCTCACTGTATGTGGCAGGGCTTGCAGACGATAACGGAATATGAAGGGAAACCCAGCAAGGAGCTGACCAGCGACGCAGAACTCCCAAACCTTCCATCCAGGACCTCTATATCAGGCGGTGTCAGAGGAAGGCCCGACAAAAGACTCAAGCCACCCAAGCCATAAACTGTTCACTCTGCTACTGTCCGGTAAACAGTACCGGAGCATCGGTGCTCGGTACAACAGGCTCCAAGACAGCGTCTACCCCCAAGCCATAAGACCGTTAAATAGCCAGACTGCTCAATAGTCAAGTCAATGAATGGTACCCAAACTATCTTGCACTGACCCTACACACACTCAGTAGGCATTATATACATATCATATATACATAGACACTCACACACACGACACTGTCACTCCCACATTCAAACACTACACACACACACACACACACACACACACACACACACACACACACACACACACACACACACACACACACACACACACACACACACACACACACACACACACACACACACACACACACACACACACACACACACACACACACACACACAATTTGCTGCTGCTACTCTGTTCTTTATTTTATTTTACTATTATCTATCCGGATGCGTAGCCACTTTACCCTGCCTTTATGTACATATCTACCTCAAGTACCTCTGTACATTGATCTGGTACGGGTATATAGCTGGTACTATATATAGCTCCATTCTTGTGTATTCTATTTTATTCCTCTTGTGTTGGTTACTATTTTAAAATGCTGTATATATTTTTTTCAACTCTGCATCATTGGGGAAGTTTCGTAAGCAAGCATTTCACTGTAAAGTCTATACCAGTTGTATTCACCGCATGTGATAAATAATTTTTTATTTGATTTTGATTTGATAGCATGATGCAGCCAACACTATGCTTGCAAATATGGAGAGTGGTACTCAGTAATGTGTTGTATTAGATTTTCCCCAAAACATAACATTTTGTATTCAGGACAAAAAGTGAATTGCTTTGCCACGTTTTTTTGCAGTATTACTTTAGTGCCTTGCTGCAAACAGGATGCATGTTTTGGAATATTTGTTTTCTGTACAGGCTTCCTTCTTTTCACTCTGTCAATTAGGTTAGAATTTTTAACTACAAGGTTACTGATCCATTCTCAGTGTTCTCCTATCACAGCCATTAAACTCTAGAACTGTGTTAAAGTCACCATTGGCCTCATGGCGAAATCCCTGAGCAGTTTCCTTAATCTCCAGCAACTGAGTTAGGAAGGGTGCCTCTATCTGTGATTTGGTGTATTGATACACCATCCAAAGTGTAATTAATAACTTCACCATGCTTACCGGGATATTTAATGCCTGCTTTTTTTTAACCATCTACCAATAGGTGCCCTTCTTTGCGAGGCATTGGAAAACCTCCCTGGTCTTTGTGATTGAATCTGTGTTTAAAATTCACTGCTTGACTGAGGGACCTTACAGATAATTGTATGTGTGGGGTACAGAGATGAGGTAGTATTACAAAATCATGTTAAACACTATTATTGCGCACAGAGTGAGTCCATGCAAGTTATGATGTGACTCGTTAAGCACATGTTTACTGAACTTCTTTAGGCTGGCCATAACAAAGGAGTTGAATCCTTATTGACAGACATTTCAGCTTTTCATTTTTTATTAATTTGTAAAAATGTCTAAAAACACAATTCCATTTCACATTATGGGGTATTGTGTGTAGAAAAAAAATTGAATTTCAGGCTGTAACACAACAAAATGTGGAAAAAGTCAAGGGGTGTGAATACTTTCTGAAGGCACTATAGATATAAAGACACACAGACTCATGGTAGCACCTACCCACACGCAGACACACACACAGACACACACACAGACACAAAGACATACACACAGATAGACACATACACACACACACGCAGGTCCACTCACCGCATAGGCATTTAATATGAGCTGGATGACATTGCCTGAGTCATTGGACAGGGTGCCCACAGTGGTCCCAGGAATTAGCTCACTGTAGTTCTGTCAAACAAAGAAATCATTCAATACATTTGAATTCCATTGTAAGTCAAAACATGTGAACGTGAAAATTTGTGCAAACTTTCCAAAGACACTGATTGATTGGTTGGTTGGATGGCTCAATTAATTGTTACTGACCTGGTAGAGGGGCACCACAGGACTGGTGACGGCAAAGATGAGGTTGATGTTGTTCTCTGACATCTTCTCTGTGATCAGAGCCAGTGACGGGTAGTCCTGGAAGAGGAAGAGCAGAGTGAGGAGTTTCACACACACACACACACACACACACACACACACACACACACACACACACACACACACACACACACACACACACACACACACACACACACACACACACACACACACACACACACACACACACACACACACACACACACACACACACACACACACACACACACACACGACACATGATCCGCCCACCCGACTGACCATGATAGTAGACATGCTGTACATGTTCTCTGAGTTGAGGTGGCACTTCCCGTCATTGGGCTGCACGATACCCGCCAGGCGCCCATCAAGCGCCACGTGGGTCTTGGCATCGGTGGTGAAGATCAGGAGGTGAGAGGCACCCTGACGCCAACCGATCTTCTCCTGAGGTTGACCAACAAAGGATGGGTGAGTGAACAAAAATGGTAGAAAGATAAAGAGTAAGACACTGTGTGTGTGCGTGACGTTACACTGGCCTCACATTACACACGGCAGCCTGTATAATGGCGTCGAAGCCTCCCTCGGGGGCATCTCTGTTCCTGGACACAATTTGTTTCTTCACCTCCTCAGTGAAGCGGCCCACCTCCTCAGTCAGAGACAGCACATGCTTGTAGCCAAACTGGGGCAGGCAGGTGGTGTTGATCCTGCCAATCAATGAATTCATTAAATAATCCATCAGTGAATCAATTAATGAATCAATCCCTCCATCCATCCATTCACCCCACTGTTCTAGTTATACAAAGAGGGGAAAATGATTTACATTTACATCAGTGGAGGCTCCTCAGAGGATGAAAGGGACGACCATCCTCAGTGATATTCATTAAAAAATAATAGTGAAACATTAAAAAGTTGTCCTTTTTAGATAAAACTATATTAAGTATATTCATGTCACTAAATAATTGAGTAAAACACACTGTTTTGCAATGAAGGTCTACAGTAGCCTCAACAGAACTCTGTAGGGTAGTACCATGGTGTAGACGGAGGACAGCTAGCTTCAGTCCTCCTCTGGGTACAAAACCTAGGAGGTTCATGGTTCTCACCCCCTTCCATACACTTACACAGTAATTATGACAACTTCTGGAGGACGTCCTCCAACCTATCAAAGTTCTTGCAGCATGAACTGACATGTTGTCCACCCAATCAAAGAATCAGAGAATTAATCTAGTACTGAGAGCATAAGCTACAGCTAGCTAGTTGTAACGATGTGCAGTGAGAGTAGGAAGCAAGTTTAGGGAGTGAGTGTTTTAATAAATAAACACAACATAATACAAAATAAGAAACACGAACAACGCACAGACATGACACAGGGAAGGAACCAAAGGGAGTGACATATATAGGGAAGGTAATCAGGGATGTGAGGGAGTCCAGGTGAGTCTGATGAAGTGCAGGTGCGCATAATGATGGTGACAGGTGAGCGCCATAACAAGCAGCCTAGTGATATAGAGGCCCGAGAGGGAGCACACGTGACAGTACCCCTTCACCGACGTGCGGCCACTGCCGCAGGACGCCGACCAAAATGACGATCCCAGGATCAGGAGCAGAACGGTCACCTCTTCTGAGGCGCGGGAAACCTGTCAGTCCGTCTGAGACGCGGGAGCATGGCGACCTAGAGTGCCGGAGAGAGAGCATATGTGACGGAACCCCCTCCCCGGCCCGTTCGGCTCCAGCTGCAACCAAATGGACGATCCTGGAGATCTGGAGCAGACCAGTCACCCTTGCTGATGCGCGGGAACCTGTCGCTGGCTGGAGTGCGGGAACCTGACAAACCGGCTGGAAGCAGACGAGCCTGGCGATCCGGTGAAGGTATGGAAGCCCGACGAGCCAGCTGAGGCAGGGGAGTCTGGCGATCCGGCTGAGGCATGAGAGTCTGACGAACCGGCGGAGGCAGGGGAGCCTGGCGATCTGTCTGAGGCACGAGAGCCTGTAGCAGCTCCCAGACCCGACGTCATTCCCACCGAAAAAACTCCCTGATGCTTCCCTTAGGTGAGGCGTTATTCTGTAATGATGTTCGCTGAGAGTCTGGAAGCAAGTTCAGGGAGTGAGTGTTTAATAAATAAATACAACATAATACAAAATAAGAAAGACAAACAATGCACAGACATGATACAGGAACAGAAACAATTAATTAAAAAATATATATTTCACCTTTATTTGACCATGTAGGGCCAGTTGAGAACAAGTTCTCATTTACAATTGTGACCTGGCCAAGATAAAGCAAAACAGTACGACAGAAACAAACATACAGTCAATGACACAACAGAAAATCTGTATACAGTGTGTGCAAATGAAATAAGGAGGTAAGGCAATAAATAGGTCATAGTGGCAAAGTAATTACAATTTAGCAATTAACACTGGAGTGATAGATGTGCAGATGAGGATGTGTAAGTAGAAATACTGGTTTGCAAAAGAGCAGAGGAAAACCAAAAACAAATATGGGGATGATGTAGGTAGGTGGTAGGATGGGCTTTTACAGATGGGCTGTGTACAGCTGCAGCGATCGGTAAGCTGCTCTGACAGCCAATGCTTGAAGTTAGCGAGGGAGATATAAGTCTCCAACTTCAGTTTTTGCAATTCGTTCCAGTCATTGGCAGCAGAGAAATGGAAGGAAATGCGTCCAAAGGAAGTGTTGGCTTTGGGGATGACCAGTGAAATATACCTGCTGGAGCGTGTGCTACTGGTGGGTGTTGCTATGGTGACCAGTGAGCTGAGATAAGGCGGGGCTTTACCTAGCAAAGACTTATAGATGACCTGGAGCCAATGGGTTTGGCGACTAATATGTGGCGAGGACCAGCCAACGAGAGCATACAGGTCACAACGATGGGTAGTATATGGGGCTTTGGTGACAAAACGGATGGCATTGTGATAGGCTGCATCCAATTTGCTGAGTAGTGTTGGAAGCTATTTTGTAAATGACATCGCTGAAGTCAAGGACTGGCAGGATAGTCAGTTTTATGAGGGTATGTTTGGCAGCATGGGTGAAGGAGGCAAGGAGGCTTTGTTGCAAAATAGGAAGCCGATTATCGATTTAACTTTGGATTGGAGATTCTTAATGTGAGTCTGGAAGGAGAGTTTGCAGTCTAGCCATACACCTAGATATGTGTAGTTGTCCACATATTCTAAGTCAGAACCGTCCAGCATAGTGATGCTAGGCAGGCAGGCGGGTGCTGGCAGTGATCATTTGAAGAGCATGCATTTAGTTTTTCTGGCAATTAAGAGCAGTTGGAGGCCACGGAAGGTGTGTTGTATGGCATTGAAGCTCATTTGGAGGTTTGTTAACACTGTGTCCAAAGAAGGGCCAGATGTACACAGAATGGTGTCGTCTGCGTAGAGGTGGATCAAAGAATCACCAGCAGCAAAGAGAGACATCATTGATATATACAGAGAAAAGAGTCTGCCCGAGAATTTAACCCTGTGGTACCCCCATAGAGACTGCCAGAGGTCCAGACAACAGGCCCCCCAATTTGACACACTAAACTCTATCTGAGAAGTAGTTAGTGAACCAGGCAAGGCAGGTATTAGAGAAACCAAGGCTGTCGAGTCTGCCGATAAGAATACGGTGATTGACAGACTCGAAAGCCTTGGCCATGTCGATGAAGATGGCTGCACAGTGCTGTTTTTTATCGATGGTCGTTATGATATCGTTTAGGACCTTGAGCGTGGCTGAGATGCAGCTCGGAAACAGGATTGCATAGCGGAGAAGGTACGGTGGAATTCGAGATGGCCGGTGATCTGTTTGTTCACTTGGCTTTTGAATACTTTAGAAAGGCAGGGCAGGATGGATATAGGTCTGTAACAGTTTGGGTCTAGAGTGTCTCCCCCTTTGAAGAGGGGAATGACCGCGGCCACTTTCCAATCTTTAGGAATCTCAGACGATACGAAAGAGAGGTTGAACAGACTAGTAATAGGGGTTGCGACAATGGCGGAGGATAATTTTAGGAATAGAGGGTCCAGATTGTCTTGCCCAGCTGATTTGTAGGGATCTAGATTCTGCAGCTCTTTCAGGACATCAACTGTCTGGATTTGGGTGAAGGAGAAGTGGGGGGGAGGGCTTGGGCCAGTTGCTGCCGGGGGTGCAGAGCTGTTGCCCGGGGTTGGGGTAGCCAGGTGGAAAGCATGACCAGCCGTGGAGAAATGCTTATTGAAATTCTCGATTGTCGTGGATTTATTGGTGGTGACAGTGTTTCCTAGCCTCAGTGCAGTGCGGTGCAGTGCGCCACAGGATGTTTTTGTGCTGGTCAAGGGCAGTCAAGTTTGGAGTATACCTAGGGCTATATCGGTCCTTAGTTCTACATTTTTTGAAAGGGGTATGCTTATTTAAGATGGTGCGTAAGGCACTTTTGAAGAACAACCAGTCATCCTCTACTGACAGGATGAGGTCAATATCCTTCCAGGATACCCGGGCCAGGTCGATTAGAAAGGCCTGCTCTCAGAAGTGTTTAGGTAGAGTTTGACAGTGATGAGGGGTGGTCGTTTGACCGCGGACACATAACGGATGCAGGCAATGAGGCAGTGATCGCTGAGATACTGGATGAAAACAGCAGAGGTGTATTTAGAGGGCAAGTTGGTCAGGATGATATCTATGAGGGTGCCCATGTTTACGGATTTGAGGTTGTACCTGGTAGGTTTCTTGATAATTTGTGTGAGATTGAGGGCATTTATCTTAGATTGTAGGACTGCCGGGGTGTTAAGCATATCCCAGTTTAGGTCACCTAACAGTACGAACTCTGACAGTAGAAGGGGGGGGGGGCAATCAATTCACATATGGTGTCCAGGGCACAGCTGGGAGCTGAGGGGGTCAATAACATGTGGAAACAGTGAGAGAGACTTATTTCTGGAGAGATGGATTTTTAAAAGTAGTAGCTCGAACTGTTTGGGCATAGACCTGGATAGTAGGACAGATTGCAACTCTGCCCCCTTTAGAAGTTCTATCTTGTCGGTAAATGTTGTAATTGGGAATGGAAATTTCGGATTATTTGGAGGCTTTCCTAAGCCAGGATTCAGACACAGCGAGGACATCAGGGTTGGCGGAGTGTGCTAAAGCAGTGAATAAAGCAAACTTAGGGAGGAGGCTTCTGATGTTAACATGTATGAACCCAAGGCTTTTCCGGTTACAGAAGTTAACACATGAGAGCACCTGGGGACACACAGGGCCTGGGTTGAGCTTAACATCACCACAGGAACAGAGGAGTAGGATAAGAGTACGGCTAAATGCTATAAGAACTGGTCGTCTAGTGCGTTCGGAACAGAGAGTAAAAGGAGCAGACTTCTGGGCGTGGTAGGATAGATTCAGGGCATAATGCACAGACAAGGGCATGGTAGGGTGCGAGTACAGTGGAGGTAAACCTAGGCATTGAGTGAGGATGAGAGAGGCAACAACACCTGGGGAAGGAACCAAAGGGAGTGACATATACAGTTAAAGTCTGAAGTTTACATACACTTAGGTTGGAGTGATTAAAACTCGTTTTTCAACCATTCCACAAATGTCTTGTTAACAAACTCTAATTTTGGCAAGTCGGTTAGGACATCTACTTTGTGCATGACACAAGTACATTTTCCAACAATTGTTTACAGACAGATTATTTCACTTATAATTCACTATAATCACAATTCCAGTGTGTCAGAAGTTGATTGTGCCTTTAAACAGCTTGGAAAATTCCAGAAAATTATGTAATGGCTTTAGAAGCTTCTGATAGGCTAACTGACATCATTTGAGTGAATTGGAGGTGTACCTATGTATGTATTTCAAGGCCAACCTTCAAACTCAGTGCCTCTTTGCTTGACATCATGGGAAAATCAAAAGAAATCAGCAAAGACCTCAGAAAAAATTGTAGATCTCCACAAGTCTGGTTCATCCTTACGAGCAATTTCCAAATGCCTCAAGGTACCATGTTCATCTGTACAAACAATAGTACGCAAGTATAAACACCATGGGACCACACAGCCGTCATACCGCTCAGGAAGGAGACGTGTTCTATCCCCTAGAGATTAATGTACATTGGTGCGAAAAGTCCAAATCAAATCAATCCCAGAACAACAGTAAAGGACCTGGTGAAGATGTTGGAGGAAACATTTACAAAAGTATCTATATCCACAGTAAAACGAGTCCTATATCGACATAACCTGAAAGGCTGCTCAGCAAGGAAGAAGCCACTGCTCCAAAACCAACATTAAAAAAGCCAGACTATGGTTTGCAACTGCACATGGGGACAAATATCATACTTTTTGGAGAAATGTTCTCTGGTCTGATGAAACAAAAATAAAACTGTTTGGCCATAATGATCATCGTTATGTTTGGAGGAAAAAGGGGGAGGCTTGCAAGCCAAAGAACACCATCGCAACCATGATGCATGGGGTGGCAGCATCATATTGTGGGGGTGCTTTGCTGCAGAAAGGACTGGTGCACTTCACAAAATAGATGGCATCATGAGGAAAGAAAATGATGTGGACATATTTAAGCAACATCTCAAGACAAGACATTAGTCTTGTTACAGCTTGGTCGCAAATGGGTCTTCCAAATGGACAATGACCCCAAGCATATTTCCAAAGTTGTGGCAAAATGGCTTAAGGACAAGGTCAAGGTATTGGAGTGGCCATCACAAAACCCTATAGAACATTTGAGGGTAGAACTGAAAAAAAATGTGTGCGAGCAAGGAGCCCTACAAACCTGACTCAGTTACTACAGCTCTGTCAGGAGGAATGGGCCAAAATTCACCCAACTTATTGTGGGAAGCTTGTGGAAGGCTACCCGAAATGTTTGACCCAAGTTAAACAAATTAAAGGCAATGCTACCAAATACTAATTGAGTGTATGTAAACTTCTGACCCATTGGGAATGTGATGAAAGAAATACAAGCTGAAATAAATCATTCTCTCTACCATTCTCTACATTCTTAAAATAAAGTTGTGACCCTAACTGAACTAAAACAGGGAATCTTTACTCTGATTAAATGTCAGCAATTGTGAAAAACTGAGTTTAAATGTATTTGGCTAAGGTGTATGTAAACTTCTGACATCAACTGTATAGGGAAGGTAATCAGGGAAGTGATGGAGTCCAGGTAAGTCTAATGAAGCGGAGGTGCACATAGCGATGGTGACAGGTGTGCGCCATAACTAGCAGCCTGATGACTTAGAGGCCTGAGAGGAAGCACACGTGACACTATCCCTGCTGTGGAAATGTGGTGAGTAGTTAACTCAAAGAGAAAGACAATATTGAAACAGTTTTGAACAAATACATTTCTTTAAAAATGAAGGAGAAGCAAGAGAGAGAGATAGAGAGAGAGCTAGCTATATTTTGTTGTATTTTTATCACTTTCACTTAGCTAGTGAATCCAGCTAGCTAGTTAAGCCTACTCAAACACCCGGCTCAAATAGAGAGGGATGCTATGTTAGCTAGCTGGCTATGGCTTTTCAATACTGGAAATCTTCCAAATCAAGGTATTTTCCTATTTTGTTGCATTACAACCTGTAATTTTAATTCCTTTTAATTCCGATTTCATGTAATTTTGCTGGAAGTGGTGTTGGAGGGCCAGTAGGAGGCACTCTTTCCTCTGGTCTAAAAAATATCCCAATTCCCCAGGATAGTGAGTGGGGACACTGCCCTGTGTAGGGTGCCGTCTTTCAACATTAAACAGGTGTCCTGACTTTCTGAGGTCATTAAAGATCCCATGGCAGTTGTCGTAAGAGTAGGGGTGTTAACCATGGTGTCCTGGCCAAATTCCCAATCTGGCACTCAAACCATCACAGTCACCGAATAATCCCCAGTTTACAATTGGCTCATTCATCCCCCTCCTCTCCCCTGTAACTATTCCCCAGGTCGTTGCTGTAAATGAGAATGTGTTCTCAGTCAACTTACCTGGTAAAATAACTGATTTAAAAAAAATGGACATACACAAAATAGTCCAAATTGGTGATATGAAAAAAATAACTTGTTTCAAAGAGTTCTAATATGTTTTTGAAAGTGGTGCGTGCTTATGTATTCACCCCCTTTGCTATGAAGCCCCTAAATAAGATCTGGTGCAGCCAATTACCTTCAGAAGTCACATAATTAGTTAAATAAAGTCCACTTGTGTGCATCTAAGCGTCACATGATCTCAGTTTATATACACCTGTTCTGAAAGGCCCCAGAGTCTGCAACACCACTAAGAAAGGGGTACCACCAAGCAAGTGGCACCATGAGGTCCAAGGATCTCTCCAAACAGGTCATCAACAAAGTTGTGGAGAAGTACAGATCAGGGTTGGGTTATAAAAATATCCCAAACTTTGAACATCCCACAGAGCATTATTAAAAATTGAAAGAATATGGCACCACAACAAACCTGCCAAGAGAGGGCCGTTCACCAAAACTCATGGACCAGGCAAGGAGGGCATTAATCAGAGAGGCAACAAAGAGACCAAAGATAACCCTGAAGGAGCTCCACAGCGGAGATTGGAGTAAAAAAAAAAAAAATCTGTCCATAGGACCACTTTAAGCAGTACACTCCACAGAGCTGGGCTTTACGGAAGAGTGGCCAGAAAAAAAAACATTGCTTAAAGAAAAAAATAAGCAAACACATTTGGTGTTCGCCATAAGGCATGTGGGAGACTCACCAAACATATGGAAGAAGGTACTCTGGTCAGATGAGACAAATATTGAGCTTTTTGGCCATCAAGGAGAACGCTATGTCTGGCACAAACCCAACACCTCTTATCACCCCAAGAACACCATTCCCACAGGGAAGCATGCTGGTGGTAGCATCATGCTGTGGGGATGTTTTCATTGGCAGGGACTGGAAAACTGGTCAGAATTGAAGGAATGATGGATGGCGCTAAATACAGGGAAATTCTTGTGGGAAACCTGTTTCAGTCTTCCAGAGATTTGAGACTGGGACAGATGTTCATCTTCCAGCAGGACAATGACCGTAAGCATACTGCTAAAGCAACACTCAAGTGGTTTAAGGGGAAACATTTAAATGTCTTGGAATGACCTAGTCAAAGCCCAGACCTCAATCCAATTGATAATCTGTGGTATGACTTAAAGATTGCTGTACACCAGCAGAAACAATCCAACTTGAAGGAGCTGGAGCAGTTTTGCCTTGAAGAATGGGCAAAAATCCCAGTGGCTAGATGTGCCTAGCTTATAGAGACAAACCCCAAGAGACTTGCAGTTGTAATTGCTACAAAAGGTGGCCCTACAAAGTATTGACTTTGGGGGGGGGGTGAATAGTTACGCAAGCTCAAGTTTTGTTTTGTCTTATTTCTTGTTTGTTTCACAATAAAAAATATTTTGCATCTTCAAAGTGGTAGGCATGTTGTGTAAATTCAATTATACAAACCCCCCCCAAAAAAATATTTTAATTCCAGGTTGTAAGGCAACAAAATAGGAAAAATGCCAAGGGGGGTGAATACTGTCGCAAGCCACTGTATGTTAACTATGATGTTATTATCTAATAGGGTGACAACGATGTAGGCTATGCGTAGCAGTTTTTTTCAATGTATTTTTATTTCACCTTTATTTAACCAGGTAGACTAGTTGAGAACAAGTTCTCATTTGCAACTGCGACCTGGCCAAGATAAAGCATAGCAGTGTGAACAGACAACACAGAGTTACACATGGAGTAAACAATTAACAAGTCAAAAACACAGTAGAAAAAAGGGGCAGTCTATGTGTGCAAAAGGCATGAGGAGGTAGGCGAATAATTACAATTTTGCAGATTAACACTGGAGTGATAAATGATCAGATGGTCATGTACAGGTAGAGATATTGGTGTGCAAAAGAGCAGAAAAATAAATAAAAACAGTTAGCAGTTATGATATGGTTTGTCTTGAAATGTTTTTTTAGTCTGGTCACGGACAGATGATTTGTTGTGTACTGAAGTCCACATGCAAAGGGAGAAGGGCAGAGGAGGAGAGTGTGTAGATGCGAGAAGGAATTATACAACGAGCAAAATGTTCATGCTGTAAGTATGTGGCTGCTATGAAAGTGAACTGTGTTTCCGTGTGATCGGAGGTGTATTCATTCCGCCAATTCTGTTGATGCAGGCAAGAGTGTGCAAGGCGGTATTAAATGTGTCACTCTGTCACCTTAATTACTCACATTTCTCACGACCTGTGCACCTACGTTGTAAACGTTCATTGATATGCTAGATTGTAACGCCCTCATGATGGGTATAGGGAAAATTTTAGTATCATAAACCTATCAATGTGAATGGAATATGAATGACAGTCATCCAATATGCTACAATAGAAATAAGGCCATGCTCATAAGAAAATGGCGTCCTCTATCTCATTGATTTACAGTCTAAATAAAGGTAAATAAAAATACATTGATTTACAGTGCATTCGAAATGTATTCAGACCCCTTGACTTTTTCCACATTTTGTTATGCCCTATTCTAAAATGGATTAAATAGTTTTTTACCCTCATCCAACCAACACACAATAGTCCATATCGACAAAGCAAAAACAGGTTTTTAGGCATTTTAGCAAATGTATTAAACATACAAAACTGAAATATCACATTTCCTTAAGTATTCAGAACATTTACTCAGTACTTTGTTGAAGCACCTTTGTAAGTGTGCCTCGAGTCTTCTTGGGTATGGTGCTACAAGCATGGGAGACCTGTATTTGGGGAGTTTCTCCAATTCTTCTCTGCAGATCCTCTCAAACTCTGTCAGTTTGGAAGAGCAGTGTTGCTGCACAGCTATTTTCAGGTCTCTCCAGAGATGTTCGATTGGGTTCAGGTCCGTGCTCTGGCTGGGCCACTCAAGGACATTCAGAGACTTGTCCCGAAGCCACTTCGGCATTGTCTTGGCTGTGTGCTTAGAGTCGTTGTCCTTCAATGGTGCAGAAATGTTTTGATATCCTTCCCCAGATCTCTGCCTCAACACAATCCTGTCTCGGAGCTCTACGGGCAATCCTTTCGACCTCATGGCTTGGTTTTTGCTCTGACACGCACTGTCAACTGTGGGACCTTATCATGTCCAATCAATTGAATTTACCACAGGTGGACTCCAATCAAGTTGTAGAAACATCTCCAGGATGATCATTGGATACAGGATGCACCTGAGCTCAATTTCGAGTCTCATAGCAAAGGGTCTTGTGTTTTTTATTTTGAATACATTTGCAAAAAATTCTAAAAACCTGTTCTTGCTTTTGTCATTATGAGGTTTTGTGTGTAGATTAATGACGGAAAAAAAATATTGTATCCATTTTAGAATAAGGCTGTAACGTTACAAAATGTAGAAAAAGCACTGTACATATGCACTGTATACAGTACTCTTCCAGTAGAGAGAGATGATGTGTGTGAGTGAGAGAGAAAGAGAGAGAGAGAGATGACGTGTGTGAGTGAGGGAGAGAGAGATGGTGTGTGTGAGTGAGGGAGAGAGAGAGATGGTGTGTGTGAGTGAGGGAGGGAGAGAGAGAGATGACTTGTATGAGTGAGGGAGAGAGAGAGAGAGAGAGAGATGATGTGTGTGTGTGAGTGAGGGAGAGAGAGATGACGTGAGGGAGGGAGAGAGAGAGAGAGTGTGAGAGAGAGAAAAAGATATCAGGAGTGTGAGGGAGCAAAACCTCAAACCAGTGAAAAGTTCAGCTAAACCAGGGTGGAGACGGCCAATCTTGTATTCGCTCCTTAAACCCCCGTCGAGATCTCTGGATTACTTGTGTCTGACTCCTACACGCTGACTAAGCATCATCACCCACAGAGTCTCAGAATGACTCAACACCAACAGCTAGCTTGTATACATGACAGTTTAAAGGCACAACCTACAATTTCAAGAGCCTGACCTTGCCACTGTTTGGTGAGAAGAAGGACGGGGCTGGGGAAACGTGACCACTCTCAAGTTTAAAGAGGAAGTCATACAAGGACTGATAGTTCTTGGTGTTTTATTGAGAGAAGGGTGCAAATTTGGTGTCAATGTGGATATACAGGTATATTCCCCATTTTAATGTCATGAACCTGTTTAAATTAAGGATAAACAAAAATTAAAACAAAGTTATCCCTGGTTTATCCCTGGTTTAACCCTGGCTTACCCGTGACAGGGGTTGAGCAGGGCCTCCTTGGGGGAGATGTACATGTAAGGTGACAGTGGCTTGTCCACGAAGGCTCCGAAGCCCATGCGCAGGTTGCTGGTGGTGCGTCCCATTTCCTTGGCCAGGCCTTTCCCCAGGGTGCGGAGGCGGAACAGGTCATCGTTCATGGAGAAGGACAGGTCCATGAGGTAATACAGGTCCACCGGGTAGTCCTCCACCTGGCGCACCTTCACTGTGAACCGCTTGGAGTCATCTGACAGGGGGAGAGGTGGAAATTTGGGATGAGCTGTCTGCATGTAATAACCTCATCAGGTCTCATGTAATAATATCACCTGGTCTGAGGGTGATGTGGTATCAGTCTAATAATCTCACCTGGTCTGAGGGTGACATGAAGTCTCACTTGGTCTGAATGTGTAATAATCTCACCTGTTTTGAGTGCAATAATCCCACCAGTGTAATAATCTCACTTGTTGTCCGTGTAATAATCTCACCTGGTCTGAGGGTATAATAATATCACCTGGTCTCAGTGTAATAATCCCAACTGGTTTCATTGTGTTAATCCCACTTGGCCTAAATGTAATAGGCATAATCACTTTTGATCTATGTGTAATAATCTCACCTGGTGTTGGTCTAATAATCTTACCTGGTCTCAGCCTAATAATCTCACCTGGTCTGAGGGTGATGTGGAGTCTCTGAGGTTGGATCTGCGTGGCGTCGGCCGTGTCTCCGGCTGCCTTGTTGCTGAGGGGCCGGTCCTCCTTCACCTGCAGCTTGCTGGTGGGGAACTCAAGGGCGGTCGGAGGAGCACAGCCCGCCACCAATAGGTTACGCTTCAGGTCACAACGAGACGAGCCTGCCACACCCTGCCCAAAGTCCTGATGGAACAATTCAGGAAGTTAGTGAGAGAAACAGGAAGTGTTAATCATCTCTACCATTCCCTTCAAAAAAAAGCTAGAAGTAGCAGTTCTAACACAGCCTATGTGTTGTTTGGGGTAGGCCATCTTGTTTTTGGCCAGGCCATGGAGGTGAAAGGGCAAATCCTGACATGCCCCATGCCATAGAGGGGTCGTTCCAATTTAATATTTGGATTAGAAATTGTGGACCAATATTTAAAAGCCTGTTATAGTAATTGACTTGCTACTTAATATAGACCATTTGGAGAATTCCAAAAATCATATTTTTATATGAATAAATGCTTGCTAAAGTGCCAAAATTCTTCATTTTGACATGTCCCTAGGTATCACTTCTAGGAAGATTTTAACCCACTTAATCCCAAAGTGTCTCAAAATTTCACCATCTTTGTAAGGCCCTATTTATTTTGTTGCTTTGACAAAGTCATTTCTGAAGATGACTATTTATTTAATGTGATTAGTGAATCATTTACTTCTTTTTCTCATTTTAAGGTCAACCATCTTACATGAACTGAACTCTCGTTTTAAAGGGATATTTCGGGATTTTGGCAATGAAGTTATTTATCTAGTTCCCCAGAGCCAGAAACTCATGAATACATGTTTTATGTTTCTGCATCTGGTATGAAGGAAGTTAGAGGTAGTTTTGTGAGTCAAAACTAACTAGCATGCTAGCAGTTACCATAGACTTCCAGTGGAGAAAATTAATAAACATTTCGGGGAGGAAGGGAGTAACACATGCCAGGGAATTGCCAAAGTGCAGTCCCCATCCATTGCCATTAACTACAATTACAACACTATTCTGTGGCCCAATTTCCTTGATGTCAATCATCAGATTGATTACAACATGTCCAAACAGGAGTCGTCTGCGTGCCACAAGACTGTGTTAGCCTTCTGAGCTAAGCCTAGGCATTAGCTCAGGGGAGCTAGCGCACATATTTAGGTCATAGGCAAACCACCTCTGTTACACGGATCAGTGATCCCTCAGGAAAGGAGAATTGAAGGAGATATCAGGGAGAATTTAGACACACCTCTTGGGAACACCACGCACAGGTAGGATGTACAGCCAGACACTGCTTACATGTGCTGGCCCCTCGGGATGTACAGATGTTGGAACCTGAAATGACAGTAGAGTCACTCACCAAACTCTACGTAAACATAGCATGTAGACACACATGCGCACACGTGCACCCACATATGCATAGTATACATATAGCAATCATACATATTTAAATGTGCAAGGGAGCACACGAACAAAAAGTCCTACAGGAATCATGCAGGAATTCTACCATTTGTGAAGATGTTCTGCAGGAATCCTGTAGGATTGACAAAATCTCCAATGCTCCTGCAGGACTCCTGCAGGAGCATGACGTCCTACAGAAATGTTGAAATTCCTGCAGGACCATGACAATTCCTGCAAGACTAAGTCATCTGTGGATCATGTGTGGATCTGTTGGGGCGGTATGCAAATTAGAGTGGGTCTAGGGTTTCTGGGATAATGGTGTTGATGTGAGCCATGACCAGCCTTTCAAAGCACTTCATGGCTACAGACGTGAGTGCTACGGGTCAGTAGTCATTTAGGCAGGTTACCTTAGTGTCCTTGGGCACAGTCACTATGGTGGTCTGCTTAAAATAGGTTGGTATTACAGACTCGGACAGGGAAAGGTGGAAAATGTCAGTGAAGACACTTGCTAGTTGGTCAGTGCATGCTTGCAGTACACGTCCTGGTAATCCGTCTGTCCCTGCGGCCTTGTGAATGTTGACCTGTTTAAAGGTCTTACTCACATCGGCTGCAGAGAGCGTGATCACACAGTCTTCCGGAACAGCTGGTACTCTCATGCATGTTTCAGTGTCATTTGCCTCGAAGCAAGCATAGAAGTAGTTTAGCTCGTCTGATAGGCTTTTGTCACTGGGCAGCTCTTGGATGTACTTCCCTTTGTAGTCTGTAAGGGTTTGCAAGCCCTGCCACATCCGGCGAGCATCAGAACCTGTGTAGTACGATTCGATCTTAGTCCTGTATTGATGCTTTGCCTGAGTCCCGCACGTTGAAAGCAACAGCCCAAACCTTAAGCTCAGCGTGGATGTTGCCTGTAATTCATGGCTTCAGGTCACTGTGGGGGGGGGGACGTCATCGATGCACTTATTGATTAAGCCAATGACTGACTCATTCTTTTACCTATGCTTTTACCATATTTATTCATATTTTATGCAGTGATGGTGAAATGGACAATCAAACACACCCGCTGTTGCTGCATTGAATAATATCATTCCTATGCAATCAGATATCTTATGCTTTATGTCAATTATTTTTAAAGGATGAGGAAGAGATCCCACAGGTTGTCCTACAGGAAAATGGCCTGAAAATATTTTAGAATTACCTTCAGGAATCATATCTACAGGATATCAAAAGGATTTTGGGGCCATTTTGCTCTAGAACAATTCCTTCTGGTAGTCCTTCAGGATAAGCTTTCTTGAAAGACTACCTGCATGATTCCTACAGGATCCTGCAGCATTCATGCAGGAATTGTCCTACAGGAAACTGGCCCCGAAAATCGTACAGGAATCCTGCAGGACTCCTGTAGGATTTTACTTGCAGGATTCCTGTAAGACTTCTTTGTTAGGGTGTAGATAACCTACAGTAATTTGGTGTGTGTATGACCTTTTTAATAAATAGTGGTTATTCTTTGCGATTAATCAAATAACTTTGGCATGCTTATTGAACCTCAAGTAATGGGACACACCTGCACACAGTCTCGCATGTACACACACACACACACACACACACACACACACACACACACACACACACACACACACACACACACACACACACACACACACACACACACACACACACACACACACACACACACACACACACACACACACACACACACACACACACACACACACACACACACACACACACACGGTACAGCTACTTATGACTTTAACATGGTCCTCTTACTAGCAGAATGCTAAGCCTATAATTCCCCTTTATCATCTCATCAGGTGATAAGGAGTCATAAGGGGAAAGATGGAAACTAGAGGCCAGTCTCAAACAGTCTGGGGAGAGCACGGGGAGCGATGTGGACAGATTTTGACAGATTACAACAAAACGAGTTTGGAGTTAACATTTTTTTATCCATTTATCCAGTTGTGTTGAATTTAGTTTAATTAAGAATATAATAATTTTCTATAATAAAAACCAAAATGATATTACTGCATGTATTAAATGTCCTTATTTGTAGCGATATTACCTTTTCATGCGACCATTAAAGAAACTAGTGTCTAACGTGTATTTCTAGCTGTAGTCTATTTCCCTGTCTGAACTGCGTTTTGCGCCCTCTCTCAACAATGATGAATTATTTCACCGATGTTCAAGATGCAGCAACCGCACATCGCTCGAAGTAGCACATTTACATAATATAGTTCAAACTTACCCAAAACATCAGTAACTGCAAATAAAACTAAATAACCTATCCAAAGTTGAATCCTTTGCGTTATGTGAGTAGGCCTACCCATCTTGGCGTGGGTACTTTGTCAGGACGCACGGCGCAGACGTTTGGCAAGACATTTCTTTGTGACTAGTTTAAATACCCCCCCTCCCTTCCGCCTTCACTCAGTCTGCGATCTGACACAACTCCAAATACAGTAAACTCTGTTTTCCTCTGTCCGGAAAGTCATAGCCTACTGTACAACGAGGTGTGACGTTTATGAGGGCTTTAGAGCAACAAAAAAGCACAAGCATTTTATGCCCTTTTCTTTATCCTTAAATAATATTCATCCAAATGTAGTTCTACCAGTCAATATACTATATTGTTAAACACATTTTAGAACACTATGTTTTCATGTTTAAGCTTTTAAAATAGTTTGTGTATTGAGTATGTTGAATATTTGTATTAGGCCTATATCCTAGCTATAATAGCTATAATAAAATAATGTTTCTGTTTCTGAATCTTTGTCTCAATTGCAGCTCCATTAGTCCAGTAGTCTTCTATTTAAAGGTGATACGGTTTCCTTTACTACTACAGTATATCATTTGTACTATTTTTGTTGCTGTTTTTCATGTAACACACACACACACACACACACACACACACACACACACACACACACACACACACACACACACACACACACACACACACACACACACACACACACACACACACACACACACACACACACACACACACACACACACACACACACACACACACACACACAGTTCTGCAGTTATATTCGGAACTCTCTCGCTCTCATCTCTCTCCTCCCCTCCCCAGTTAAGACAGAGCCTATAAACAAGTGAGACTGACTACCACAGAAAGCAGCACCCGACAGTCCTGCAGGCAAAGGTACCACCACACATAGTTTCAGCCTCTCATTTCCCCCTTACAAATGGAGCCTAACACACACGCATAGCAGTACTCACAGATGTTGTGTGTACCAGCCATATTAAAACCAACTATCACCAAGTTTACCATTGCAGACATTTGTTTCCCTTTACACCAATACACATAAGCTGTTCATGTGATGTCACCATTACTCTCACTCTTCTACCTATGCTTCTGCCATATTTATTCAGAATCTCATTTTCTTTCTCCTAGGAATCATGTTTAATGCAGTGCTGGTGAAATGGACAATCAAACACGCCCGCTGTTGCTGCATTGAATAATACAATTCCTATGCAATCAGATATCTTATGCTTTATGTCCATTATTTTTAAAGGATGAGGAAGAGATCCCACAGGTTGTCTGTCCTACAGGAAAATGGCCCTAAAAATATTTTAGAATTACCTTCAGGAATCTTATCTACAGGTTATCAAAAGGATTTTGGGGCCATTTTGCTGTAGGACAATTCCTGCGGGTTGTCCTTCAGGAAAATGACTATCTGCAGGATTCTTGCAGGATTATTTACTTGAAGGACTTCCTGCATGATTTCTACAGGAAACTGGTCCCAAATATCCTGCAGGAATCCTGTAGCATTCTTCATGCACGATTCCTGTAAGACATTTTTTGTAAGGGTGTAGATAGCCTACAGTAATTTGGTGTGTACATGTGTGTTTGTGACTTTAGTCACCTTTTTAATAAATAGTGATTATTCTTGTCAATCAAACAAATCACTTTTGACATTCTTATTGAACCTCAAGTAATGGGACACACCTGCACACGCACTCACATGTACACACACACACACACACACACACGCACGCACGCACGCACGCACGCACGCACGCACACACACACACACACACACACACACACACACACACACACACACACACACACACACACACACACACACACACACACACACACACACACACACACACACACACACACACACACACACACACACACACACACACACACACACACACACACACACACACACACACACACACACACACACACACACACACACACACACACACACACACAATTAACATGGTCATCTTACTAGCAGAATGCTAAGCCTATAATTCCCCTTTGTCATCTCATCAGGTGGTAAGGAGTCATAAGGGGAAAGATGGAAACTGGAGGCCAGTCTCAAACAGTCTGGGGAGAGCACGGGGAGCGATGTGGACAGATTTAGAGAAGTTACAACCAAACGAGTTTGGAGTTAACATTTTTTAATCATTTATCCAGTTATGATTAATTTAGTTTAAAAAAAACTACAATTATTTTCTATAATAAAAGCCAAACTGATGATACTGCATCTATTAAATGTCCTTATTTGTAGCGATATTACCATTTCATGCGACCATTAAAGAAACTACAGTGTCTAACGTGTATTTCTAGCTGTAGTCTATTTCCCTGTCTGAACTGTGTTTTGCGCCCTCTCTCAACAATGATTCATTATTTCACCGATGTTCAAGATGCAGCAACCGCACACCGCTAGAAGTAGCACATTTACATCATATAGTTCAAACTTACCCAAAACATCAGTAACTGCAAATAAAACGAAATAACCTATCCAAAGTTGAATCCTTTGCGTTATGTGAGTAGGCCTACCCATCTTGGCGTGGGTACTTTGTCAGGACGCACGGCGCAGACGTTTGGCAAGACATTTCTTTGTGACTAGTTTAAATACCCCCCCTCCCTTCCGCCTTCGCTCAGTCTGCGATCTGACACAACTCCAAATAGAGTAAACTCAAAAGCACTGTTTTCCTCTGTCCGGAAAGTCATAGCCTACAACGAGGTGTGGCGTTTATAAGGGGAAGGGGGTCTTTAGAGCAACAAAAAATCACAAGCGTTTCATGCCCCTTTCTTATCCTAAAATAATATTAATCCGAATGTAGGCCTATCAGTCAATATACAGTTGTTTAAGCACGTTTTTAGAACACTATGTTTTCATGTTTAAGCTTTAAAAAAAGTTTTTGTATTGAATATGTTGAATATTTGTATTAGGCCTATATCATAGCTATAATAAAATAATAGCTATTATTATGTCTTGTTATATTAAATAAAGTTGTTTAAATACGATTACAATACATGTATGAAACATATAGAGTAACGTGATACTAAGTTAGCTAGGTTTTAAATGGTTGGCTTTGAAGTTGGAGATGGTGTGAGTCACTGACTGCATGACTCTAAAATGTGAATTTTCTTTGGTTTACTCAAGTCAACTAATATTGTGAAGTTATTACCGACAGTGTTGCTACAAATCATTCTAGTATAACAGAGCGCTACCTAGTTAAAAAAGTTTACAGTCAGAACAATATCCCATAGTGAACACAGTCATCAGTTAGTTCTGCTGACATGGTCACATTGAGTCAGTATGATAAGGTGTTGATTATGAAGCTACTTTATGATATGGCCCATCCAGTTTGGAGCCTGTGGAAAAGGTTGAGACTGAGGAAAATAGGCCCCATCCTCCCTCCAGAATCCCAGTACTGCAGAAGAAGAGGTCCATCTGCAATGGGAAGAGTCAAGGACTGCATGTAGCTCCAACATCTCAGCAGTCAGGGAAGGCTACTGTTCCTCCCATCCGGAAGCCACTGCAACCCATCCTGACCAAGAGGGATCAAACCTGCGTGGTGAAAGACATCTACCTCCATAGCACCAAGCCATTGAAGGCAGTCCATGGAGCCAATATGGTCGACAAGATGCCACTGCCTTCCATTAGAGTCAGAGTCACTTGGCCAAACAATGATGCCAAGAAGGAGTCATTACGGACTGTGAGACCAGAGGTAAGCCCTCGTCCTGCTTCAAAGTTCAGAAGGCAGGTTGTGAAGAAACACGTCCAGTTCAAGATCAGACCCTAACTGTACAGGATCTATCGCCATGCCCTGGTAAGATGGTATGGGTTGTCTTCAACTTGGAGGCTGAGCAGGTGATGGAATATCTGTGTCACCCAGGAATTAAACCTGATCAAAGGTGGGGCCAACATGGATGCTCAGGCTTTGGAGGAGAGGAAAGCAAAGGAGCAGTTCAAGGTCAAGGTGAAGAAGTTCATCCAGGAGAACTGCCTGATGAAGGTGGATTCTGACCTATGGGAGATGATAAGAGATAACGAAGAGGAGGAAGAGAGGAAGAAAGAGGTGATGGAAAATGGAGGGGAAGAGGGCAGCATAAAAAAGTAAGCCGAAGCAGACAGCAGCCAGGAGAAAGGTGAGCAAGGACAGGGTCCAAATCGAGAAGAGTGTGAAAGAGGAGGATGAGACAATGAAGGACAGAGAGGTAAATTAGTGCACTGCTGAACTAGTTCAGTGTTGTGATCATGTTTTAGGCTTATTTGTATTACATACTGTATATTGTATGTATGTTTCCAATTTAATTGTATGCATAGTACCTTTAGAGTGCCCAATACACCATCTGGCATGAGCTGTGCAATCATGTGTCCATCTGATAACGAGGAGTACCACAACGGAAATGCCTTTTGACTTTGTGTTTTTTGTCCTTGAGATTTTTTTAATGTTGTATTCACAATGGCTGAAGCAACTCAATGTAGCCTGTTTTCAATTTGCCACATATTAAACAAATGAATTCCTTCATTCAGGTGGACACAAAACTTAGACTTGGGATGAGTGCAGCCCACTCCAAGCTGAATCAGTGTGAGCACTGCAGCCGGTGCTTTGATCCTAGTCGCCTGGAGAAACACAGTGAGATCTGTGCCAAGCTCTCCTCCAAGAGCTCTAGACGGGGGGTCTATGACTCCACCAAGCACAGGCTCAATGGCACTGTACTGACTGGCTACGTGAAGCGATCCGTGGTGTGATGCACCAAGGGACCTGGGTCTGTCTGGAAATTACCACTCTTTTTGATTGAGCAGACAGACTGGACAGACAGACAGGCAGGAGGAGCTGGACAGAGCGGATGAGCGGTGGGGCTGGGATTCGAGAGCACGCCAAAACAGACATAGATGTGCTGTGGGCATCAGCGGTGACTGCTATCGACCAATGTCAGACCGACCGCTAGACCACCTGTTGTTCAAAAGATGACCTCTGCCTTGGAATCGGCGACAGCTCCAATAAGAGGCAGTACTACTAGGAGGCAGTATTGTATCCAGAAACGTCTCAGCCAACAGTATTCAGCAGTTCTTCAAATCTACAGAAACACCTGTAGTTCTCCAATAAAATAAGGAATCCCAACCACTCTTTCTAAATGTTTCAGTCAGTGTTGTTCCCGGAAGGTAAAGGAAATTCAAAGTTATTGTGTAGTATTCCTTTAATTACTTATGCTCTCCATACCTGTGCATTTTCACTTCCATGTCACTTGTGACCAGTGACCAGTGACCCATGACCCAACATATAGCGCTCTCTAGTGCAGGGTTTCCTAAACTGTTTTGCTTCGTGACCCAACCAATTTAGGTCTCTATGTAGTCGTGACCCACCGTAAAGGGTTGAGCGGTGAAAACACAAACTAAGACCAAAAGAAATCATACAAATAATGAACCCTCTTATTCAAAACATCCAACTGAATGTAGATTTGAGTGTTTTGAGCACATTTTTTGTTACAACCCACAACACATTTCATCCCCTGTATCTACCTGGACCTCTGTTGCTACCCACGTGTGGCCCGAACCCATAGTTTTGGAACCACTGCTCTGGAGTATAAATTATGTGGAATATACAAGTTCTTTGTAGTAGTTGAGAACAGACTGGAATGAAATGGGACAGTCAGAAACAGGTAACAGTTCAACGTTTTTATTTCACTTCAGGCAAAGTCAGTGAAGCCACAAGCCAAGTTAACATTGACCAACAAGCCAAAAGTAGCCAGGGAAAATAACACATAACACAATAAGAGACAACAATAAAAATATATTTTAAACATACAAAAGGATTGGTTAATGGTTTTGAGAGCATGGAACTTTGATGTAAAAAATAAAAAAAACTAACTCAATTGAGACTAAAAGCCGCTTTTAGTCCTTTCTGTTACAAAATAACACTTTTTTTTAACAGCTAACAACATGGCCAATCGCTGATTAACCCTAAAACGCTAATCATAATCCTGATAGAAAATAACTTCACTGTTAGATTTACATGACTTCTCGGGTCGAAGTTCAAGTATGAAAACATACTTGGGTCTTCCACCAAGCTAGTCCAATTCAGGCTCTATGAAGTAATTGCCTTTGACTGCCTATGTAACTGCAACCAGTGGGATCAAGACTAAGATCATGACGCGTCAGTGAGTTCATTTCAACAGTAGGGGGCAGAAGTCGACCTTTTATTCTTTAAGTCAAATGTCAGTGAAGGGCCATAAATGTTATTTGGATTTCTATTGTGGAAATTGTTAGCAATCTTCCTCTCCTACTCTTTCTCCCTTTCACTTCTCGCATTAAAAATACTATTTTCTTTATGTGTTTTTAAATCTCATATTATTGTTCCAATCTTTCCCCTCTCTCCTCCTCCTCTTTTTAAATACGGTTTGCCTGCTCAGTATTCCAACATCCTCTACCTCTTCCTCTCTTTTGAACTCCGTATCTTCCTCATCATCTATTGTTTACTTTCTGACCTCGTCTCTTTTAGACTTCTACTCATCCTAGTCTCTTCCAACCTCTCACATCCTCCTCCTCCTCCTACTTCCACTACTCTCCCTCCCCTCCCACCTTCACCCACCTTCCTCCTCCTCTCCTTTCCTCCTCTCCTTTCCTCATCCTTCTCCTCTATGGCTTCCTGGCCTTCACAAAGAACACACCCGTCACGTCGTCCACCCCCACCATCATGCCCTGGGGCAGCGTGTACACCTCCAGCCTCACCAACGTGTACCCACTGGCCCTCACGCTGGCACACACCTGGGCCTCATCCAGGGGCACCACAGGGATGCGCACACCGGGCCCCCCCATGTAGTAGCTCTCACCCAGGGCACCGATGAGGAGCAGGTGGCCCCCGGGCCGGAGAAGGCCCCTGATGTGGCCCAGGGCCCGGGTGAAGGAGGCCAGGTCAGGACTGACGCTTTCCAGGCAGAAGCAGGAAACCAGGCAGTCGGCGCCGGCAGTGGGGAGCTGGGAGTCAGGGTGCAGGGGGCGGGGGAGATGCACGTCGATGGGGAGAATGTCGGAGACAACAGAACGCAGGCGCGCGGCTTTCTCGGTCCACGCTGAAGGGCTGATCAGGACAATAAAACAACAAACAATACAAACAATTAAAAACAGTAAACATACATTATTTAATGTCTGTCCTCAAAAGCCAGCACTTACTTGACTAATCAATATATGCTAGGAAGTCAGTCCCCGCACCTGGTTCCCCAGGTCTAAATCTGTTAGAGAGTTTATAGGCAAGAGATAAAAGCAGCAGACTCTGTGGATGCGCCCCTCAAGGAGTTGAGTTTAACTCCTCAAATCATATTCATTAGGCATCAAATGGAAGAAAAGTGACTGAAACAGGAAGGGACAACCTGTTCAACCTGTTTAACTTGTCCAATATGAAACGCTTGCCTTTGTTTTCCGTTGCAAAACGTTTTGCGACGGTACGCACTAATGAGTACGACCCTGGTCTAACACTAACATCAGCACCCACCGTCGGCCCTCCAGCTTGCAGACATGCTGCAGGTAGGGGGTCCAGTCCAGGCTGCTGTAGCCCTCACCCTGCAGCCAACGCCTCAGCTCCTGCCTGTTCACCTCCAGGAAGTCTGTGAGAAACACAGTGTCGAACACCTCACAGCCGCTCAACACCTGGTATAGAGTGGGCCCTGAACCCACGTCCACCAACACGTCACCTCCCACGTCACCTGACAGAGAAGCCGGGGAAGTGAAGGGTGGGAGAGAGAGGGAGAGGAGAGTAGGGGAGAAAATAGAGAGAGTAAGGGTGGGAGAGAGAGGGAGAGGACAGGGAAGTAATGATGGGAGAGAGAGGGAGATGACCGAAGGAGTCAACAGACAGAGGAGTAGAGAGAGAAGTGATACAACATTAAACATACTCACCCTTCCCATTTACAAATCTACTGTACATACACAAAAACACAGATATTGTACATATTTCAAATATTACACCCACCCTGAAAAATGTTATTCATACAGTCGCTCATAGACAGACAGACTGATGCACACGCACACGCACACGCACACGCACACGCGCACACGCACACACACACACACACACACACACACACACACACACACACACACACACACACACACACACACACACACACACACACACACACACACACACACACACACACACACACACACACACACACGAGTTGAGTTTAACACCTCAAATTGTATCGGCAAAAAATGGAATAAAACAGTTTTCTTCCACAAACACAATGACACAAACAAGCACGTATAAGCTTAAAATGTCGAGGAGCTATCGAATTAGATATTTTTTCCGACAGCTCAAACCGTTGCAACGTTGTCAAGGAGAGCGGTCACGTGTGTTTGTGAAGCAGAGGCTCACTGGTTTGAGCCCAGTATGGGGCAGTTGGAACATGTAGGAAGCTGTTAGCAACATGCTGACTGACCCCTGGTACAGACAGTGGTACCGTGGCATGGCTTGGCAGTTGGGCTCAACTCAACGGCTGGAGTAGCTCACTGTGTGGCGAGTTAAGAAGGGGTGAGTGTAATGGAGTTAAG
This sequence comes from Oncorhynchus gorbuscha, assembly GCF_021184085.1. Taxonomy (NCBI): domain Eukaryota; kingdom Metazoa; phylum Chordata; class Actinopteri; order Salmoniformes; family Salmonidae; genus Oncorhynchus; species Oncorhynchus gorbuscha. The sequence goes on from NC_060183.1 coordinate 26,991,124, forward strand.
AACGTACCACATCAAGCTTGAAATGTTGCGGATCGAGCTATCGAGAGATTATTTTTCTGTGGCTCAAGCCTTTGGAACGTTGACAAGGAGGGCGGTCAAGTGTGTTTGTGAAGAAGAGGATCACTGATTCGAGCCCAGTATGGGGCAGTCAGACAGTAGAGTAAGCTAAGCTTACCCATTGGCTCCAGGTCATCTACAAATCTCTGCTAGGCAAAGCCCCGCCTTATCTCAGCTCACTGGTCACCATAGCAGCACCCACCCGTAGCACGCGCTCCAGCAGGTATATCTCACTGGTCACCCCCAAAGCCAATTCTTACTTTGGCCGCCTTTCCTTCCAGTTCTCTGCTGCCAATGACTGGAAAGAACTGCAAAAATCACTGAAGCTGGAGACTCATATCTCTCTCACTAGCTTTAAGCACCAACTGTCAGAGCAGCTCACAGATCACTGCACCTGTACATAGCCCATCTGTAAATAGCCCCTCCAACTACCTCATCCCCATACTGTATTTATTTATTTATCTTGCTCTTTTGCACCCCAGTATCTCTACTTGCACGTTCATCTTCTGCATATCTACCATTCCAGTGTTTAATTGCTAGATTGTAATTACTTCGCCTCCACGGCCTATTTATTGCCTTACCTCCATGATCCTACCTCATTTGCACACGCTGTATATAAAAATTTTCTACTGTATTATTGACCGCATGTTTGTTTATCCCGTGTGTAACTCTGTGTGTTGTTGTATGTGTCGAACTGCTTTGCTTTATCTTGGCCAGGTCACATTTGCAAATGAGAACTTGTTCTCAACCTGGACACCTGGTTAAATAAAGGTGAAATAAACTAAAATAAAAAAGCTGTTATCAGCACACTGATCCCGTTAGACACACACACTCTCACTCACCCTCGTTAAAAGCTCTGTGCAGACATCCTAGTTTCCAGGGTACGATGCTGTCTTGCCGGTCAAAGTCCGCCCGCGGTGGCATGTAGTTATACTGTAGATAGGCTGCTGGATCAAAGCCTTGGTAACAAGCTACCATCGCCGCCACCCCCTTCTCTCTCTCCCTATCGTTCTCTTCTTTTTCATTTTTTGCCTCCCTGTCCATGCCTTTTTCTCTCTATCAGAACCCCTCTTTCCCACTCGTGCCACTCCTTTCCTGTTCTCCCTTTTCTGCCTTTCTATCAGTGGGTCAGGGAAGGTGGGTGGAAAACGGTCTCTGTCTCCCCCAGTATTAATACCTGTGTGTGTCGTGTTGTGTGTGTGTATGGTCAGTCTGTGCGTGTGCTTTGTCTATGTCTGTCTGTGTTCCTATGCTTTGAGGTAGTCTCTCTCTCTCTCTCTTTCTTTCTTATCAGACGAGATAGCAATCCCCTCTGCCTCTTTCTCGGACGGTGTGACCACCTGATACCTTTGGGCCATCCACTATTCCACTTCTCCTAGCACGGGGTACTGATACCATCATACAGAGGGCTTTCTCCCCAAGGAAATCCACTAATGGCTGCCCACACAAGCACTTCAAGGCCAGCAATCCCTGCTCTTATAGACTCCCTTATCTCCCCCATCGTAAAAAAGAGCTCTCAGGCAAAAAACAAACATAGAGGTTTAATCACTGTGAATTATCAGTCAGATGGCCATTTTGTTTTGCTGTACAGGGGGAGACCGAGAGGAAAGTTGGGCTGCTTGGAGAGATATTGAAGTGGAAGGCAAGGATTGTTGTATGGATGAGGTAAGAAATGTCACTTAAGACTTCTACAACTCAAATGAAAAATGTCTAGAGAAATGTTGTGTCCATTTAACCCTCATCCTACCGACATATTTTACATACATGGATTACCAACGGGGGTCATTTTGACACCAAGAAGAAACTATAGAAAAAGCAACAATCATAGCAAAATATTAACTTAATTCTTATCAAAACATAAATATTCATGTAATTAATGTAATCTGAAACAAAAACAAATACCCCAAAAGACTGTTATTTTAGCAAAATGAAAGTTAATTTGCATATTCCATAAAACAAAGTTATAAATGTTTCCCTTAGATAATGTGCAGCTTTTTTCAAAGTACAGTCCACATTAGTACTAAAAAGCTGATTTACCATAATTTGTTGTAGTATCACTTAGTTTTGAGAATTTTGAAGTACATTTTCAATATTTCATATTTATGTATTAGACCCTGATCTCTCTTTTGAAGAACATATCAAGACCATTCCGAGGACAGCTTTTTTCCATCTACGTAACATTGCAAAAATCAGAAACTTTCTGTCCAAAAATGATGCAGAAGAATTAATCCATGCTTTTGTCACTTCTAGGTTAGACTACTGCAATGCTCTATTTTCCGGCTACCCGGATAAAGCACTAAATAAACTTCAGTTAGTGCTAAATACGGCTGCTAGAATCCTGATTAGAACCAAAAAATTTGATCATATTACTCCAGTGCTAGCCTCTCTACACTGGCTTCCTGTCAAAGCAAGGGCTGATTTCAAGGTTTTACTGCTAACCTACAAAGCATTACATGGGCTTGCTCCTACCTACCTCTCTGATTTGGTCCTGCCGTACATACCTACACGTACGCTACGGTCACAAGACGCAGGCCTCCTAATTGTCCCTAGAATTTCTAAGCAAACAGCTGGAGGCAGGGCTTTCTCCTATAGAGCTCCATTTTTATGGAACGGTCTGCCTACCCATGTCAGAGACGCAAACTCGGTCTCAACCTTTAAGTCTTTACTGAAGACTCATCTCTTCAGTGGGTCATATGATTGAGTGTAGTCTGGCCCAGGAGTGGGAAGGTGAATGGAAAGGCTCTGGAGCAACGAACCGCCCTTGCTGTCTCTGCCTGGCCGGTTCCCCTCTTTCCACTGGGATTCTCTGCCTCTAACCCTGTTACGGGGGGCTGAGTCACTGGCTTGCTGGGGCTCCCTCGTGCCGTCCCTGGGGGTGCGTCACCTGGGTGGGTTGATTCACTGTTGTGGTCGGCCTGTCTGGGCCCCCCTTGGGTTGTACCGTGTCGGAGATCTTTGTGGGCTATACTCGGCCTTGTCTCAGGATGGTAAGTTGGTGGTTGAAGATTTCCCTCTAGTGGTGTGGGGGCTGTGCTTTGGCAAAGTGGGTGGGGTTATATCCTTCCTGTTTGGCCCTGTCCGGGGGTGTCCTCGGATGGGGCCACAGTGTCTCCTGACCCCTCCTGTCTCAGCCTCCAGTATTTATGCTGCAGTAGTTTATGTGTCGGGGGGCTAGGGTCAGTTTGTTTATCTGGAGTACTTCTCCTGTCCTATTCAGGTGTCCTGTGTGAATCTAAGTGTGCGTTCTCTAATTCTCTCCTTCTCTCTTTCTTTCTCTCTCTCGGAGGACCTGAGCCCTAGGACCATGCCCCAGGACTACTTGACATGATGACTCTTTGCTGTCCCCAGTCCACCTGGCCATACTGCTGCTCCAGTTTCAACTGGCCTGGGCCCTAGGACCATGTCCCAGGACTACCTGACATGAGGACTCCTTGCTGTCCCCAGTCCACCTGGCCATGCTCCTGCTCCAGTTTCAACTGTTCTGCCTTACTATTATTCAACCATGCTGGTCATTTATGAACATTTGAACATCTTGGCCACGTTCTGTTATAATCTCCACCTGGCACAGCCAGAAGAGGACTGGCCACCCCACATATGCTCTCTCTAATTCTCTCTTTCTTTCTCTCTCTCGGAGGACCTGAGCCCTAGGACCGTGCCCCAGGACTACCTGACATGATGGCTCCTTGCTGTCCCCAGTCCACCTGACTGTGCTGCTGCTCCAGTTTCAACTGTTCTGCCTTATTATTATTTTTTGACCATGCTGGTCATTTATGAACATTTGAACATCTTGGTCATGTTCTGTTATAATCTCTACCCGGCACAGCCAGAAGAGGACTGGCCACCCCACATAGCCCGGTTCCTCTCTAGGTTTCTTCCTAGGTTTTGGCCTTTCTAGGGAGTTTTTCCTAGCCACCGTGCTTTTACACCTGCATTGTTTGCTGTTTGGGGTTTTAGGCTGGGTTTCTGTACAGCACTTTGAGATATCAGCTGATGTACGAAGGGCTATATAAATAAATTTGATTTGATTTGATGTATTAAAAACGACTGCCATATAAAGGGGAGGTACAGTGGGGCAAAAAAGTATTTAGTCAGCCACCAATTTAGCAAGTTCTCCCACTTAAAAAGATGAGAGGCCTGTAATTTTCATCAACTATTACCGACAATTTTTTTTTTATCCAGAAAATCACATGGTGGTATTTTTTATGAATTTATTTGCAAATTATGGTGGAAAATAAGTATTTGGTCACCTACAAACAAGCAAGATTTCTGGCTCTCACAGACCTGTAACTTCTTCTTTAAGAGGCTCCTCTGTCCTCCACTCGTTACCTGTATTAATGGCACATGTTTGAGCTTGTTATCAGTATAAAAGACACCTGTCCACAACCTCAAACAGTCACACTCCAAACTCCACTATGGCCAAGACCAAAGAGCTGTCAAAGGACACTAGAAACAAAATTGTAGACCTGCACCAGGCTGGGAAGACTGAATCTGCAATAGGTAAGCAGCTTGGTTTGAAGAAATCAACTGTGGGTGCAATTATTAGGAAATGGAAGACATACAAGACCACTGATATTCTCCCTCGATCTGGGGCTCCACGCAAGATCTCACCCCGTGGGTTCAAAATGATCACAGAACCACACGGGGGGAACTAGTGAATGACCTGCAGAGAGCTGGGACCAAAGTAACATAGCCTACCATCAGTAACACACTACGCCGCCAGGGACTCAAATCCTGCAGTGCCAGACGTGTCCCTCTGCTTAAGCCAGTACATGTCTAGGCCCAACTGAAGTTTGCTAGAGAGCATTTGGATGATCCAGAAGAAGATTGGGAGAATGTCATATGGTCAGATGAAACCAAAATATAACTTTTTGGTAAAAACTCAACTCGTCGTGTTTGGAGGACAAAGAATGCTGAGTTGCATCCAAAGAACACCATACCTACTGTGAAGCATGGGGGTGGAAATATCATGCTTTGGGGCTGTTTTTCTGCAAAGGGACCAGGACGACTGATCCGTGTAAAGGAAAGAATGAATGGGGCCATGTATCGTGAGATTTTGAGTGAAAACCTCCTTTCATCAGCAAGGGCATTGAAGATGAAACGTGGCTGGGTCTTTCAGCATAACAATGATCCCAAACACACGGGCAACGAAGGAGTGGCTTCGTAAGAAGCATTTCAAGGTCTTGGAGTGGCCTAGCCAGTCTCCAGATCTCAACCCCATAGAACATCTTTGGAGGGAGTTGAAAGTCTGTGTTGCCCAGCAACAGCCCCAAAACATCACTGCTCTAGAGGAGATCTGCATGAATGAATGGGCCAAAATACCAGCAACAGTGTGTGAAAACCTTGAAAATGTTTGATCTCTGTCATTGCCAACAAAGGGTATATTACAAAGTATTGAGATAAACTTTTGTTATTGACCAAATACTTATTTTCCACCATAATTTGCAAATAAATTCATAAGAAATCCTACAATGTGATTGTCTGGATTTTTTTATCTTTTTGTCTGGCATAGTTGAAGTGTACCTATGATGAAAATTACAGGCCTCTCTCATATTTTTGAGTGGGAGAACATGCACAATTGGTGGCTGACTAAATACTTTTTTGCCCCACTGTACATCTAATTTTGAAATATACATAATTTTACTGACAAAAAGTAACTAATCTGTTGATCCTGAGAGACAATGACCAAAAATATGTCTTTGTTTTCTTTATTTACTTACCCCACAGCCAGCATTAGCATCGCTGCTAGTGATACAATGGGAATGGTAGGGCGGGACCTATCCTCAAAAAAACACTTCGAACCAAATGGTATAGCAACCTAAATCCCATAAAAATACGCATATATAGAATATCTAAGGATATTATAGGAGAATAAAACCAACACAGCACTATGTGTGCATATACCAGGGTAGCTGGTATAATGCTTCCTGTAGTCGTTGATGAATCTCACATCGCTGTGGAGGAATTTTGGCCCACTCTTGCATTGCAGAACTGCTTTAATAAGCAACAGGTGTGGGTTTTCAATCATGAACTGCTTGTTTCAAGTCTGTCCATAACATCTCAATTGGGACTTGCCTAGTTAAATAAAGGTTAAAAAGAAATATATGAAAATAAATTGAGGTCTGGACTTTGACAAGGCCATTCCAAAACTTCAAATTTGTCGCTTTTGAACCTTTTTCATGTAGACTTGATTGTTTGTTTTGGATCATTGTCTTGCTGCATGACCCAGCTGTGCTTCAGCTTCAGCTCACAGACGTATGGCCTGACATTCTCCTGTAGAATTCTCTAAAACAGAGCAGACTTCATGATTCCTACTAAGGCAAGTCGTCAAGATCCTGAGTCAGCAAAGCATCTCTCATGTTCCCTTTGTTTAATATTAGGTTTTGGTTGAAGATCTGACAATATTCAGTATCAAAAATTTGCAAAAACAGGGAAAATTTGAAAAAGGGGCAAATACTTTTTCACAGCACTGTAGATTTGCTGTGTATCTGAGTTCTGTATTGCAGTTCTATCAAGTAATTATACCATTTGCAGAGTTTGTATACCATTGGCAAATTTGTACATGACAAAAAAATTATGTAGTTTTGGTTTTGTACACTGTCATGTGATATGTGCTATAGAAAAAGTACAATCTTAGGTGAGTACATGGGGAGCTATATCCAGTGGTGGACAGTATTTAAATAAAATACTTTATAAAGTGCAACTTAAGTTGTCTTTTTGAGGAAATCTGTAATTTACTTTACGTGAGCTGGGTGGGCATTCTATGTTGTGTGTCTGGTTTGTCTATTTTTATGTTTGGCCTGATATGGTTCCCAATCAGAGGCAGGTGTTAGTCATTGTCTCTGATTGGGAACCATATTTAGGTAGCCTGTTTTGTGTTGGGTTTTGTGGGTGATTGTTCCTGTCTTTGTGTTTGTGGCACCAGATAGGACTGTTTCGGTTTTTTCACATTTCTTGTTTTGTAGATTGTTGTATTTTCATCTTTATTAAAGATGTACAAAACTAACCACGCTGCATTTTGGTCCGCCTCTCTTTCACCAGAAGAAAACCGTTACAGAATCACTCACCAACCAAGGACCAAGCGGTGTGGTAAACAGAGGCAACAGCAGCAGCAGGAGAAGCGACAGCAGCAAAAGCAGCAGCATGAGGAGCTAGCATGGCAGAGCGGCTGGAAGCCTGAGAGGCAGCCCCAAAAATTTATTGGTGGGGGCACAGGGAGAGTGTGGCAGAGTCAGGAGTCAGACCTGAGCCAACTCCCCTTGTTTACTGTAAGGAGCCATGGATGGATTTGGAGCTGTCGGCGAAGCTGAGTCTAAGAGTGTTGAGGATATATTGGACAGAGTAGAGAGAAGGCTGTTAGTTTGGAATAGTAGGCAAGGCATTCGCCCTGAGGTGCGTGTCCTCAGCCCGGTACCACCAGTGCCGGCACCCCGCACCAGGCTGTCTCTCCGTCCCATCAACACAGGTGCTCCTGCCTGTCCGGCGCTACCGGAGTTTCCGCCCCTCAGTCCAGAGGCGCCAGAGCCCCTCATTCCAGAGGCGCCGCCTGAGCGGTCCGTCTGCCCAGCGCCATCTGAGCTGTCCGTCTGTCCAGCGCTGCCAGAGCCTACCTCCTCTCCAGCGCTGCCAGAGCTTCCCGTCTGCCCAGCGCCGCCTGAGCTACCAGTCTGCCCAGCGCCATCAGCGCCGCCTGAGCCACCCGTCTGCCCAGCGCCGCCTGAGCCACCCGTCTGCCCAGCGCTGCCAGTGCCGTCCGTCTGCAAGGAGCCGCCAGTGCCGCCAGTCTGCCAGGGGCCGCCAGTGCCGCCAGTCTGCCAGGGGCCGCCAGTGCCGCCAGTCTGCCAGGGGGCCGCCAGTGCCGCCAGTCTGCCAGGAGCCGCCAGTCTGCCAGGGGGCCGCCAGTGCCGCCAGTCTGCCAGGATGAATAAGATTTCATGTTGAGTTTCCTCTTTTGTGTTGAGTTTCCTTTTTTTCATGTTTCTTGTTTTGTAGATTGTTGTATTTTCATCTTTATTAAAGATGTACAAAACTAACCACGCTGCATTTTGGTCCGCCTCTCTTTCACCAGAAGAAAACCGTTACAACATCCCTGATCATTCCTACTGCCTCTGATCTGGCGGACTCAATCAACACACATGCTTCGTTGGTAAATTATTGTCTAAGTGTTGGAGTGTGCTGCTGGCTATCCGTAAACTAAAAATAACAAGAAAATTGTGCTGTCTGGTTTACTTATATAAGGAATTTGAAATGATTTATACTTTTACTTTTGATACTTTAGTATATTTGAGCAATTCCGTTTACTTTTGATACTTAAATATATTTAAAACCAAATACTATTTGACTTTTACTCGAGTAGTATTTTACTGGGTGACTTTCCTTTTTACTTGAGTCATTTTCTTTTAAGGTATCTTTACTTTCACTCAAGTATGATATTGAGTCATTTTTCTACCTGTTTCTACCTTTTTCTACTTGTTATATCTCTGCAGATTATCTGTCTATCTGGTCTTGGAACGAATAGAGCAATGCACCTTTCTATCAAATCATTATGGGCGTAATTACATGTTGGGAGCAATTAAGTGCTTAGCGCAAAATTACCCCAAAGGTGATTGGTTGCATCACTGCCTGTTATGGCAACTGCTTGGCCTCCGACCGCAAGGCACAACAAAGGGTAGTGCGTATGGCCCAGTACATCACTGGGGCCAAGCTTCCTGCCATCCAGGACCTCTATACCAAGCGGAGTCAGAGGAAGGCCCTAAAAATTGTCAAAGACTCCAGCCACCCTAGTCATAGACTGTTCTCTCTGCTACTGCATCCGCAAGCGATACCTGAGCACCAGGTCTAGGTCCAAAGGGCTTCTCAACAGCTTTTACCCCAAAGCCATAGGACTCCTGAACAGCTAATCAAATGGCTACCCAGACTGTTTGCATTGCCCCCACCCCCCTCTTTTACTCTGCTGCAGTATTATTTATTTTACAATCTACCATTGCAGGTTCATTGACATTATTCTGCTAATCTTGTTAAAAGTTTTTGAAATATCAATTGTGAAAAATCTACATTGAAGTAATCTATGTCAAATATGGCGGTGTCCTTGGCAATAAAATGATGTGGTGTATTTGGTATTTGGTGATAGCAATGCTACGGTAAAGGCTTCCTTTTATTCTACACACGGTAGAGCTTGGTCAGTCTAATGAGAGAGGGGATGATAAGGTTCTGCAAAAAGATGATTCTGAGATAATTGGTTTTAAAGGTCCAAAGCCTCGTAACACAATCCCAGTCCCATCCAATAACTACATCATAATAAAGCTACGGTCTGGGTTTTGGGAAGCTGTTCAATCATCCTTGATATTTGCCCATTGATATTTTGAAGGATATACTGTAACTCAACTCATGAGCTTAGTTTAACCGTCTATCTTTATCATAACCCAAAATATACGGTTTTATTCATTGTTTACAAAGAGGATTGTAAACATAACATATACAGCCTCAAAATATGGTTAAAACTATCATTACTGTGATCTCATGGAAGCCCACACCAGCCCAAAATGGGCTAGCTCATCACAGGCTAGCCCACACCAAGCCCACACCAGCCCAACATGGGCTAGCTCATCACAGGCTGGCCCACACCAAGCCCACACCAAGCCCACACCAGCCCAACACGGGCTAGCTCATCACAGGCTAGCCCACAACAAGCCCACACCAGCTCAACACGGGCTAGCTCATCACAGGCTAGCCCACACCAAGCCCACACCAGCCCAACACGGGCTAGCTCATCACAGGCTAGTCCACACCAAGCCAAACACGGGCTCGTCCATGCTGGTTCAACGGTTATAGGGCCCTCATTGGACCATGCGTGTGCGGGTAGAATAGCAACGTCCCAATGGGGGAAAGTGTTTTATGCTGTTCCACTCACTTGTAGTGGTCGGGGTTCATTCAAATTTGGTGGCGTACTTTGCAAAGAGTTTTTTTGTGCGCTAGTTACTAAGAGTGTTCCAGTTGAAGTTTTCTGTTGTATGACGCCAGTAAATGTGGAACGCTTGTACACTGCCATTCTAAAGCTTAAAGAAAAATGCTAATATACATTTACATTTACATTTAAGTCATTTAGCAGACGCTCTTATCCAGAGCGACTTACAAATTGGTGCATTCACCTTATGACATCTAGTGGAACAGCCACTTTACAATAGTGCATCTAAATATTTTAAGGGGGGGGGTGAGAAGGATTACTTTATCCTATCCTAAGTATTCCTTAAAGAGGTGGGGTTTCAGGTGTCTCCGGAAGGTGGTGATTGACTCCGCTGTCCTGGCGTCGTGAGGGAGTTTGTTCCACCATTGGGGAGCCAGAGCAGCGAACAGTTTTGACTGGGCTGAGCGGGAACTGTACTTCCTCAGTGGTAGGGAGGCGAGCAGGCCAGAGGTGGATGAACGCAGTGCCCTTATTTGGGTGTAGGGCCTGATCAGAGCCTGGAGGTACTGAGGTGCCGTTCCCCTCACAGCTCCGTAGGCAAGCACCATGGTCTTGTAGCGGATGCGAGCTTCAACTGGAAGCCAGTGGAGAGAGCGGAGGAGCGGGGTGACGTGAGAGAACTTGGGAAGGTTGAACACTAGACGGGCTGCGGCGTTCTGGATGAGTTGTAGGGGTTTAATGGCACAGGCAGGGAGCCCAGCCAACAGCGAGTTGCAGTAATCCAGACGGGAGATGACAAGTGCCTGGATTAGGACCTGCACCGCTTCCTGTGTGAGGCAGGGTCGTACTCTGCGGATGTTGTAGAGCATGAACCTACAGGAACGGGCCACCGCCTTGATGTTAGTTGAGAACGACAGGGTGTTGTCCAGGATCACGCCAAGGTTCCTAGCGCTCTGGGAGGAGGACACAATGGAGTTGTCAACCGTGATAGCGAGATCATGGAACGGGCAGTCCTTCCCCGGGAGGAAGAGCAGCTCCGTCTTGCCGAAGTTCAGCTTGAGCTGGTGATCCGTCATCCACACTGATATGTCTGCCAGACATGCAGAGATGCGATTCGCCACCTGGTCATCAGAAGGGGGAAAGGAGAAGATTAATTGTGTGTCATCTGCATAGCAATGATAGGAGAGACCATGTGAGGTTATGACAGAGCCAAGTGACTTGGTGTATAGTGAGAATAGGAGAGGGCCTAGAACAGAGCCCTGGGGGACACCAGTGGTGAGAGTGCGTGGTGAGGAGACAGATTCTCGCCACGCCACCTGGTAGGAGTGACCTGTCAGGTAGGACGCAATCCAAGCGTGGGCCGCGCCGGAGATGCCCAACTCGGAGAGGGTGGAGAGGAGGATCTGATGGTTCACAGTATCGAAGGCAGCCGATAGGTCTAGAAGGATGAGAGCAGAGGAGAGAGAGTTAGCTTTAGCGTTAATATGAAGGCATGTGACATATTACAAACGTATGTTGCTAGGTAGTAAAATTCAAAGGCTCGTAAATGTTGCAATTTATGAATTACTGTTACAGTATTTGAATAAACTTGCAATAAATGCATTTAAAGCAATAAATAACACCTGCTTCCCTCTCCAATCTCATCGGCACTGAGACGGTCTAAGATCTCCTTATCTCACACACACGCCAAACACACAAACACGCACGCACGCACGCACGCCTATTGACATGAATTTAGCAACGCTATGAAAGACAACAGTGCGAGCGCATCAAAGCACGACAGGAAAAATGTGCACAGCTTATTCAATTTACACCACTGTCGATGATGGTACTGTCTCCACATTTTCCCCTGTTACTCAGAAAATCCCCTCAGTCAGATGCCACAGAGATCCAATTTAAAGGGCTTACTCTGGGCTCCAATGGTATGAGGTCAGATCATAGAGAGGTCAATGCATGTGCATTCTTTTTTGTATAGATTGAGTGTCTTGTCAAAACATAAAGCTTACAAAGATCCGGGTATGAAACTAGCCATAAACATACTGTAGACAAGGGGCAGAGTGAAAGGAGTACACATCCACTTATGCACATGTACACAAGCACATTTACTTACTTCTGTTTGATATGAAGGTTTTCACCGCCTGAACAGTGGAAAACACCGATAGACGATTGAATCCAGCCCAAAGTACACAACAATTGAGAGCCATTAGGCATAAATGCAGGCTTTCTCCAAAATCTGTTTTATATATCAAAGAAGAGATCCAGGGTTGTATTCATTATGCACCAAAACGGACGAAAACATATTGAAAGAAGGAAGGACTACCTGACCAACTGTCGTGTCCCATCACAACCCAAAATATAATCTTGATCTACTCTAATGTTAGTTCACAATGTAAACAAACACTGTATAGCCTGAAAACATGGTTAAAACTATAATGTTGATATCATGGATGGTCAGTCCTTGCATCCAGAGCTCTGTCAATGAAATTGAGAGTGGTTACATTTCTCCAGCCCCATCCCTTGGCTTTCACTAAAACTGTGGTGGGGTGCCCGCTTTGCTATTGTTTCAAGTGCAGATTGCCCCTTTAAGAAACACTTGTTTTCATTTTGCATATATTTTTTTCTTCTTCTATGTTTCGCTACATTGTGCACTAATGAATATGACCCGGGTTAGTTCCTTTAGCTCAGGGATGGCAAAATTAGTAGAATTGCATGAAATTAGTTATATTTTGCACCCCATGGAAAATTTGGTAGAATTGCAGCAAACTTGCTTTTTTTCTCTTCGCTCTCAAGAGGAGAGCCGCTAAAATGTTTGGCTCGCAAGGTGGGGTGGGCCCCAACAAAATTTTGCTTAGGGCCCCCAAAAGGCAAGGGCCTGGTCTGACTGCATGTGTGGGTGTGGATGCAGACCCACAAACCATAGTGGCTCCTTATGAGTTTTTATGGCCCCCACCCCATTCAGAACTGCCCATCCCTGATCTAGCTCCTGTACTGTGTCCATTCTAGGACACCCGCAGCATTCCGTTTATAGAATGGTAGTTGAATTGGTCATTTATTTTAAACCAGTCTCAGCAAAGTAGTTCTAACACCTCTCTCATCCTTAGTGTCTGACCCAGAATCTGTGCTGGGATAAGCTTCTATCAAACACACCACTGAGTGTCCCAATGAACACGTCCAAACGTGCCACAGCCAGCATCCAATCAGGGCATGTCGGGTGGAGTTCGGAACATGATAGATGATATTAGAATAGTGTAGGATCACAATACTATTTGAATGGGAGAGGTAAGGTTTTAATGAGAGCTGTATTATACATTTAGCTTTTGAATCCATGTTTACACAGCCACCAATTCAGGGCCGGCCCTAAGTGAGATTTGGTTGGGGGCCCCCCCACCTAAGGGGGGCTAAACCTTTTGGTGGCCCCCCTTCATTTCCTGCAATTCCCCACATTTAGCTATGGATGCACAGAAAACGTTTGTTTTAAAGCAAGCATTTTACAATTCTACCCATTTTGTCATGGGGGTGAAGAGATATTTTTGCAGTTTTAAAATTATTTTCCTGCAATTCTACACATTTTGCCAAGACTTACACCATGTTGAGCGACTGCCCCTAAAAAGCAACTTCTTGTTTACAAATGACCTATGTCGCATCGATATGAGTCAGAAACATTTATTCTAATGTCAAAAATGGACTACAAAATGTAAATAGTATTATTTTGGTCATAAAGTCAGTCTGTCACGTAAGGAAGGGCACCGTAAGTAACGGCTGTTGTCGGGAGAAGAAGATGAGGACCAAGGTGCAGCGTGTTAAACGTTAATCATTTTAATAAACTTTACTGAACACTAAATACAAAGTAACAAACGAGAACAACCGAAACAGCTCCGTCAGGTGCAACACACACTTAATAGAAAATAACCACCCACAAACAAAAGTGGGAAAACAGGCTACCTAAGTATGGTTCTCAATCAGAGACAACAATTGACAGCTGCCTCTGATTGGGAACCATACCAGGCCAAACACATAGAAATATAACACACAGAACAAAACATAGAATGCCCATCCCAAATCACGCCCTGACCAAACTAAAATAGAGACATAAAAAAGGATCTAAGGTCACGACGTGACACCGTAACAGTTTTCCTTGGCTTGGGTTTATTTCAATCCTTCTCACATGCCCACAGCTGGCAGTGGCAGCACCCAAGTAATCGTCAATTCGGAGCACAGCTGAATGCAACCCAAATGTAATGCCCATGGTCAATTTGGTTAGGAATTCAATATCCCTATGGGGAAGGTTAAGGACCATCAGTTAATTACACAATGTACAGTGTGTGGTCTGCATATGGGAAGCAGCGGCTCTGCACACACACACACACACACACACACACACACACACACACACACACACACACACACACACACACACACACACACACACACACACACACACACACACACACACACACACACACACACACACACACACACACACACACACACACTAACAATGCCAGGCACGAGTTGGGTTACCCTTAGGACAGAGGGAGATGGAGAGATAGACAGCGAGCGGTAGGGAGGTAGAGAAAGGAGGAAGATAAGAAACAAGCAAACAATGAGAATAGAGCAGAAATGGACAGATGAAAAAGAGAGGACAGATAAAGAAGTAATGGACGTTAATTAGACTCAATGACCTGAAAGCAGACGTCAAATTCATTTCTGAAAGGGATTTTGTGCGGCTCAATGACTTTGAAGTTACTTTGAGATGATTTGGGTATGAAATGTAACCCATGCTAACCAGTGGTGTAAAGTACTTAAGTAAAAATACTTTAAAGTACAACTTCAGTAGTTTGTTGGGGTATCTGTACTCTACTATTTATATTTTGGACAACTTTTACTTTTACTTCACTACATTACTAAAGAAAACAATGTACTTTTTACTCCTTACATTTTCCCTGACACCCAAAAGTACTCGTTACATTTAGAATGCTTAGCAAGACAGGAAAATGGTCCAATTTGCACACTTATATTTGCACAAAATAATGTCCCTGTTCATTCCTACTGCCTCAGATCTGGCGGACGCAAACAAAACGTTTATGTCGGAGTGTTGGAGTGTCCCCCTGGCTATCCGTAAATTTAAAAAAACAAGAAAATCGTGCTGTCTGGTTTGCTTAATATAAGGAATGTGAAATTATTTATAATTATACTTTTACTTTTGATTCTTAAGTATATTTTAACAATTACATTTACTTTTGATACTTAAGAATATTTCAAACCAAATACTTTTACTTAAGTAGTATTTTACCTGGTGACTTCCATTTTTTCTTGAGTCTTTTTTATTAAGGTATCTTTACTTTCACTAAAGTACGACATTAAGTCATTTTTCCACCACTGGCTATATCTCTGAAGATTATCTCTGCAGAGTTTCAGGCCCCGGAGTGAACATAATTGTACACTCGTAAAACCGACAAAAAATTAGGGATATGGGGCTTACGTTGCAAACTTCCCTTGCTTGGCTAATCATTTAGACCACCCTCCAAGATGGCGACAGGGATTTCCCCCAAGGGCATATGGCAAGGGTAAGTGGACGAGGGTGTCTTTTAAGTGTTTGGACCGCAGCCCTTGTGTCTGAAGTCTGAATCAATCCCTGATTAGAGAGAACAATGGTCCGTGGTGACATTTCCCCTAGGTACTGATCTAGGATCAGCTTCCCCTCCACCTATCCTAACCTTAAACCTTAGTGCGGTGAATGAACCCAAGATCAGTGTCTCGGGGCAACTTCACCCAACACCGAAAATCAGCTGCACTGACTTGAGAAGAGGGGGGGGGCAGGGTGTACAGTGTCAGTCATTTGTCCTGCTACTGTCCTATAATGACATCTAGTGGCCAACAGTGATATCGCACATATTTTGTCCTGTGAATGTTACGCATGCACACGCACGCACGCACACACACATATTAGTATCATAGCAATTGTTTTATTAACAAACATGGGAGTATCCATATACTTTTAAAAAATGCAGACAATGCACATGGTTAAACAAAAAACGAACTTGTACTTTTCTTTAGTACCATGCGCAACAAGCTACATGCTAACTGTTTCATCAACGTTACAAAAAAATAGTACTTCCACATATCAAAGCAGACGAAACTAGCCCTCAATGTCGTGGTCACGTTCCAGGCTGTGTTTATTACATGCACCGTGCAGAATATCAGACCTTTTCCTAGTGAAGACAAGCTTCATTGCCGGAAACAGTCCTACAGCAAACCATTCTTGAAAAGTGCTTAACGTTAGCTTGTTTATTTGTTTTACGATGGCAGATGAAAGTTGCTATCAAAAGGTTATCACAGTAATACAAAATAAAAGGCTATAACACTGCAAATCAGCTTTTACCCGCCAATGTTGTACATCATAAAAATAAGCTAAACCTTACTATATTAAAGGCTGATTGAAATGTATTGCAAGTAACTGATACCCAATCGTACAGTAGAACAATATACACTCTTAAAACAGATGCCGGCTTAAACCCTTGAACTAAGTGGTTGGCACAGTACAACTGCATGTCTGCCATTTTTAGCATAGCTGATAAGGCTCTAAAGCTCTATCTGCAAAAACATTCCACTTGCATAACATGGGACAGCTGTGCTAGTAGTGTATTGCCTTTGCTCATGGCGACTGGAAATACAATAAACACGCAATAGGCTTTATTTAATCACCAACCCACTTTGAGTGTAATGATACGTTCTGCTACTTACATGATACTGTACCTTCTAACACAAGAAAATGTCAAATACAGTGGGGCAAAAAAGTATTTAGTATTTAGTCACGTAACAGACACCAATTGTGCAAGTTCTCCCACTCAAAAAAGATGAGAGAGGCCTGTAATTTTCATCATAGGTACACTTTAACTATGACAGACAAAATGAGAAAAAAAATCCAGAAAATCACAATGTAGGATTTTTAATGAATTTATTTGCAAATTATGGTGGAAAATAAGTATTTGGTCAATAACAAAAGTTTATCTCAATACTTTGTTATATACCCTTAGTTGGCAATGACAGAGGTGAAACGTTTTCTGTAAGTCTTCACAAGGTTTTCACACACTGTTGCTGGTATTTTGGCCCATTCCTCCATGCAGATCTCCTCTAGAGCAGTGATGTTTTGGGGCTGCTGCTGGGCAACACGGACTTTCAACTCCCTCCAAAGATTTTGTATGGGGTTGAGATCTGGAGACTGGCTAGGCCACTCCAGGACCTTGCAATGCTTCTTACGAAGCCACTCCTTCATTGCCCGGGCGGTGTGTTTGGGATCATTGTCATGCTGAAAGACCCAGCCACGTTTCATCTTCAATGCCCTTGCTGATGGAAGGAGGTTTTCACTCAAAATCTCACGATACATGGCCCCATTCATTCTTTCCTTTACACGGATCAGTCGCCCTGGTCCCTTTGCATAAAAACAGCCCCAAAGCATGATATTTCCACCGCCATGCTTCACAGTAGGTATGGTGTTCTTTGGATGCAACTCAGCATTCTTTGTCCTCCAAACACGACGAGTTGAATTTTTACCAAAAAGTTATATTTTGGTTTCATCTGACCATATGACATTCTCCCAATCTTCTTCTGGATCATCCAAATGCTCTCTAGCAAACTTCAGATGGGCCTAGACATGTACTGGCTTAAGCAGGGGGACACGTCTGGCACTGCAGGATTTGAGTCCCTGGCGGCGTAGTGTGTTACTGATGGTTCTTCAAACCAAGCTGCTTACCTATTGCAGATTCAGCCTTCCCAGCCTGGTGCAGGTCTACAATTTTGTTTCTGGTGTCCTTTGACAGCTCTTTGGTCTTAGCCATAGTGGAGTTTGGAGTGTGACTGTTTGAGGTTGTGGACAGGTGTCTTTTATACTGATAACAAGTTCAAACAGGTGCCAATAATACAGGTAACGAGTGGAGGACAGAGGAGCCTCTTAAAGAAGAAGTTACAGGTCTGTGAGAGCCAGAATTCTTGCTTGTTTGTAGGTGACCAAATACTTATTTTCCACCATAATTTGCAAATAAATAAATAATCCTACAATGTAGATCCCTTCAGGCAGATCTGTGGGGGCCTGAGTTGCATTATGGCCTCCTGTTGCATGGTGCCTGAGAGGCAGTGCTGGAGCAGTCTGCGGGCCTCCCAATGTCTGGAGAGGGAATGGCGAATGGAGAGATCCATCTCGCTCACTGTTTGTCTGCGGGGGGGGGGGGGTATATGATACAATACAAATCTGGGTCTATAGTGAAAAAGTATTTGTATGTTGTATTTATTATGGATCCCCATTAGCTGCACCCAAGGCAGCAGCTACTCCTCCTGGGGTCCAGCAACATTAAGGAAGTTATGTACAATTTAGAATATTACATGACACGTCATAACACTGTGGGGTGCAATGCACATTTCTGTTGACCACTTAAATGCTTTGATACAGCATAGAACTGGCTCTGCATCCTCACTGCCAGAGCCACCCTTGCTCTGCATCCTCACTGACAGGGGCGGCAGGGTAGCCTAGTGGTTAGAGTCTTACACTAATAACCGGAAGGTTGCAAGTTCAATTCCCGGAGCTGACAAGGTACAAATCTGTACTTCTGCCCCTGAACAGGAAGTTAACCCACTGTTCCTAGGCCATCACTGAAAATAAGGTTTTGTTCTTAACTGACTTGCTTAGTAAAATAAAATAGAGAAGATACACTGTCTTCTATCAAATACTTCCTTCCCCCCAATAACATAGCCAGAAATGTGTTAGTTGGGTGGACCTGCAGAAATGTGTGTGTGTGTGTGTGCTAGCTAATGAAATGTGTGTGTGTGTGTGTGTGTGTGTGTGTGTGTGTGTAGCTATGAGTACTGAGAGGATTATATACCCCTCTGCTGCTATTTTAGAGGGGCACAATGCACACCCTGGGATTGGTGACACTGTACACCAATTTAAAAAGTTGGAACTCACAAACCAGAGATAATAAGAGAGATGTCGGGGAAAGGGGAAACCAGCAAAGACAGAGAACTCGCTGTCATACGCACACGCACACACACACACACACACACACACACACACACACACACACACACACACACACACACACACACACACACACACACACACACACACACACACACACACACACACACACACACACACACACACACACACACACGAGATGACAATGGGGGAGACCAAATCCTTCCAAAATACCCTCCAGCCACAGTACATTACAACTCTGCATTAGTGCCCTGTGGTATACGGTCTAATATACCACAGCTGTCAGCCAACCAGCCAACCAACCACCCAGTTTATAACAGACCGTATACCACAGGTATGACAAAACATGTATTTTTACTGCTCTAATTACATTGGTAACCAGTGTATGAAGCAATAAGGCACTTTGGGGGTTTGTGGTTTATGGCCACTATACCACAGCTAAGGGCTGTTTCCAGGCACTCCGGGTTGCGTTGTTCATAAGAACAGCCTTTAGCCATGTTATATTAACCATATACCACACCTCCTCAGGCCTTATTGCTTAAAAATCCTATATATATATATATATTTTTTTAAATGGTCTAGGTTAGGGGCCCTACACACAGTGCTTAGTCTGCCTATAGGAAGAGGAGGCTCTGTGCACACGCACACACACACACAGAGCCGGGTATGAGTTGGGTTCCCCTTAGGACAGAGGGAGATGGAGAGATAGACAGCGAGCGGTAGGGAGGTAGAGAAAGGAGGAAGATAAGAAACAGGCAGACAATGATAATAGAGCAGAAATGGACAGATGAAAAAGAGAGGGCAGATAAAGAAATAATGGACGTTAATTAGACTCAATGACCTGAAAGCAGACGTCAAATTCATTCCCGAAATGTATTGTGCAGCTCAATGACTTTGAAGTTACTTTAAGATGATTTGGGTATGAAACGTAACACATGCTCACTGGTGAGACATTGACTTAGTGGTTTTTGAATATTAGTTTTCCTAAATATTATCAGTTGCTGGCAGTTACTTGTTCTGCAAAACCAATTGCAGTCTCTCCCTGACTATAGGTAAGGAAACAAATCTGTAAATGTGTAATTTGGGTGAATTATTCCTTTGATATCACTGATTGGCCAGATTCCAATCACATAGGCTGCTTTATACACGTGCAAGTTCAAGGTAAGGTTTTAGTAGTCATACTGTATGAGAGGCAGGCCGCCCAATTATTATATTTTTTCCCCACTAACTGGTATTTTGACAAATCATATCAGATCCTTTTCAGAGCCGATCTGATTGGTCAAAAGGCAGATTTGTGAAAAAAACGTGACAGAATTGTGCAGCCTGTGTGAACGCAGCCCTTGTGTCCCAGGTCTGAATCAGTCCCTGATTAGAGAGAATAATGTCCCAGGCTGAAGTTTCCCCCAGGTACATATCTAGGATCAGCTTCCCCTTCACTAATCCTAACCTTAACCATTAGTGAAGTAAATGCAAAACTGACCCAAGATCAGTGCATAGGGGCAACTTCACCCTACACCGAAAATCAGATGCACTGACTTGAGAAGAGGGGGAGTATAGTGTCAATTATTTGTCCTGCTACCAACGTAGACTGACATCTAGTGGCCAACAGTAATATAATACAGACTGTGCTGGGAATGTAAAGCACCCACACCCACACACATTATAGTAACATAGAAATTGTATTGTTAACAGACATTGGAGTATCCATATACTTTAAATATGCAGACATGGTTAAACAAAACATGACTTTCACTTTTCTTCAGTACCATGCACAACACGCTAGGCTACATGCTAACTGTGCACAGAGCATGCACTGTGAGTTCAGTACCCCTTTCAACAAAGTAAAAAATAAATAAATGCAACTTCTACATATCAAAGCAGATGAAACTAGCCCTCATTGTAATGGTCGCGATCTAGGCCATGTTTATTGCATCTGCACTGTGCAGAAAATCAGACCTCACAAAGCCCGGAGAAGGGTCTTTCTTGAATTGCGGCTTTCTTGAATTGCGTCGTGTCCCCCCGCGTCTGAAACCATGAAAAATACCTAAAAAATGTCAAATAGTTACACATCATACATGTTTTTTTGTTTATCACGAGCTGTTTATCAATGATAAACATATACTGCATTCGGAAAGTATTCAGACCCCTTGACTTTTTCCACAGTGTTATATTACAGCCTTATTCTAAAATGGATTAAATAAAAACATTTCCTCTTCAAACTACACACAATACCCCATAATGACACAGCGAAAAACAGATTTTAGAAATTTTTGCAAATGTATAATAATAAAAAACAGAAAAACCTTATTTAAATAAGTATTTGGACTCTGCTATGAGACTCGAAATTGAGCTCAATTGAGCTCACCCTGTTTCCATTGATCATCATTGAGATGCTTCTACAACTTGATTGAGTCCACCTGTGGTAAATTCAATTGATTGGACATGATTTGGAAAGGCACACACTTGTCAATATAAGGTCCCATAAGGTCACTAAGAACACATTGGCCTCCATCATTATTATTTTTTGTGTGCCTTTTTTTCCCCCAATTTCATGGTATCCAATTGTTTTTTTAGTAGCTACTATGTTGTCTCATCACTACAATCCCGTACGGTTTAAAGTCGACGAAGGTTTAAAGTCATGCATCCGCCAATACACAACCCAACAAAGCCACACTGCTTCTTAACACAGCGCGCATCCAACCCGGAAGCCAGCCGCACCAATGTGTCAGAGGAAACACAGTGCACCTGGCAACCTTGGTTAGTTTGCACTGCGCCCGGCCCACCACTGGAGTCACTGATGCTTCCTGATGAGACAAGGATATCCCTACTGATGCTAAGCCAATTGTGCGTTGCCCCACGGACCTCCTGGTCATGGCCGGTTACAACAGAGCCTGGGCGCGAACCCAGGGTCTCTGGTGGCACAGCTGGCGCTGCAGTACAGCGCCGTTAACCACTGCACCACCCGGGAGGCTGGCCTCCATCATTCTTAAATGGAACCACCAAGGCCCTTCCTAGAGCTGGCCGCTCGGCCAAACTGAGTAATCAGGGGAGGAAGGTCTTGGTCAGGGAGGTGACCAAGAACCCGGTGGTCACTCTGACAGAGCTCCAGAGTTCCTCCGTGGAGATGGGAGAACCATCCAGACGGACAACCATCTCTACAGCACTCCACCAATCAGGCCTTTATGGTAGAGTGGCCAGACGGAAGCCACTCCTCAGTAAAAAAGCCGATGACAGCCCGCTTGGAGTTGCCAAAAGGCACCTAAAGGACTCCCAGACCATGAGTAGCAAGATTCTCTGCTCTGATGAAACAAGATTGAACTCTTAGGTCTAAATGCCAAGCGTCATATCTGGAGGAAACCTGCACCATCCGTATGATGAAGCATGGTGATGGCATCATGCTGTGGGGATGTTTTTCAGCCGGCCGGGACTGGGAGACTAGTCAGGATCGAGGGAAAGATAAACGGAGCAAAGTACAGAGAGAGATCCTTGATGAAAACCTGCTCCAGAGTACTCAGAACCTCAGACTTTGGCAAAGGTTATCCTTCCAACAGGACAACGACCCTAAGCACACAGCCAAGACAATGCAGGAGTGGCTTCTGGACAAGTCTCTGAATGTCCTTGAGTGGCCCAGCCAGAGCCCGGACTTGAAACCTATAGTTCATCTCTGGAGAGACCTGAAAATAGCTGTGCTGTGACGCTCCCCATCCAACCTGACAGAGCTTGAGAGGATCTGCATAGAATAATGGGAGAAAATCCAAAAATACAGGTGTGCTAAGCTTGTACCCAAGCCGACTCGAGGCTGTTATCACTGCCAAAGGTGCTTCAAAAAAGTACTGAGTAAAGGGTTCGAATACTTATGTAAATGTCATATTTCAGTTTTTTATTTGTAATACATTTGCAAAAATTCCTATAAAACAGTTTTTGCTTTGTCACTATGGGGTATTGTGTGTAGATTGGTGAGGGTAAAAAACGATTCAATCCATTTTAGAATAAGGCTGTAATGTAACAAAATGTGGAAAAAGTCAAGGGGTCTGAATGCTTTCCCGAATGCCCTGTATGCATTGTTTAAAGTCATTAGGGCAAGCAAATTGGCTTGTCCCAGTAGCGATGAGTAGAGTAGTAGTGACATGTTTTGGGGATTTAGAGATATCTATCAATCATTTTAAATGCTAGAAAGTAAACAGAATTATTTAAATATTGTATAGATCAATAAAAACAAAGAATGCTATTAGAATACTTTTATAAGAATGATATTAAAACCAATATAATATGTGTCCCTAAGTTTTATTTCATTTGGTGTTACTGCCTTGAATATCACTCATTACAAAGATATACAAGAACCTTGAGCATTCCCTCTGGTTGCAAACTGTTATTGGGTGAGGGGTCTATATTAAATACAATTATTAGTTAATCACACCCTTTTAGTATGTCATACATTTGAGGATTTCATTGATCATTTGGTGTGTCTAAATACCAAGTGTCATTGGTGTTAGTAAATGTAAATAAAAACCTTTAATTGTCAGCCAAATGATTAACCTTTAGCAAACAAGAGTGATCTCCAGTGTTCTGCAACAGAACCGATACTTTCATCTCTTGGGAACCGGTTATTATTTTTTATTCCAAATAGAGTATATTCCTAATGTCTAGTGTAGAATTCGTAAGTCAGTGAAGAGATGATGCCTGTAATAGACTAAACACAATCCTTTTCACGTCATGTCATGATGTTCAGTGCTTCAAGCACTGTCCACCCTTGTCCACCCTTTTCACTCGCTCCCTCTCCCCACCCATGAAATATCAGTCACTCCTCGTGCCTGCACTTAACAATCAAACATGTAAACAGCTAGTTTACCTGTACCATAGCAAGCAGCTCAATCCCGTGCTTATTGGTGGAGTAAATTGGGAAATTGAAATTAATTGTGAATTCTGTGCGTAACCCTGCCCCGGAATCAAACCTGTGTTCATCGACTGTCAAGCCAACACCTTAACTGTTAAATTGTTGGCTTATTAACAATTGCTGGATCCAGGTTTGAGTCCCGGGACTGGGCCACCCCTAAAATTGGCCCCAATATACTTCCATGGTTGGTTAAATTGACTACTTCCCTTACCTGACCAATTTCTAGCTACAACTTCCGAGTCCATTTGAGAGGATCAGTATAAGCAGAGTGAGGTGTAGAATTACTGATCTACAAATAGTATTAACTGACAAATAATAGGTTTTGTGTGATTGAGATTCGCAGAGCCACGCCTCCCCTGGCTCAGGCCATCCCCTGCCAAACACACATGCACAACCAGACATTGATTGGTTGATTGATTGGAGACAGCTTGTGTCAATTACAGAACATTTCCTAGGATTTTCTACCTGCAACAACTAGAGGATTATGCTGGGAATACCGGTCAAATCACAGTGCCTTCATTTCCACAACAAAAAGCATGGACCTAAGCATGAGATGCACAGCGCGCCTACAAAAAAAACTACAATCTGGAACGTGCTCAATGATAAGCATCGTGTCTTCCGTGGCTGCACAGCCACCAAGACTGTTCCTCAGACAGTGAAGACTGTTCTTCAGACAGTGACGTCTGCAATCTGGAATTCATAAGGAAGTGCTGTCTGGAACACTACCATTTTGTTTTAACACTTTAGAACTCTCTCTTTTTCTCTCTCTCATTGTATTTCTCTCTCACTGTGTCTCTCTCTCTTTCTCACATGCATACAAACAGACACACAAAGATAGGCATACATACACACACACACCAGTGGCGGTCAGTACCGTTTAAGATGAGGGAGGACGATTTATTTATATCACAGCATATTGGATGACTCTCGTTCATATTCCGTTCACCTAGTTCAATGTAACAGCGATAGGTTTAGGCCACTACGTGATACTAGAATACTTTTCCCTATACCCATCATGACGTTGCTACAATCTAGCCTATGAATGAATGTTTATAACGTAGCTGCACACAGGTTGAGAGACAAATTTGAGGCAACAGACAGTGACATCAATACCACCTTGCACAATATCACCTATATCAGCATGCCAGCGGATATAGGGTGTAATCATTAGTCCAACAGTTGCAAACGAGAGTTTCTATGGACAAATTCTATCTATCCCGTTTTTTTCTGTTTGCTTCGGTTTAATAAGCATATTTCAACAGAATTGGCAGAACAAATTACACGCTTAAACACAGTTCACTTTCATAGCAGCCACCTTATAGTCCGTGCTCTCCTCCTCTAATCTTGTCCCTTCGCCTATGGACTTCAATGCACAACAGTAAAAAACCTTTCCAAGCTGTACCGCTACACACAGCCTACATCGTTGTCACCATATTAGCTAAAGTAGCGTCATAGTCAGCATAGTTAATAGAACCAACCCATTAGTAAACCCGCTACAATCACACAGTAACGTTGGTGTACAGGGCCCTGGTGGCAATAAATTAGTAATACCAAAAGCTTACCTTGACTTGGAAGAGTTCCAGTCTTGTATTGGATAGTCATAGCCAGCTAGCTAACATAGCATCCCTCTGTTTGAACAGTGTGTTTCAGTAGGCTAAATTAGCTAGCTGCATTTGTTAACTAAGTGAAATTGAAAGTGAACAAAAAAAATGACAAAATCTCTCTCTATTTCTCTTTTGCTTCTCCTTCATTTTGGAAGAAATACATTTTTTCATACCTGTTCAACTATTGTCTTTTCTCTCTCTTTGAGTCAACTACTCACCACATTGTATACACTGCAGTGCTAGCTAGCTGTAGCTTATGATTTCAGTACTAGATTAATTATCTGATATTTTATTGGGTGGACAACATGTCAGTTCATGCTGCAAGAAATCTGATAGGCTGGAGGATGTCCTCCGGAAGTTGTCATAATTACTGTGTAAGTCTATGGGTGGGTTGAACCTCATGCCTCCTGGGTTTTGTATTGAAGTCAATGTACCTAGAGGAGGACTGAATCTAGCTGTCCTCTGGCTACACCATTTGTGCTACCCTACAGAGTGCTGTTGAGGCTACTGGAGACCTTCTTGGCAAAATAGTATGTTTTAATAAATTGTTCGGTGACGTGATTGTATTTAGTATTGTTTTATCTAAAAATACTAACTTTTTGAATGTTTTACAATTTACATTTTTATGAAATTCACTGAGGAGGATGGTCCTCCCCTTCCTCCTCTGAGGAGCCTCCACTGACACACACACACACACACACGAATGCAAGCAAGCACACACACAACTGCACAAACGCACACACGCACGCACACACACGTATTTAGATATTTTCTCCACACTCTTTATATAATCATTAGAAAACATCACTCTGGATCGTCAATCATCTTTTGCCACAGAATCTGAATCTCCTCTCTGTAACACACAGCGCTCTGTTATTCTCCCTTCTTCTTTGTCCTCCTTGGTCCACCTTTTCCCCTCTTCTCCTCATCATCCAGCTCCTCTTCCTCCTCTCCGTGTGGAACTCTCAGGTGAAGAAAGTGGGCAATTCTTCCCTCTGAACTGACCCTTGACCCTGGGAAGAGGAATAGGCTATGATTAAAGGTGTACTGTCAAATGTTGTTTGTTTTGCTTCTTAGCCAAATGTTTTTGTAGTAACTAACAGATTGCACCTTCAAGAGTGAGTAAATGAGAGAGTGAGTGAGTGAGTGAGTGAGTGAGTGAGTGAGTGAGTGAGTGAGTGAGTGAGTGAGTGAGTGAGTGTGAGCTAGAGCATGTATTTGTGTGTGAGTGCACGCGTGCAAGTGAGCGATAGAGTATTTCTGCTGATACTCCTCTGCGTTCCAATTCTCTACCCTTCAGCCTTAAGTGTACACTTGTTCACTTGCTGCATTTAAAAATAAAGCACTTGTCACGCCTTGGTCATTGTATTTTGTGTTTTTGTTATATGTTTGGGTAGGCCAGGGTGTGAAATGGGTTTATATGTTGTTTTCGTATTGGGGTTTGTTATTATTTGGGATCGCGGTTGATTAGGGGTGTTGTATAGGCTTGGCTGCCTGAGGCGATTCTCAATCAGAGTCAGGTGATTCTCGTTGTCTCTGATTGGGAACCGTATTTAGGGAGCCATAGTTTCGCTTTGTATTTCGTGGGTGATTGTTCCTGTCTTTGTGTAGTATTCACCAGATAGGCTGTAATTAGTTTCACGTTCCGTTTGTTGTTTTCGTCTTTCAGTTATTTAATGTACCGTGATTCTTTCATTAAAGTCATGAGTAACCAACACGCTGCATTTCGGTCCGATTCTCTTCTTTCAACAGACGAACGCGTTACAGAATCACCCACCACTCACGGACCGAGCAGTGTGTAAACTGGCAGCGACAGCGACAGCTTCAGCAGCGAAAGGAGGACGTTATGGACGGTAGAGGCATGGAGTATTCGACGTGGGAAGAAATCAACAGGTGGGTGGCCGACCCAGAGAGAGTGCATGCGCCCGCCTGGGATTCGCTGCAGCAATGCGAAGAGGGCTATAGGCGAATGGAGTCAATAAAAAAGAGAAGGCGGCGCAGAGAGAGAGTGGCTGAGTCAGGGTTCAGACCTGAGCCAACTCTCCCTGTTAATCGTGAAGAGCAGTTGCAGTGGGAGAGGCTGCACCACTTGGAGAATTGGACATGGGAGGAGGAATTAGATGGGAAAGGACCCTGGGCTCAGCCTGGAGAATATCGCCGTCCCAAGGAAGAAATAGAAGCGGATAAAAAGCGGAGAGGCGCTGGTATGAGGAGGCAGCACGGCGACGCGGTTGGAAGCCCGAAAAGCAGCCCAAAAAAATTGTTGTCGGGGGCTAGAAGGGAGTATGGTTATGCCAGGTAGGAGACCTGTGCAAACTCCCTGTGCTCACCGTTGGGCTAGAGAGACCGGGCAGGCACCGTGTTATGCTATGGAGCGCACTGTGTTTTCAGTGCGGGAGCATAGCCCGGTGCGGCACATACCAGCCCTTCCTATTGGCCGGGCTAGAGTGGGCATAGAGTCAGGTAAGCTTGGGCAGGCTCGGTGCTCAAGAGCTCCAGTACGCCTGCACGGTCCGGTCTATCCAGAGCCACCTCCACAGACCAGTCCTCCGGTAGCAGCTCCCTGCACCAGGCTTCCTGTGCGTGTCCTCGATCCAGTACCACCAGTTCCAGCACCACGCACCAGGCCTTCAGTGCGCCTCGCCTGTTCAGCGCAGCCAGCGCTTTTCTCCTCTCCTGCGCTGTCGGAGTCTCCTGTCTGTTCAGCGCTATCAGAGCCTTCCTTCTCTACAGCGCTGCCGGAGCCTCCTACCTGTTCGGAGCAGCCTGAGCTGTCAGTCTGCATGAAGCAGCTAGAGCTGCCAGTCTGCAAGGAGCTGCTAGTCTGCAAGGTGCTGCCAGCCTGCATGGAGCAGTCAGAGCTGTCAGCCTGCATGGAGCAGTCAGAGCTGTCAGCCTGCATGGAGCAGTCAGAGCTGTCAGTCTGCATGAAGCAGCCAGAGCTGTCAGTCTGCATGAAGCAGCCAGAGCTGTCAGTCTGCATGAAGCAGCCAGAGCTGTCAGTCTGCATGAAGCAGCCAGAGCTGTCAGTCTGTAAGAAGCAGCCAGAGCTGTCAGTCTGCATAGAGCAGCTCAGCCCAGTCAAAACTGTTCGCTGCCCTGGCCCCCCAATGGTGGAACAAACTCCCTCACGACGCCAGGACAGCCAATCACCACCTTCCAGACACCTGAAACCCCACCTGTTTAAGGAATACCTAGGATAGGATAAGTAATCCCTCTCACCCCCCTAAGTTTTAGATGCACTATTGTTATGACTGTCCCACTGGATGTCATAAGGTGAATGCACAATTTGTCTGGATAAGAGCTTCCAAATGTTAAATGTTAAATGTTAGATCCGCCAGACAACCAGTCTCTTCCAGATCTGCCAGACAACCAGTCTCTTCCAGATCTGCCAGACAACCAGTCTCTTTCAGATCTGCCAGACAACCAGTCTCTTCCAGATCTGCAAGACAACCAGTCTCTTCCAGTTCTGCCAGACAACCAGTCTCTTCCAGATCTGCCAGACAACCAGTCTCTTCCAGATCTGCCAGACAACCAGTCTCTTCCAGATCTGCCAGACAACCAGTCTCTTCCAGATCTGCCAGACAACCAGTCTCTTCCAGATTTGCCAGTCAACCAGAATCTTCCAGTTCCGCCAGCCAGCCAGGATTTACCGGAGCCTACTACCTGCCTGAGCTTCATCTCAGTACTAGGCTTCTTCTCAGTACTGGGCTTCCTCTCAGTACTGGGCTTCCCCTCAGTCCCGGGATGCCCCTCAGTCCCGGGCTGCTTCTGTCCCAAGCTGCCCCTCTGTCCCGAGCTGCCCCTCTGTCCCGAGCTGCCCCTCTGTCCCGAGCTGCCCCTCAGTCCAGTGGGGATCTGGGTGAGGACTATTAGGCCATGGTCGGTGGAGAGGGTGGATTATCCCAGGACGCGAAGGGGAGGAACAAGAACATTAATGGAGTGGGGTCCACGTCCCGAGCCGGAACCGCCACCATGGACAGACGCCCACCCGGACCCTCCCTATGCTTTTGAGGTGCGTCCGGGAGTCCGCACCTTAGGGGGGGGTTCTGTCACGCCTTGGTCATTGTATTTTGTGTTTTTGTTATATGTTTGGGTAGGCCAGGGTGTGACATGGGTTTATATGTTGTTTTCGTATTGGGGTTTGTTACTATTTGGGATCGCGGCTGATTAGGGGTGTTGTATAGGCTTGGATGCCTGAGGCGATTCTCAATCAGAGTCAGGTGATTCTCGTTGTCTCTGATTGGGAACCGTATTTAGGGAGCCATAGTTTCGCTTTGTATTTCGTGGGTGATTGTTCCTGTCTTTGTGTAGTATTCACCAGATAGGCTGTAATTAGTTTCACGTTCCGTTTGTTGTTTTCGTCTTTCAGTTATTTCATGTACCGTGATTCTTTCATTAAAATCATGAGTAACCAACACGCTGCATTTCGGTCCGATTCTCTTCTTTCAACAGACGAACGCCGTTACAGCACTGGTGTGGAAGTTGTGGAAACTCCCTCTATCTCTGCTGCCTGTGACTGGAACGAATTGCAAAAATCGCTGAAGTTGGAGACTTTTATCTCCCTCACCAACCTCAAACATCTGCTATCTGAGCAGCTAACCGATCGCTGCAGCTGTACATACTCTATCGGTAAATAGCCCCCCCATTTTTACCTACCTCATCCCCATACTGTTTTTATTTATTTACTTTTCTGCTCTTTTGCACACCAATATCTCTACCTGTACATGACCATCTGATCATTTATCACTCCAGTGTTAACCAGTTGAAGCTAGGGCGGCGCTATTTCATTATTGGATAAAAAACGTGCCCGTTTTAAGCGCAATATTTTGTCACAAAAAGATGCTCGACTATGCATATAATTGGCAGCTTTGGAAAGAAAACACTCTGACGTTTTCAAAACTGCAAATATATTATCTGTGGGTGCCCCAGAACTGATCTTACAGGCGAAATCAAGATGCAACCTCAAACGAATGAGCAGGATTTTTGAGGCTCTGTCTCCTTATATGGCTGTGAAAGCGCCACGAATTAGCCTGCCCTTTCTATCGTTTCTCCAAGTTGTCTGCAGCATTGTGACGTATTTGTAGGCATTCCATTGGAAGATTGGCCATAAGAGACTACATTTACCAGGGGTCCGCCCAGTGTCCTTTGTTGAAATTTTTGCGTAATCTCCAAGCTGCTCGCATTCATCCATGTGATTGAGACAGAGAGGAGACTTCCAGGAATGATATATCATGAAGAGATATGTGAAAAACACCTTGAGGATTGATTCTAAACAACGTTTACCATGTTTCAGACGATATTATGGAGTTAATGTGGAAGAAAGTTTGGCGTTTTGATGAATTAATTTTCGTTTTTTTTTGGTAACCAAACATGATGCAGAAAACGGACCGATTTCTCCTGCACAACTAATCTTTCAGGAAAACTGAACATTTTCTATCTAACTGAGAGTCTCCTCATTGAAAATATCCAAGTTCTTCAAAGGTAAATGATTGATTGAATGTTTTTGCTGGTTTTTGTGAAATGTTGCCTGCTAATGCTAACGCAAAATGCTAAATGCTAATGCTAAATGCTAAACGCTAAATGCTAGTTTGCTATGGTTGAGAAGCATATTTTGAAAATCTGAGATGACAGTGTTGTTAACAAAAGGCTAAGCTTGAGAGCAAATAGATTCATTTCATTTCAATTGCGATTTTCATGAATAGTTAACGTTGCGTTATGGTAATGAGCTTGAGGCTGTATTCACGATCCCGGATCCGGGATGGCTCGACGCAAGAAGTTAATCTGCAAAATTGTAATTATTCGCCTACCTCTTCATGCCTTTTGCACACAATGTATATATATTATTTTATTTTATTTTTTTTTCCTACTGTGTTATTGACTTGTTAATTGTTTATTCCATGTGTAACTCTGTGTTGTCTGTTCACACTGCTATGCTTTATCTTGGCCAGGTTGCAGTTGCAAATGAGAACTTGTTCTCAACTAGCCTACCTGGCTAAATAAAGGTGAAATAAAAAAATAAAACACCAATCCAATGCTTTGAAATTGGCGAGTGTGGGGAGGGGTGCACAAGTGCACACTGCCATTTAATATAATATATGCCATTTAGCAGACGCTTTTATCCAAAGCAACTTACAGTCATGTGTGCATACATTCTACGTATGGGTGGTCCCGGGGATCGAACCCACTACCCTGGCGTTACAACCGCCATGCTCTACCAACTGAGCTACACTGCATGGGACTTGGGACATAACACCCATGTTGTGCTTCTCTCACCAGTGGTGGAGACAGGGGATATATCCAGGCTCTCCTCACAGTCCACGCTTTCCTCCCCAGAGAAGTCATCTGTCTCTTCAGGGCCACAGGTTCCCAGAGACTTCATGCGGGCTTGAGCCATCCTCTGTACAGCTGTGAAACCACACAGGCAGGCAGGCAGGCAGGCAGGCAGGCAGGCAGGCAGGCAGGCAGACAGACAGACAGACAGACAGACAGACAGACAGACAGACAGACAGACAGACAGACAGACAGACAGACAGACAGACAGACAGACAGACAGACAGACAGACAGACAGACAGACAGACAGACAGAAAAGAGGGTAATAGTTTTTAGAACCAAAACAGTTTTAAGATCAGCTATGCCAAAAATGCCAAATTGTACTTTAGTATGCAGCCACAGAAAGAAATGGACGGACAAACAGATCAGGACACGAGACTTAATGCACGGCTTCAGGTATTGCTAATAGTAAATATACTATATCATAAGGAACGGGTCATGTGAGAGTGTGTGCGATGTTGCCTGTCTGCACTGCAGCTGTGTGCCCCATCCTATAATCCTGGATGATCCAGAGCAGTGGAGACTCACAGCTGTCTCTGCCCCTAATCTCACAACACCCACACGTCCACACACACGTTCACTTACACACACGCACACACACAAACTAACCCAACACACACACACCTCATGATTAAGCCATTTCCACTTAAAACCCTTTCAGTCAAGACAGATATAGACTAATCCCAGGCCAGAAAACATGGCTACAGACAGGAAGTGGTTTCCTCAACTCTCCCAAATGCTTTATGGGTCACTGTTTACATAATAAGATGATGGATAGTCAACCTACCTTTGAGTGATGGAGGCTGGTACACATGCGCAGTGATGTTCTTGGTGAGGACACCATTTTCCCCAATGACCCACTATGCAGGTAAAGAGAAAAACAATGTCAAATCTACAAAGGACCACTATTCCTTATGTAAGGCACTACTGGCCAAAAGTAGTGTGCAATATAGGGATCAGGGTGCCATTTAGGCTGCATCAGACTAACTCACTGCACATCCAACACATTGGCCTAAGAAAACGGTGCCTTGCTCTCAAATGAAAACTGAGACAACCATAACAGATTGTCACATCATGCAAGGGTCTTCACACCTGGTTCTTGAGAGCCACAAAGTGTGCAGACATTAGTTACAGTCCAACACCTGATTCAAGTAATCAGTCTTGATAAGACATGTACAGATGTAGGATCTTCATTTGATCGCCCTGTTGCAGTGTATTTGAAGTTTAAAAAGGCTTCTGACGTTTTTAATTTCCACTTTGAAATTTCAGACTTGATTTTGATACGATAAATGTATCAACCACTACAAAAATGTCCATAGAGTCGATGTGCGTGCTCACAGAAATCGAATTAGCATAATACAACAATCCCCATCAAAATCCGTTTTAAGATGCAGATGTCTTTTTGCATGGGCTGCGCCTCAATCCACCACATCCGCCAATGCGGTGGAAGATGGCCGAACTACAGTGGTGTTTGTCAGACCTTGAGAAATATTCTCACGAAAACAAATGGTTTGGCCTACAAAACTAATATGACCAATATGGAAAGATAAGACTCACAAACACGATGGTGTCCATTTTGCTTGTCTGAAGGTAGCCCGGTACTAGTGTCAAACATTTATGGAAGTATACATGGAAGTAGTTTAGTGCCCAAATGTTTTATTTAAATATGGGTCAAAAAGCAAAAAATACTTCCCAATCTTTCTTATACCTCTCAGATATAGGACAGAGACTTTAAAACATAACTTCTTTTGATGTATTTTTCCAGTATCTGTTATTCCATGTGTGAATCAGCTATTCAAAGTGTTTCCGTGAGCTAAATGGGTCCTAAAATTCATAATCAAATAGCTAAAGCATCTTAAAACAATTCCATATGTTAGTTTAGTAGAACCCCCCCCCCTGTTTTAGATTCAGGATTATTTTCCTGTTGTAGCAAATTAAGATCCTACATCTGTACCAGTTTTAACAGGTGCGATAGAGCTGGGCTTGATCAAAAATCCTGCACAACCCATTGCTCTCCAGGACAAGAATTGGGGGACCACTGCTGACATAATGTAATTGAATGCTGTGGTTAGTACTTCAAGGACTGCATGTAGGTTTAGTGGTGTGATAGTACTTGCAGGCATTTAAGGTGGTGCTGTTTTACCTGGTGATTGTCGTTTTCCTCCTCGGGAGACGGTTGGTCTGTCAAACGGAATAGCGTAGCGGGTGTTGGTCTCCGCCTCCGAATCTGAACAAAAGTGAAAGCATTTGTTTGGATTCAATCTCTCAAACTGCTTATGGGTGAATCCTAACTTCCACCTCATTCCAATTTTCATTTAATTGGCAATGCATGTCCAAGTGAAAATTTGAGTGACCAACTACTGTAGTTCTGTAGTAGTGAACGAGACAAGGCATGCCTGCCCGTGATTTAACACTATTCAGAAATTTGGGCCCGGGATTGTCCAAAATGAGGATTACATCATGTTGAAAATGCACGTCCTGGTTTATGAGTCTTGCTGGGATCGAGATAGCCGGATTACAGCTCCCTCCACTATTTTGCTTTATTTCCTTATCCTCAGCCTCTGTAATCTTGTGCTTTTTCCACCACAGCCTAATCCTGGCTGTTCCTTCCCTCCTCTGATGCACTTCCAGTTCTCTTCACAAATAGTCTTGGACAATCTTACAGCCTCTCCCCCTGTTCTTTAGTCAGACAGGCAGACAGATAGTCAGTCAACTCTCATCCACTCATTTCAAGTCCAGTCTACATCCATTGCTGTCTCACTTGCCTGCTCCATCTCCCTCCCTCATACATGCTGTATCCACTGACTCTCCTCCTGACCTGGCCCAGGGGAAGAGCTGGTTGGAGGAAGGAGAGTACACATAAAAAATACTTATACTATGGTCTGAATACTCTTTTGTTCTTGCATTTATATACTATAGTATTCATTGTAGTGATTTTGCAGACATGGCTGTAGTATACTATATTTACCATAGTGTTTTTGCGGACATGACTAGTATACTGTAGTATTTACTGTAGTGTTTTTGCAGACATGACTGTAGTTTATGGTAGTGTTTGAAGAAATTAATGTAGTTTTTACTGTAGTGTTTTTGCAGACATGACTGTAGTATACTATATTATTTACTGTAATGTTTTTGCAGACATGACTGTAGTATTTACGCAGACATGACTAGAATACTGGAGTGTTTTTGCAGACATGACTGTAGTATACTATATTATTTACTGTAATGTTTTTGCAGACATGACTGTAGTATTTACGCAGACATGACTAGAATACTGTAGTGTTTTTGCAGACATGACTGTAGTATACTATATTATTTACTGTAATGTTTTTGCAGACATGACTATGACTAGAATACTGGAGTGTTTTTGCAGACATGACTGTAGTATTTACGCAGACATGACTAGAATACTGGAGTGTTTTTGCAGACATGACTGTAGTATTTACGCAGACATGACTAGAATACTGGAGTGTTTTTGCAGACATGACTGTAGTATTTACTGACTAGAATACTGGAGTGTTTTTGCAGACATGACTGTAGTATTTACGCAGACATGACTAGAATACTGGAGTGTTTTTGCAGACATGACTGTAGTATTTACGCAGACATGACTAGAATACTGGAGTGTTTTTGCAGACATGACTGTAGTATTTACGCAGACATGACTAGAATACTGGAGTGTTTTTGCAGACATGACTGTAGTATTTATGACTAGAATACTGGAGTGTTTTTGCAGACATGACTGTAGTATTTACGCAGACATGACTAGAATACTGGAGTGTTTTTGCAGACATGACTGTAGTATTTACGCAGACATGACTAGAATACTGGAGTGTTTTTGCAGACATGACTGTAGTATTTACGCAGACATGACTAGAATACTGGAGTGTTTTTGCAGACATGACTGTAGTATTTACGCAGACATGACTAGAATACTGGAGTGTTTTTGCAGACATGACTGCAGTATTTACTAAAGTGTTTTTGCGGACATGAGTAGTATATTATAGTAACACCTGCCCACTAGGGTTAGCTAAAATGGCACAACTACCAGACTAAGCCTACTGTTAAGTGAGGGAACACCTCAACCAGAATAGAAGACCGTTCATGATAGACCGCCTATTGAGTTGGGTCAACAGTTCTGAGCAATGCAACGGACCAGACAACACATTAGCAATTTATTTTTATTTTTATTACAATTTTAACATCTAAACGTTACACAGGTTCTAGGCCCATTAAAGGGAAACTGTCATACCCTGATCTGTTTCACCTGTCTTTGTGCTTGTCTCCACCCCCCTCCAGGTGTCGTCCATCTTCCCCATTATCCCCAGTGCATTTATACCTGTGTTCTCTGTTTGTCTGTTGCCAGCTTGTCTTATCTCATCAAGCCTACCAGCGTGTTTCTTCCGTGCTCCCGTTTTTCCAAGTCTCTGTTTTCTAGCCCTCACGGTTCCGACCTTTTCTGCCTGCCCTGACACTGAGCCCGCCTGCCAGACCATTCAACCTGCCCTGACCTCAAGCTTGCCTGCCGCCCTGTACCTTTCGGTCCCCGATCTGGTTAATGAACTTTTGACAGTCCTCGACCTGCCTTTTGCCTGTCCCTTGTATTTTAATAAATATCAGAGACTCAAACCATCTCAAACCATCTGCCTCCTGCATCTGGGTCTCGCCCTGTGTCATTATAGAAACAACACAGAAGCAGATAAAGAACAAGCAGAGTTTATTAAAGTTTAGAGGATTAGGTTTGTGTGTTTGACAGATAACACACATTAACAAGCGTACACCAAAATTACTTCTTAGATCAGCTACTACTACTTATATCAGCTACTACTTCTTAGATCAGCTACTACTACTAGATAGCTTTCTGAAAGTGCTTTCACAGAAATTCAGCTGACCAAGCTCACAAGATGACCAAAAGCTATGACAAATATTGTACTTCCGATGGTGGAAAAGAAAGAACAGTTAACCACCACATTTCTTTTTTTACACTGCCGCAACTCGCTGTTTATTATCTATGCATAGTCATGTACATATGCATGTACATATTACCTCAACTAACCTGTACTCCCATACATTGACTCTGTACCGGCGGTACCCCCTGTATATCGTACTACACTGGCTCTGACGCTCGTCGGATGTGGCAGGGCTTGCAAACCATTACACACTACAAAGGGAAGCACAGTCGAGAGCTGCCCAGTGACACAAGCCTACCAGACGAGGTAAACTCTTTCTATGCTCTCTTCGAGGCAAATAACACTGAAACATGCATGAGAGCATCAGTTGTTCTGGAAGACGGTGTGATCACGCTTTCCGCAGCTGATGTGAGTAAGAACTTCAAACAGGCCACAGGGCCAAATGGATTACCAGGACGTGTACTGCAAGCATGCGCTGACCAACTGGCAAGTGTCTTCAATTACATTTTCAACCTCTCCCTGTCCGAGTCTGTAATACCAACATGTTTCAAGCAGACCACCATAGTCCCTGTGGCTAGGCACACTAAGGTAACCTGCCTAAATGACTACAGACCCATAGCACTCACGTCTGTAGCCATGAAGTGCTTTGAAAGGCTGGTCACGGCTCACATCAACACCATCATCCCAGAAACCCTAGACCCACTCCAATTTGCATACAGCCCCAACAGATCTCAGATGATGCAATCTCTATTGCCCTCCACACTGCCCTTCCCCACCTGGACAAAAGGAACACATATGTGAGAATGCTATTCATTGACTACAGCTCAGCGTTCAACAGCATAGTTCCCTCAAAGCTCATAAATAAGCTAAGGACCCTAGGACTAAACACCTCCCTCTGCAACTGGATCCTGGACTTCCTGATGGGCTGCCCTCAGGTGGTAAGGGTAGGTAACAACACATCCGTCACGCCGATCCTCAACACAGGGACCCCTCAGGGGTGTGTGCTCAGCCCCCTCCTGCACTCCCTGTTCACTCATGACTGCACGGCTATGCACGACTCCAACACCCTCATTAAGTTTGCCGATGACACAACAGTGGTAGGCCTGATCACCGACAACAACAAGACAGCCTATAGGGAGGAGGTCAGAGACCTGGCCATGTGGTGCCAGGATAACATCCTCTCCCTCAGCGTGATCAAGACAAATGAGATGATTGTGGACTACATTTCCTGCATGTCCTCCCCTAATAAGTGTGCCCAGGGAAACACTGACCAAAAGTTTGTTTCCTAGCCTGTCACACAATATTTTTCAATTACAAGATTGTAACTGATTGAGGTTTAGGTTGTGGTGATGCCCATCTACTGGAATCCAGTTAAAGTGCAGGCGGTGTCTTTATAGATTCAGGTAATGGAGATGATACATAGCAGGGAATGATTGACAGTTGACATGAAACTTGTCTTGAATTGAAACTTGATTGGCTATGTATGGAGTAGGGTTTATCTAAAAGGAGACACAGAAAGGTGAAGATAACAGTCAAAAACAGCAATGAATATATTTAATGGAAATAATCAATGTCAAAATGCAAATTAAATAAGCATATAAATGGTTAAAGCTATATAGCAGGTGTTACTACAATACATTTACATTTACATTTAAGTCATTTATTTATCAATACACTAGTCATGTCCACAAAAAACGTAGTTTACTACAGTCATGTCCGGAGAAATAGTACAATTGTCATGTTCACTGTCTTCAAACTTCCTGTCATAGATGAGCCAAGGCACAGCGTGCATGTAATTCCATATTTTTTTATAAAGTGAAAACTTCACAAAAGAACAGGTAAACAGAAACCGACCGTGGCGCATACAAACGCACACAGAAAATAATTACCCAAAACATTTGGTGGGAAAAAGGCTGCCTAAGTATGATTCCCAATCAGAGACAACGATAGACAGCTGCCTCTGATTGGGAACCACACTTGTCCAAAAACAAAGAAATAGAAAACATAGAATGCCCACCCAAATCACACCCTGACCTAACCAAATAGAGCAATAAAACGTCCCTCTAAGGTCAGGGCGTGACAACAATGAATACTACCGTATACTAGACATGCCCACAAAAACAATGAATGAGTATATAGTATGTTAAACACGTCTGCAAAAACACTACAGTGAACACTACAATAAAGTCAGCAGAAACACTGCAATGATTACTAGTAGTATATACATTTACTTTGACCATTACATTTACATTTACATTTACCATAGTATACGTTTGTATTTCTTCATGTGGGTTAGCTGTAAATGTGTAACATGTTTAAACTAGGACCACAATGGCAATTATTCTCAACAAATGTCTAAATGCATTGTATCCACATTTGTGGTTGTACTGTGTTTTTAAATAGTCAAATAAAATAAATCAAGGGATACTACAGTGTGGAGTATACTTTAACATTCTATAGTAAGCACTTCACAATTGAAGGGGAACGTCTGGAAATCCTTGGCAGGAGCTCCCCAAGGACAGTACATTACAATCAAAACAGCATTGACTGTCCAATTGATCAAAAAACAATCTAGAGTAAGCATTACAGTGTGTAGTATAGTATTCTACACAGTATACTTTCTAAAGTAAACACTACATGATCAAGGGATATTACAGTGTGTAGTGTATAAGTATCCAATATACTACAAAATTCTATAGCAAGCACGACATGATTTAAGGATATTACAGTGTAGTATAGAATTCTCCAGTATACTACAAAATTCTATAGTAAGCACTACATGATCGAGGGGGATATTACAGTGTGTAATATAGTTGTAACGATGTACGCTGAGAAACACAAACAACGCACTGGCATGAAACAGTCAATAACACCTGAGGAAAGAACCAAGAGTGACAGATATAGGGTAGATAATCAAGGAGGTGATGGAGTCCAGGTGCGTGTGACAGGTGTGCACAATAATCAGCAGCCTGGTGACCTGGAGGCCAGAGAGGGAACACACGTGACAGTACTCCCTCCCTGATGTGTGGCACCAGCCGCAGGACGCCGACCAAAGGGACGATCCCGGGGACCAGGAGCGGACCGGTCGCTTCCACCGAGACTCAGAAACTTGACCGGGGCGTGAGAGGCGTCTCACGAACCTGGCCGGGGCGTGAGAGGTGTCTCACGAACCTGGCCGGGGCGTGAGAGCCGGACGAACCTGGCCGGGGCGTGAGAGCCGGACGAACCTGGCCTGGGGCGTGAGAGCTCGACGAACCTGCCCTGGGGCGTGAGAGTCCGACGAACCTGGCTTGGGGCGTGAGAGCCCGACGAACCTGGCCTGGGGCGTGAGAGCCCGACGAACCTGGCCTGGGGCGTGAGAGCCCGACATGCCGGCTGAGGCCTCCCTGGTAGCTCTGGTACTGACACCTGGACCAGACATACCTTCCAACACAAAAAAAACACTCCCTGATGCTTCCCTTAGGTGAGGTGTTATTCTGTATCGATGTACACTGAGAGTTGGGAAGCAAGTTCAGGAAGTGAGTGTTTAATAAATGGTACATAAAAACAAGAAACACAAACAACGCACTGACATGAAACAGAGTCAATAACACGTAACACGACAAATATAAGAGGAAAGAACCAAGACGCTTTTATCCAAAGCGACAAATATAATTCTAATGGTAATCAAGGAGGTGATGGAGTCCAGGTGAGTGTCATGAGGCGCAGGTGCGCGTGACGATGGTGACAGGTGTGCTTAATGATCAGCAGCCTGGTGACCTAGAGGCCGGAGAGGGAGCACACGTGACAATAGTATTTTACATTATACTACAAAATTCTAAAGTTAGAATGATCAAGGGATAGTACAGTGTGTAGTATGGTATTCTACAGTATACTTCAAAAGTCTATAGTAAGCACTACACAATAGAGGGTTCTATCGGTATAAGATTCTACAGTTTACAACAGAATTCTATATCATTCTATGGTAAGTACTATAGTAATCTATGGTAAACTGTAGTATTATTTTTATATGGGTAGGAGGCCAGAACTGAAGGGCATCAATTTAAACTCCCCTCCTTCTCCTCACAACTAGTCTGCAGTCTACAGTCATGGTAGCCTCAAGAGCCCAGGTTTCAGATGGCCACGCAAGACAACTGTCAAGATGATGTCCAATTCCACCAATATTGCTACGTCGATATGTGCTAAGTGGTAGTAATATAATATACTGCAGTGGGCTTATTGAAGCTAATTGGGGTTACTTTGAAGTTACTAAAATGATACAGATGTTATTCAGTTATTGGATTGACGATACAATTCCTATTGGTTAATTGACAGAGCATGTGACTTTATTTTAGCATATTTAAACCCCCTGTTTTTGTGTTCCAGGTGGCCAACCACAGGAAGTGAATGCAGTAAGGTGGCATGGTGGTGTCTTGTGTGTGTGTGTGTGTGTGTGTGTGTGTGTGTGTGTGTGTGTGTGTGTGTGTGTGTGTGTGTGTGTGTGTGTGTGTGTGTGTGTGTGTGTGTGTGTGTGTGTGTGTGTGTGTGTGTGTGTGTGTGTGTGTGTGTGTGTGTGTGTGTGAGAGAGCATGTAGCCGATATGTTTGGTGAGCGCACATGGTTAATGGAGTCGTGCTGTAGTGAATACATTCTGAGAAAAGTAAATGATACTGCCTGCTGGACTAAGTTGCTTCCTGTACCCATTTGTTTGGTTTGTATATTTGTCCTGTAATTTTAAGTAGCATGGTTTTAAGAGTAAAAAAAACAAGAAATTGATATGGGGATGAAGCGTAACAATTGTGGAACTGAATTGAGAAATGGCTGAAACGAAATGCGCTGATGCTATGATGTAAACCATGCCTTCCAAAATAAAAGTTAAATGGTATTTTGTGTATTGTCTCTGCTTCACGCTGCCTGCTCAATCACAAACCTATAACCTGTCCTTATCCACCTTGTGACACTTGCATTCAGCAACATTTCCAAGGGAACACATTCACTACCCACGTGTCAATTCAAACATTGGCCTACTATAATAGAGATAACGATAGAATGGTTATCCACTGTTCATGTCTAGAAATGTCCATTTTAGTGTATTTTTGTAAGATTTTATTTATTCCTCACCAAAAGAAAACAAATGAAATACTAAACAGTACATTGTTTTTTTAAATGCTAAAACATTGCAGGTGATTTGGAAACCCTAAAGGGATTAAATGAAAACCACACAAAGTTTTAAAGTGTTCAAACAGATGTACCTCACATACTCAGTATACATAAAATAAAACACATTTGATTATGTGTGTGGAGACTTGGAGATTCCAGGGTAGTTTGGTTTATCAGGATGACCCCTAGTCTACGTATGAAGTTGGATGTTTTGACCATGTGAAGATAGGAATTCCAGAGTATGGAACCTCATATCTGAAAGAGAATTGACTATGTGGCAATGGGGAGGGTGAAGGTTATCACAGTGTCTTGATTTTTTTCGCGTTATTTGTAACTTATTTTGGACATGTTTCTGCCACCGTCTCTTAGGACCGAAAAGAGCTTCTGGATCTCAGGATACGATTACTTACCTCGTAGTGGACAAAGATTTTTCCCTATCATTCGCATGAAGAAGAGACGGAGATATCGGGGGCGTAGGTTGGGGTGCCTTGTAAGGATCCGACTGCGAGTGAGTAATCCCCCTCTACCATCAGTCCTATTAGCCAACGTGGAATCATTGGATAACACAATGGATGAGCTCCGTTCACGCCTATCCTACCAACGGATCATTAAAAATGGTAATATCTTATGTTTCATTCACTGAGTCATGGCTAAACAACTTGGATAATATACAGCTGGCGGGGTTTTCGGTCCATTGTCAAGAGAACATCTGCCTCCAGGTGGCAGTGGCAGTCTGTGTCTATTTGTAAATACCAGCTGGTGCACGAAATCTAATACTAAGGAAGTCTCTAGGTTTTGCTCGCCTAAGGTAGAGTATCTCATGATAAGCTGTAGACCACACTATTTACCAAGAGAGCTTTCATCTATATTTTTCGTAGCTGTCTATTTACCACCACAAACCGATTCTGGCAATAAGACGGGAATCAACGAGCTGTATAGGAGGCGGCGTTCCTACTGGCCGGGGACTTTAATGCAGGGAAACTGAAATCTGCATGTTAAATGTGTAACCAGAGGGAAAAAACTCTAAACCACTTTTATTCCACACACAGAGTACAAAGCTCTCCCTCGCCCTCCATTTGGCAAATCTAACCATAACTCTATCCTCCTGATTCCTGCCTACAAGCTAAAACTAAAGCAGGAAGTACCAGTGACTTGCTAGATAAGGAAGTGGTCAGATGACACAGATGCTAAGCTACAGGACTGTTTTACTAGCACAGACTGGAATAAGTGTATCGATGACATTGTCTCCATAGTGACCTTACGTACATACCCCAACCAGAAGTCATGGATTACAGGCAACATCCGCACTGAGCAAAAAGGTTAGAGCTGCCGCTTTCAAGGTGCGGGACGCTAACCCGGACGCTTATTAGAAATCCTGCTATGCCCTCTGATGAACCATCCAACAGGCAAAGCTTCAATATGTAAATACAGGACTAAGATTGAATCGTACTACACAGGCTCCGACGCTCATCGGATGTGGCAGGGCTTGCAAACTATTAAGGACTACAAAGTGAATCAAAGCATCGAAGTATCCAGTGACACAAGCCTAGCAGATGAGCTAAATTACTTCTATGATCGCCTTGAGGCAAGCAACACTGACGCATGCATGAGAGCATCAGCTGTTCCGGGTGACTGTGTGATCACGCTCTCCGTAGCTGATGTGAGTAAGACCTTTAGGCGGACGGATTACCAGGACGTGTACTCCGAGCATGCACTAACCAACTGGCAAGTGTCTTCAATTACATTTTCAACCTATCCCTGACCGAGTCTTATAATACCAACATGTTTCAAGCAGACCACCATAGTCCCTGTGCCCAATAACACTAAGGTAACCTGCCTAAATGACTACCG
Organism: Oncorhynchus gorbuscha; assembly: GCF_021184085.1. NCBI lineage: Eukaryota > Metazoa > Chordata > Actinopteri > Salmoniformes > Salmonidae > Oncorhynchus > Oncorhynchus gorbuscha. The sequence continues at coordinate 27,034,806 of NC_060183.1, forward strand.
ACCCGTAGCACTCACATCTGTAGCCTTGAAGTGCTTTGAAAGGCTGGTCATGGCTCACAACACCATCATCCCAGAAACCCTAGACCCACTCCAATTTGCATACCACCTCAACGGATCCACAGATGACTCCACACTGCCGTTTCCCACCTGGACAAAAGGAACACCCACGTAAGAATGCTATTCATTGACCACAGCTCAAAGTTCAACACCATAGTGCCCTTAAAGCTCATAATAACCCTGGGACTAAACACTTCCCTGTGCAACTGGATCAACGACGGGCTGCCCCCAGGTGGTAAGGGTAGATAACAACACATCTGTCACGCTGATCCTCAACATAGGGGCCCCTCAGGGGTGCATGCTCAGTCCCCTCCTGTACTCCCTGTTCACCCATCACTGCATGGCCAGGCATGACTCCAACACCATCGTTAAGTTTGCCAACGACACAACATAGCCTCATCACCGACAACGATGAAACAGCCTACAGGGAGGAGGTCAGAGACCTGGCAGTGTGTTGCCAGGATAACAACCTCTCCCTCAATGTGATCAAGATAGAGGAGATGATTGTGGACTACAGAAAAAGGAGGACAGAGCACACCCCCATTCTCATCACCAACAAACTATTATGGTCCAAACACACCAAGACAGTCATGAAGAGGGCATGACAACACCTATTCCCCCTCAGGAGACTGAAAAGATTTGGCATGGGTCCTCAGATCCTCAAAAACATCTACACCTGCACCATCGAGAGCATCCTGACTGGTACCATCACAGCCTGGTATTGCAACTGCTTGGCCTCCGACTGCAAGGCACTACAGAGGGTAGTGCGTAGTGGGCCAAGATTCCTGCCATCCAGGACCACTATACCAAGCAGTGTCAGAGGAAGGCCCAAAAAATTGCCAAAGACTCCAGCCACCCTAGTCATAGACTGTTCTCTCTGCTATCACACATCAAGCGGTACTGGAGCGCCAAGTCTAGGTCCAAAAGGCTTCTGAAAAACTTCTAGCCCCAATCCATAAGACTCCTGAACAGCTAATCAAATGGCTACCTGGACTATTTGCATTGTCCCCACCCCACCCCCCATTTTCATGCTGCTGCTACTCTCTCTTTATTGTCCATGCATATTCACTTTACCTCGACCTAAATGTACATATTACCTCAATTACCTCGATTAACCGGTGCCCCCACACATTGTCTCTGTACCGGTACCCCCTGTATATAGCCTCGCTACTGTTACTATTGCTGCTCCTTAATTCTTTTTTCTTTTTTATATAAATATTTTTTACTTCAGTTTATATTAGGAAATACTTCCTAAACACTTTTTCTTAAAACTGCATTGCTGGTTAAGGGCTTGTATAAGTAAACATTTCACTGTAAGGTGAAACCCTGTTGTGTTCGGAGCATGTGACAAATACAATTTGATTTGATTTGATTTTGCCTTTTGTTGTATGCATGGATTGAGAATTAACCAGGAGGAATCCATTGAAGGGTTTAGGTGGGCTATCTGGGAGGTTTTGTATGTATATTTGTAGATAAAGGTGCATAATTGGAATATATTAATGTTGTAGATAGACAGTATATTGAGTTTCTTAAACAGAGGGGAAGATGGAGCCAAGAAGTTAGAGAAGGTGTAGCCACCTCTCATTTATTCTGTGTGATGAGTCATTTGTGTTGGTAGGAAGAATACTGTGTGTACTGTCCCAGACAGTATTGCAGTAAATGAGATATGGCTAAATTAGGCTGTAGTATAGTGTTAGGAACCAAAGCAATAATCTTTCTGATGATACCAACGGACTTCATCACTTTGCTGCAGACAAAGTGAATATGTTCTTTCCAGGAGAACTTTTCATCAACTAGAACACCACGGTGTCTGATGGATGAAACCTGGTCCATTTCATTCCCACCAATTGAGATTCTGGCTGTTTTAACCCCCCTTCTTATTCTTACCACTTACCTTTCATCTTCTGCAAATTCTACCATTCAAGTGTTTAATTGCTATATTGTAATTACTTCGCCACCACGACCTATTTATGGCCTTACCTCTCTTATCCTACCTCATTTGCACACGCTGTATATCGATTTTTCTACTGTATTATTGACCGTATGTTTCTTTATTCCATGTGTAACTCTGTGTTGTTGTATGTGTCAAACTGCTTTGCGTTATCTTGGCCAGGGCGCAGTTGCAAATGAGAACTTGTTATCAACTAGCCTACCTGGTTAAGTAAAAGTTTAAATAAATCAAATAAATAAAACCAGCAGGGTAAGTTGGCGAGCTTATTTACAGATATCGACACAAGTGCATCAGCCATCACCAGTGGGAAGCCTATTCTTCATCTTCATCATTGAGTGAGTCAGTGTCCCTGGAACGTTTATTTTGTAGCCAACTGTAGCCGATACGATACACTGAGTGTGTACAAAACATTAGGAACACGTTCTGAAAATGTAGTTGCACCCCCTTTTGCCTTCTGAAGAGCCTCAATTTGTCGGGGCGTGGACTCAACAAGGTGTCGAAAGTGTTCCACAGCGGCGCAGCATGTTGACTCCAATGCTTCCCACGGTTGTGTCAAGTTGGCTGGATGTCCCTTGGGTGGTGGAACATTGGCGATGCACACGGGAAACTGTTGAGCATGAAAAACCCAGCAGCGTTGCAGTTCTTGACACATTCAAACCAGTGTGCCTGGCACCTACTACCATATTCTGAATGGCACACATACACAATTCATTCTTGGGGTGGCAGGGTAGCCTAGTGGTTAGAGCGTTGGACTAGTAACTGAAAGGTTGCAAGTTCATATCCCTGAGCTGACAGGGTACAAATCTGCCATTCTACCCCTGAGCAGGCAGTTGACCCACTGTTCCTAGGCCGTCATTGAAAATAAGAATTTGTTCTTAACTGACTCGCCTAGTTAAATAAAGGTAACAAAAATGTCTCAAGGCTTGAAAATCCTTCTTTACCCTGTCTCCTCCCCTTCATCTACACTGATTAAAGAGAATTTAACAAGTGACATCAATAACGGATCATAGCTTTCACCTGGCTTGTCCATATCATGGAAAGAGCAGGTGTTCCTAATGTCTTGTATACTATATAACAGGGTTTCTGTCAGGAAAATTTGGCACCGGACAAGTGACTGGGAAGATTGACATTTATCGGACATTTGAGAAATGCATCAGTCATCCATATGTATTGGGTGCGTAACCCATTGGGGCAGCCAGCACCATGCAGCACCCATGCAGCCAGCATCATCAATAAACGAGGGATATTGGCCAAATGAGCCACAAGAAGAAGCTTAGGCCTAACCCCAGAGAGAGTGAGAGAGAAAGAGAGAGAGAGAGATATGTCGGTGGCATGCAATTACACCAACATGCATTTCTTTATTCCTATCAGATAGGCTACTGAGTCTGCTATACAGCAGTGGCAGTCGGTGCCATTTAAGATGAGGGAGGACGATAATTTATTTTTATTGCCTTATTTCTATTACAGCATTATTGGATGGCGGTCATTCATGTTCCATTCTCCCAGCTCAATGTAACGTTGATAAGTTTAGGCTACTACATGATACTCAAATCTTCCCTACACCCATCATGAGGTTGCTACAACCTGGCCTTCGAATGAAAGTTTACCACATAGGTGCACAGGTCAAGAGAAATTTGAGTGATCAACCTGACAGACATTGACGCATTCAATACCACCTTGCAAAATCTTACCTGCATCTAGCTGATCTAGAGTGTAATCATTAGTCCAACAGTTGCAAACAAGAGTTTCTATTGGACAAATCTAGGTATGTTTATCCCCGTTTCGTTCCATTTGCTTCCAATTAAGAAATGTTTTTCAACAGAATCGGCGGAATAAGTACACCTATCCTCACAGGCAACACAGTTCACTTTCATAGCAGTCACATAGAAACAGCACGATCCCTATGACCGTTGGATAATTCCTCCTCTCACCTTTTCCCTTTGCTTGTGGACTTTATTGCACAACACATCAGCTGTCTGTGACCTACCAAAAAAAGCTTTCCAAGCCAAACCTTCATATTATAACTGCTAACGTCTAAATACAGCCATCATCATTGGCACCATATTAGCTAACGTCAAGTCAACATAGCTACTAGAACTAACGCGTTAGTAAACCCGCCACAGTCATGTAGTACAGTGTACGGTTAGCAAGCAATTTTTCAGTTACATCGGCGGGCCCAGGCCTAGGTCAGGTGGCGATTATAATCACAGCCGTATATATCCCCCCCCAAGCAGACACATCGATGGCTCTGAACGAACTTTATTTAACTCTTTGCAAACTGGAAAACATTTATCCGGAGGCTGCATTCATTGTAGCTGGGGATTTTAACAAAGCCAATCTGAAAACAAGACTCCCTAAATTTTATCAGCATATCGATTGCGCAACCAGGGGTGGTAAAACCTTGGATCACTGTTACTCTAACTTCCGCGACGCATATAAGGCCCTGCCCCGCCCCCCTTTCGGAAAAGCTGACCACGACTCCATTTTGCTGATCCCTGCCTACAGACAGAAATTAAAACAAGAGGCTCCCACGCTGAGGTCTGTCCAACGCTGGTCAGACCAAGCTGACTCTACACTCCAAGACTGCTTCCATCACGTGGACTGGGACATGTTTCGTATTGCGTCAGATGGGAATATTGACGAATACGCTGATTCGGTGTGCGAGTTCATTAGAACGTGCGTCGAAGATGTCGTTCCCATAGCAATGATAAAAACATTCCCTAACCAGAAACCGTGGATTGATGGCAGCATTCGCGTGAAACTGAAAGCGCGAACCACTGCTTTTAATCAGGGCAAGGTGTCTGGCAACATGACTGAATACAAACAGTGCAGCTATTCCCTCCGTAAGGCTATCAAACAAGCTAAGCGTCAGTACAGAGACAAAGTGGAATCTCAATTCAATGGCTCAGACACAAGAGGCATGTGGCAGGGTCTACAGTCAATCACGGACTACAAGATGAAATCCAGCCCAGTCACGGACCAGGATGTCTTGCTCCCAGGCAGACTAAATAACTTTTTTGCCCGCTTTGAGGACAATACAGTGCCACTGACACGGCTTGCAAAGGAAACATGCAGTCTCTCCTTCACTGCAGCCGAGGTGATTAAGACATTTAAACGTGTTAACCCTCGCAAGGCTGCAGGCCCAGACGGCATCCCCAGCCGCGCCCTCCGAGCATGCGCAGACCAGCTGGCCGGTGTGTTTACGGACATATTCAATCAATCCCTATACCAGTCTGCTGTTCCCACATGCTTCAAGAGGGCCACCATTGTTCCTGTTCCCAAGAAAGCTAAGGTAACTGAGCTAAACGACTACCGCCCGTAGCACTCACTTCCGTCATCATGAAGTGCTTTGAGAGACTAGTCAAGGACCATATCACCTCCACCCTACCTGACACCCTAGACCCACTCCAATTTGCTTACTGCCCAAATAGGTCCACAGACGATGCAATCTCAACCACACTGCACACTGCCCTAACCCACCTGGACAAGAGGAATACCTATGTGAGAATGCTGTTCATCGACTACAGCTCGGCATTCAACACCATAGTACCCTCCAAGCTCGTCATCAAGCTCGAGACCCTGGGTCTCGACCCCGCCCTGTGCAACTGGGTACTGGACTTCCTGACGGGCCGCCCCCAGGTGGTGAGGGTAGGCAACAACATCTCCTCCCCGCTGATCCTCAACACGGGGGGCCCCACAAGGGTGCGTTCTGAGCCCTCTCCTGTACTCCCTGTTCACCCACGACTGCGTGGCCACGCACGCCTCCAACTCAATCATCAAGTTTGCGGACGACACAACAGTGGTAGGCTTGATTACCAACAACGACGAGACGGCCTACAGGGAGGAGGTGAGGGCCCTTGGAGTGTGGTGTCAGGAAAATAACCTCACACTCAACGTCAACAAAACTAAGGAGATGATTGTGGACTTCAGGAAACAGCAGAGGGAACACCCCCTATCCACATCGATGGAACAGTAGTGGAGAGGGTAGCTAGTTTTAAGTTCCTCGGCATACACATCACAGACAAACTGAATTGGTCCACTCACACTGACAGCGTCGTGAAGAAGGCGCAGCAGCGCCTATTCAACCTCAGGAGGCTGAAGAAATTCGGCTTGTCACCAAAAGCACTCACAAACTTCTACAGATGCACAATCGAGAGCATCCTGGCGGGCTGTATCACCGCCTGGTACGGCAACTGCTCCGCCCTCAACCGTAAGGCTCTCCAGAGGGTAGTGAGGACTGCACAACGCATCACCGGGGGCAAACTACCTGCCCTCCAGGACACCTACACCACCCGTTGTTACAGGAAGGCCATAAAGATCATCAAGGACATCAACCACCCGAACCACTGCCTGTTCACCCCGCTATCATCCAGAAGGCGAGGTCAGTACAGGTGCATCAAAGCTGGGACCGAGAGACTGAAAAACAGCTTCTATCTCAAGGCCATCAGACTGTTAAACAGCCACCACTAACATTGAGTGGCTGCTGCCAACACACTGTCATTGACACTGACCCAACTCCAGCCATTTTAATAATGGGAATTGATGGGAAATGATGTAAATATATCACTAGCCACTTTAAACAATGCTACCTTATATAATGTTACTTACCCTACATTATTCATCTCATATACATATGTATATACTGTACTCTACAACATCGACTGCATCCTTATGCAACACATGTATCACTAGCCACTTTAACTATGCCACTTTGTTTACTTTGTCTACATACTCATCTCATATGTATATACTGTACTCGATACCATCTACTGTATGCTGCTCTGTACCATCACTCATTCATATATCCTTATGTACATGTTCCTTATCCCCTTACACTGTGTATAAGACAGTAGTTTTGGAATTGTTAGTTAGATTACTTGTTGGTTATCACTGCATTGTCGGAACTAGAAGCACAAGCATTTCGCTACACTCGCATTAACATCTGCTAACCATGTGTATGTGACAAATAAAATTTGATTTGATTTGATTTGATTTGATTTGAATAATCTCATAAAACCAAAAGCACACCTTGACTTGGGAGTTCCAGTGTTGGGTAGCGATAGCCTGCTTGGTAGCACAGCATCCCTCTCTGTTTAAGGTGTGTGCTTGAGTAGGCTAAATTGGCTATCTGCGTTGGCTAGCTAAGTAAGTGAAAGTGAAAACAATACAAAATATAGCTTTCTCTTTCTTCGCCTTCATTTTTGAAGAAATGAATTTGTTCAAAACTGTTCAACTATTGTCTTTCTCTCTCTTTGAGTCAACTACTTACCACATTTTATGCACTGCAGCGCTAGCTGTAGCTTATGCTTCAGTGCTAGATTCATTTTCTGATCCATTGATTGGGTAGAACACATGTCAGTTCATGCTGCAATAGCTCTGATAGGTTGGAGGTGGTCCTCCGGAAGTCTATGGAAGGGGGTGAGAACCTCGAGCCTCCTGGGTTTGTATTGAAGTCAAAGTACCCAGAGGAGGACAGAAACTAGCTGTCCTCTGGCTACACCATGGTGCTACCCTATAGAGTACTGTTGAGGCTACTGTAGATCTTCATTGCAAAACAGTGTATTGTTATATTGGAATCTTTTAAAATAAAGATAAGTATTATAATGTTAGATTATAAGAGTAACTCCGGTAGGCCTAAAACATTCTTCCTCACCTCAAGTTCAACTGCAAGAGTCAGCTGGAGCACTGGTGCACACTGCCTTCATAACATAGGCCTGCAGTATAAAAGGCTATCAGCCACACCACACCAAGCCTTCACAAATGTTTCCAAACTTTATTAGGTAAATATCAAAAGTGTCAAGCCATTGTTGAAAAGGAAAATACAAGCAGGATATTATGTCGCAGCAAACACAACATTATAGTTGGAATTTAATTTGGCCAAATACTCCAACACCATCGTTAAGTTTGCCGGCAACACAACATAGCCTGATCACCGACAACGATGAAACGGCCGACAGGGAGGAGGTCAGAGACCTGGCAGTATGTTGCCAGGATATCAACCTCTCCCTCAATGTGATCAAGATAGAGGAGACTATTGTGGACCACAGAAAAAGGAGGACAGAGCACACCCCCATTCTCATCACCAACAAACTATCATGGTCCAAACACACCAAGACAGTCATGAAGAGGGCATGACAACACCTATTCCCCCTCAGGAGACTGAAAAGATTTGGCATGGGTCCTCAGATCCTCAAAAACATCTACACCTGCACCATCGAGAGCATCCTGCCTGACTGGTTGCATCACAGCCTGGTATTGCAACTGCTCGGCCTCCGACTGCAAGGCACTACAGATGATAGTGCATAGTGGGCCAAGATTCCTGCCATCCCGGACCTCTATTCCAGGCCGTGTCAGAGGAAGTCCCAAAAAACAGCCAAAGACTCCAGCCACCCTAGTCATAGACTGTTCTCTTTGCTATTGCACGTCAAGCGGTACTGAAGCGCCAAGTCTAGGTCCAAAAGGCTTCTTAACAACTTCTAGCCCCAATCCATAAGACTCCTGAACAGCTAATCAAATGGCTACCTGGACTATTTGCATTGTCCCCACCCCACCCCCCATTTTCATGCTGCTGCTACTCTCTCTTTATTGTCCATGCATATTCACTTTACCTCGACCTAAATGTACATATTACCTCAATTACCTCGATTAACCGGTGCCCCCGCACATTGTCTCTGTACCGGTACCCCCTGTATATAGCCTCGCTACTGTTACTATTGTTGCTCCTTAATTATTTTTTATTTTTTATATAAATATTTTTTACTTCAGTTTATATTAGGAAATACTTCCTAAACACTTTTTCTTAAAACTGCATTGCTGGTTAAGGGCTTGTATAAGTAAACATTTCACTGTAAGGTGAAACCCTGTTGTGTTCGGAGCATGTGACAAATACAATTTGATTTGATTTTGCCTTTTGTTGTATGCATGGGTTTGAGAATTAACCAGGAGGAATCCATTGAAGGGTTTAGGTGGGCTATCTGGGAGGTTTTGTATGTATATTTGTAGATAAAGGTGCATAATTGGAGTATATTAATGTTGTAGATAGACAGTATATTGAGTTTCTTAAACAGAGGGGAAGATGGAGCCAAGAAGTTAGAGAAGGTGTAGCCACCTCTCATTTATTCTGTGTGATGAGTCATTTGTGTTGGTAGGAAGAATACTGTGTGTACTGTCCCAGACAGTATTGCAGTACATGAGATATGGCTAAATTAGGCTGTAGTATAGTGTTAGGAACCAAAGCAATAATCTTTCTGATGATACCAACGGACTTCATCACTTTGCTGCAGACAAAGTGAATATGTTCTTTCCAGGAGAACTTTTCATCAACTAGAACACCACGGTGTCTGATGGATGAAACCTGGTCCATTTCATTCCCACCAATTGAGATTCTGGCTGTTTTAACCCCCCTTCTTATTCTTACCACTTACCTTTCATCTTCTGCAAATTCTACCATTCAAGTGTTTAATTGCTATATTGTAATTACTTCGTCACCACGGCCTATTTATTGCCTTACCTCTCTAATCCTACCTCATTTGCACACGCTGCACCTTTTCTACTGTATTATTGACCGTATGTTTCTTTACTCCGTGTGTAACTCTGTGTTGTATGTGTCGAACTGCTTTGCTTTATCTTGGCCAGGGCGCAGTTGCAAATGAGAACTTGTTCTCAACTAAATAAAAGTTTAAATAAATAAAATAAATAAAACCAGCAGGGTAAGTTGGCGAGCTTATTTACAGATATCGACACAAGTGCATCAGCCATCACCAGTGGGAAGCCTATTCTTCATCTTCATCATTAAGTGAGTCAGTGTCCCTGGAACGTTTATTTTGTAGCCAACTGTAGCCGATACGATACACTGAGTGTGTACAAAACATTAGGAACACGTTCTGAAAATGTAGTTGCACCCACTTTTGCCTTCAGAAGAGTCTCAATTTGTCGGGGCGTGGACTCTACAATGTGTCGAATGTGTTCCACAGCGGCGCTGCATGTTGACTCCAATGCTTCCCACGGTTGTGTCAAGTTGGCTGGATGTCCCTTGGGTGGTGGACCATGGTCGATGCACACGGGAAACTGTGTGAAAAACCCAGCAGCGTTGCAGTTCTTGACACATTCAAACCAGTGCGCCTGGCACCTACTACCATATCCTGAATGGCACACATACACAATTCATGTCTTAATTGTCTCAAAGCTTGAAAATCCTTCTTTAACCTGTCTCCTCCCCTTCATCTACACTGATTAAAGAGAATTTAACAAGTGACATCAATAACGGATCATAGCTTTCACCTGGATTCACCTGGCTAGTCCATGTCATGGAAAGAGCAGGTGTTCCTAATGTCTTGTACACTCAGTGTATACTATATAAGAGGGTTTCTGTCAGGAAAATTTGGCACCAGACAAGTGACTGGGAAGATTGACATTTATCGGACATTTGAGAAATGCACCAGTCATCCATATGTATTGGGTGCGTAACCCATTGGGGCAGCCATGCGGCCAGCACCTTGCAGCACCCATGCAGCCAGCACCATCAATAAACGAGGGATATTGGTCAAATGAGCCACAACAAGAAGCTTAGGCCTAACCCCAGAGAGAGTGAGAGAGAAAGAGAGAGAGAGAGATATGTCGGTGGCATGCAATTACACCAACATGCATTTCTTTATTCCTATCAGATAGGCTACTGAGTCTGCTATACAGCAGTGGCAGTCGGTGCCATTTAAGATGAGGGAGGACGATAATTTATTTTTATTGCCTTATTTCTATTACAGCATTATTGGATGGCGGTCATTCATATTCCATTCTCCCAGCTCAATGTAACGTTGATAAGTTTAGGCTACTACATGATACTCAAATCTTCCCTACACCCATCATGAGGTTGCTACAACCTGGCCTTCGAATGAAAGTTTACCACATAGGTGCACAGGTCAAGAGAAATTTGAGTGATCAACCTGACAGACATTGACGCATTCAATACCACCTTGCACAATCTTACCTACATCTAGCTGTTCTAGAGTGTAATCATTAGTCCAACAGTTGCAAACAAGAGTTTCTATTGGACAAATCTAGGTATGTTTATCCCCGTTTCGTTCCATTTGCTTCCGTTTAAGAAATGTTTTTCAACAGAATCGGCGGAATGAGTACACCTCTGCTCACAGGCAACACAGTTCACTTTCATAGCAGTCACATAGAAACAGCACGATCCCTATGACCGTTGGATAATTCCTCCTCTCACCTTTTCCCTTTGCTTGTGGACTTTATTGCACAACACATCAGCTGTCTGTGACCTACCAAAAAAAGCTTTCCAAGCCAAACCTTCATATTATAACTGCTAACGTCTACATACAGCCATCATCATTGGCACCATATTAGCTAACATCAAGTCAACATAGCTACTAGAACTAACGCGTCAGTAAACCCGCCACAGTCATGTAGTACAGTGTACGGTTAGCAAGCAATTTTTCAGTTACATCGGCAGGCCCAGGTCAGGTGGCAATAATCTCATAAAACCAAAAGCACACCTTGACTTGGGAGTTCCAGTGTTGGGTAGCGATAGCCTGCTTGGTAGCACAGCATCCCTCTCTGTTTAAGGTGTGTGCTTGAGTAAGCTAAATTGGCTATCTGCGTTGGCTAGCTAAGTAAGTGAAAGTGAAAACAATACAAAATATAGCTTTCTCTCTTTCTTCGCCTTCATTTTTGAAGAAATGAATTTGTTCAAAACTGTTCAACTATTGTCTTTCTCTCTCTTTGAGTCAACTACTTACCACATTTTATGCACTGCAGCGCTAGCTGTAGCTTATGCTTCAGTGCTAGATTCATTTTCTGATCCATTGATTGGGTAGAACACATGTCAGTTCATGCTGCAATAGCTCTGATAGGTTGGAGGTGGTCCTCCGGAAGTCTATGGAAGGGGGTGAGAACCTCGAGCCTCCTGGGTTTGTATTGAAGTCAAAGTACCCAGAGGAGGACAGAAACGAGCTGTCCTCTGGCTACACCATGGTGCTACCCTATAGAGTACTGTTGAGGCTACTGTAGATCTTCATTGCAAAACAGTGTATTGTTATATTGGAATCTTTTAAAATAAAGATAAGTATTATAATGTTAGATTGTAAGAGTAACTCCGGTAGGCCTAAAACATTCTTCCTCACCTCAAGTTCAACTACAAGAGTCAGCTGGAGCACTGGTGCGCACTGCCTTCATAACATAGGCCTGCAGTATAAAAGGCTATCAGCCACACCACACCAAGCATTCACAAATGTTTCCAAACTTTATTAGGTAAATATCAAAAGTGTCAAGCCATTGTTGAAAAGGAAAATACAAGCAGGATATTATGTTGCAGCAAACACAACATTATAGTTGGAATTTAATTTGGCCAAATACTCCAACACCATCGTTAAGTTTGCCGGCAACACAACATAGCCTGATCACCGACAACGATGAAACGGCCGACAGGGAGGAGGTCAGAGACCTGGCAGTATGTTGCCAGGATATCAACCTCTCCCTCAATGTGATCAAGATAGAGGAGACTATTGTGGACTACAGAAAAAGGAGGACAGAGCACACCCCCATTCTCATCACCAACAAACTATCATGGTCCAAACACACCAAGACAGTCATGAAGAGGGCATGACAACACCTATTCCTCCTCAGGAGACTGAAAAGATTTGGCATGGGTCCTCAGATCCTCAAAAACATCTACACCTGCACCATCGAGAGCATCCTGCCTGACTGGTTGCATCACAGCCTGGTATTGCAACTGCTCGGCCTCCGACTGCAAGGCACTACAGATGATAGTGCGTAGTGGGCCAAGATTCCTGCCATCCCGGACCTCTATTCCAGGCGGTGTCAGAGGAAGTCCCAAAAAATAGCCAAAGACTCCAGCCACCCTAGTCATAGACTGTTCTCTTTGCTATTGCACGTCAAGTGGTACTGAAGCGCCAAGTCTAGGTCCAAAAGGCTTCTTAACAACTTCTAGCCCCAATCCATAAGACTCCTGAACAGCTAATCAAATGGCTACCTGGACTATTTGCATTGTCCCCACCCCACCCCCCATTTTCATGCTGCTGCTACTCTCTGTTTATTTTCCATGCATATTCACTTTACCTCAACCTAAATGTACATATTACCTCAATTACCTCGATTAACCGGTGCCCCCGCTCATTGTCTCTGTACCGGTACCCCCTGTATATAGCCTCGCTACTGTTACTATTGTTGCTCCTTAATTCTTTTTTATTTTTTATATAAATATTTTTTACTTCAGTTTATATTAGGAAATACTTCCTAAACACTTTTTCTTAAAACTGCATTGCTGGTTAAGGGCTTGTATAAGTAAACATTTCACTGTAAGGTGAAACCCTGTTGTGTTCGGAGCATGTGACAAATACAATTTGATTTGATTTGATTTTGCCTTTTGTTGTATACATGGATTTGAGAATTAACCAGAAGGAATCCATTGAAGGGTTTAGGTGGGCTATCTGGGAGGTTTTGTATGTATATTTGTAGATAAAGGTGCATAATTGGAGTATATTAATGTTGTAGATAGACAGTATATTGAGTTTCTTAAACAGAGGGGAAGATGGAGCCAAGAAGTTAGAGAAGGTGTAGCCACCTCTCATTTATTCTGTGTGATGAGTCATTTGTGTTGGTAGGAAGAATACTGTGTGTACTGTCCCAGACAGTATTGCAGTAAATTAGATATGGCTAAATTAGGCTGTAGTATAGTGTTAGGAACCAAAGCAATAATCTTTCTGATGATACCAACGGACTTCCTCACTTTGCTGCAGACAAAGTGAATATGTTCTTTCCAGGAGAACTTTTCATCAACTAGAACACCACGGTGTCTGATGGCTGAAACCTGGTCCATTTCATTCCCACCAATTGAGATTCTGGCTGTTTTAACCCCCCTTCTTATTCTTACCACTTACCTTTCATCTTCTGCAAATTCTACCATTCAAGTGTTTAATTGCTATATTGTAATTACTTCGCCACCACGGCCTATTTATTGCCTTACCTCTCTAATCCTACCTCATTTGCACACGCTGCACCTTTTCTACTGTATTATTGACCGTATGTTTCTTTACTCCGTGTGTAACTCTGTGTTGTATGTGTCGAACTGCTTTGCTTTATCTTGGCCAGGGCGCAGTTGCAAATGAGAACTTGTTCTCAACTAAATAAAAGTTGAAATAAATAAAATAAATAAAACCAGCAGGGTAAGTTGGCGAGCTTATTTACAGATATCGACACAAGTGCATCAGCCATCACCAGTGGGAAGCCTATTCTTCATCTTCATCATTGAGTGAGTCAGTGTCCCTGGAACGTTTATTTTGTAGCCAACTGTAGCCGATACGATACACTGAGTGTGTACAAAACATTAGGAACACGTTCTGAAAATGTAGTTGCACCCCCTTTTGCCTTCAGAAGAGTCTCAATTTGTCGGGGCGTGGACTCTACAATGTGTCGAATGTGTTCCACAGCGGCGCTGCATGTTGACTCCAATGCTTCCCACGGTTGTGTCAAGTTTGTCATGTTTTGTCATTGATTATCATGTCTTGTCCCTGTGCTTCCCTTCTATTCGTTTCCCTCTGCTGGTCTTATTAGGTTCTTTCCCTCTTTCTATCCCTCTCTCTCCCCCTCCCTCTCTCCCTCTCTCGCTCTCTCTCTCTATCGTTCCGTTCCTGCTCCCAGCTGTTCCTCATTCTCCTAACTACCTCATTTACTCTTTCACACCTGTCCCCTATTTTGCCCTCTGATTAGAGTCCCTATTTCTCCCTCTGTTTTCCGCTTCTGTCCTTGTCGGATCCTTGTTTGATGTTTGCTGTTCTGTGTCCTTGTTCCGCCCTGTCGTGTTTTTGCCTTCTTCAGATGCTGCGTGTGAGCAGGTGTCTATGTCAGCTACGGCCTGTGCCTTCCCGAAGCGACCTGCAGTCTGTGGTCGCGTCTCCAGTCGTTCCTCTCTACTGACGAGAGGATTTCAGTTTTCCTGTTTTGTATTTACCTAAGATAAGGATTATCGTTTTTGTTTAAGATTGGAATAAAGACTCTGTTTCTGTTAAGTCGCTTTTGGGTCCTCATTCACCAGCATAACAGAAGGATCCGACCAAGAATGGACCCAGCGACTACGGATTCTCGCAACACTGCCGTCGAGATCCAGGGAGCTATGCTCGGCAGACACGAGCAGGAATTGTCTGCTGCTCGTCATGCCGTTGAGACCCTGGCCGCTCAGGTCTCCGACCTCTCAGGACAGTTTCAGAGTCTTCGTCTCGTGCCACCAGCTACTTCCTGGTCTTCCGAGTCTCCGGAACCTAGGGTTAATAACCCCCCATGTTATTCTGGGCAGCCCACTGAGTGCCGCTCCTTTCTCACCCAGTGTGATATTGTGTTCTCTCTCCAGCCCAACACATACTCAAGAGAGAGAGCTCGGATCGCTTACGTCATATCACTCCTTACTGGTCGGGCTCGGGAGTGGGGCACAGCTATCTGGGAGGCAAGGGCTGAGTGTTCTAACGATTATCAGAACTTTAAAGAGGAGATGATATGGGTTTTTGATCGTTCAGTTTTTGGGAAGGAGGCTTCCAGGGCCCTGGCTTCCCTATGTCAAGGTGATCGATCCATAACGGATTACTCTATAGAGTTTCGCACTCTTGCTGCCTCCAGTGACTGGAACGAGCCGGCGTTGCTCGCTCGTTTTCTGGAGGGACTCCACGCTGAGGTTAAAGATGAGATTCTCTCCCGGGAGGTTCCTTCCAGCGTGGACTCTTTGATTGCACTCGCCATCCGCATAGAACGACGGGTAGATCTTCGCCACCGAGCTCGTGGAAGAGAGCTCGTGTTAACGGTGTTCCCCCTCTCCGCATCCCAACCATCTCCTCCCACCGGCTCAGAGACTGAGCCCATGCAGCTGGGAGGTATTCGCATCTCGACTAAGGAGAGGGAACGGAGAATCACCAACCGCCTTTGCCTCTATTGCGGTTCTGCTGGACATTTTGTCATTTCATGTCCAGTAAAAGCCAGAGCTCATCAGTAAGCGGAGGGCTACTGGTGAGCGCTACTACTCAGGTCTCTCCATCAAGATCCTGTACTACCTTGTCGGTCCATCTATGCTGGACCGGTTCGGCTGATTCCTGCAGTGCCTTGATAGACTCTGGGGCTGAGGGTTGTTTTATGGACGAAGCATGGGCTCGGAAACATGACATTCCTCTCAGACAGTTAGGGAAGCCCACGCCCATGTTCGCCTTAGATGGTAGTCTTCTCCCCAGTATCAGATGTGAGACACTACCTTTAACCCTCACAGTATCTGGTAACCACAGTGAGACCATTTCCTTTTTGATTTTTCGTTCACCTTTTACACCTGTTGTTTTGGGTCATCCCTGGCTAGTATGTCATAATCCTTCTATTAATTGGTCTAGTAATTCTATCCTATCCTGGAACGTTTCTTGTCATGTGAAGTGTTTAATGTCTGCTATCCCTCCTGTTTCTTCTGTCCCCTCTTCTCAGGAGGAACCTGGTGATTTGACAGGAGTGCCGGAGGAATATCATGATCTGCGCACGGTCTTCAGTCGGTCCAGAGCCAACTCCCTTCCTCCTCACCGGTCGTATGATTGTTGTATTGATCTCCTTCCGGGGACCACTCCCCCTCGGGGTAGACTATACTCTCTGTCGGATCCCGAATGTAAGGCTCTCGAGGATTATCTGTCTGTTTCTCTCGACGCCGGTACCGTGGTGCCTTCTTCCTCTCCCGCCGGAGCGGGGTTTTTTTTTGTTAAGAAGAAGGACGGTACTCTGTGCCCCTGCGTGGATTATCGAGGGCTGAATGACATAACGGTTAAGAATCGTTATCCGCTTCCCCTTATGTCGTCAGCCTTCGAGATTCTGCAGGGAGCCAGGTTCTTTACTAAGTTGGACCTTCGTAACGCTTACCATCTCGTGCGCATCAGAGAGGGGGACGAGTGGAAAATGGCATTTAACACTCCGTTAGGGCATTTTGAATACCGGGTTCTGCCGTTCGGTCTCGCTAATGCTCCAGCTGTCTTTCAGGCATTAGTTAATGATGTACTGAGAGACATGCTGAACATCTTTGTTTTCGTTTACCTTGACGATATCCTGATTTTTTCACCGTCACTCGAGATTCATGTTCAGCACGTTCGACGTGTACTCCAGCGCCTTTTAGAGAATTGTCTCTACGTGAAGGCTGAGAAGTGCGCCTTTCATGTCTCCTCTGTCACATTTCTCGGTTCTGTTATTTCCGCTGAAGGCATTCAGATGGATCCCGCTAAGGTCCAGGCTGTCAGCGATTGGCCCGTTCCTAAGTCACGTGTCGAGTTGCAGCGCTTTCTCGGTTTCGCTAATTTCTATCGGCGTTTCATTCGTAATTTCGGTCAAGTGGCTGCCCCTCTCACAGCTCTTACTTCTGTCAAGACGTGCTTTAAGTGGTCCGGTTCCGCCCAGGGAGCTTTTGATCTCCTCAAGAAGCGTTTTACATCCGCTCCTATCCTTGTTACTCCTGACGTCACTAAACAATTCATTGTCGAGGTTGACGCTTCAGAGGTGGGCGTGGGAGCCATTCTGTCCCAGCGCTTCCATTCTGACGATAAGGTCCATCCTTGCGCTTATTTTTCTCATCGCCTGTCGCCATCGGAACGCAACTATGATGTGGGTAACCGCAACTGCTCGCCATCCGCTTAGCCCTAGGCGAATGGCGACAGTGGTTGGAGGGGGCGACAGTCCCTTTTGTCGTTTGGACTGACCATAAGAACCTTGAGTACATCCGTTCTGCCAAACGACTTAATGCACGTCAAGCTCGTTGGGCGTTGTTTTTCGCTCGTTTCGAGTTCGTGATTTCTTATCGCCCGGGAAATAAGAACACCAAGCCTGATGCCTTATCCCGTCTCTTTAGTTCTTCTGTGGCTTCTACCGACCCCGAGGGGATTCTCCCTGAAGGGCGTGTTGTCGGGTTGACTGTCTGGGGAATTGAGAGACAGGTAAAGCAAGCACTCACTCACACTGCGTCGCCGCGCGCTTGTCCTAGTAACCTTCTTTTCGTTCCTGTCTCTACTCGTCTGGCTGTTCTTCAGTGGGCTCACTCTGCCAAGTTAGCTGGCCACCCCGGCGTTCGGGGTACGCTTGCTTCTATTCGCCAGCGGTTTTGGTGGCCTACTCAGGAGCGTGACACGCGCCGTTTCGTGGCTGCTTGTTCGGACTGCGCGCAGACTAAGTCAGGTAACTCTCCTCCTGCCGGTCGTCTCAGACCGCTTCCCATTCCTTCTCGACCATGGTCTCACATCGCCTTAGACTTTATTACCGGTCTGCCTTCGTCTGCGGGGAAGACTGTGATTCTTACGGTTGTCGATAGGTTCTCTAAGGCGGCACATTTCATTCCCCTCGCTAAGCTTCCTTCCGCTAAGGAGACGGCACAAATCATCATTGAGAATGTGTTCAGAATTCATGGCCTCCCGTTAGACGCCGTTTCAGACAGAGGCCCGCAATTCACGTCACAGTTTTGGAGGGAGTTCTGTCGTTTGATTGGTGCTTCCGTCAGTCTCTCTTCCGGTTTTCATCCCCAGTCTAACGGTCAAGCAGAAAGGGCCAATCAGACGATTGGTCGCATATTACGCAGCCTTTCTTTTCGAAACCCTGCGTCTTGGGCAGAACAGCTCCCTTGGGCAGAATACGCTCACAACTCGCTTCCTTCGTCTGCTACCGGGCTATCTCCGTTTCAGAGTATTCTTGGGTACCAGCCTCCTCTGTTCTCGTCCCAGCTCGCCGAGTCCAGCGTTCCCTCCGCTCAGGCTTTTGTCCAACGTTGTGAGCGCACCTGGAGGAGGGTCAGGTCTGCACTTTGCCGTTACAGGGCGCAGACTGTGAGAGCCGCCAATAAACGTAGGATTAAGAGTCCTAGGTATTGTCGCGGTCAGAGAGTGTGGCTTTCCACTCGTAACCTTCCCCTTACGACAGCTTCTCGCAAGTTGACTCCGCGGTTCATTGGTCCGTTCCGTGTCTCTCAGGTCGTCAATCCTGTCGCTGTGCGACTGCTTCTTCCGCGACATCTTCGTCGCATCCACCCTGTCTTCCATGTCTCCTGTGTCAAGCCTTTTCTTCGCGCCCCCGTTCGTCTTACCTCCCCCCCCGTCCTTGTCGAGGGCGCACCTATTTACAAGGTACGGAAGATCATGGACATGCGTTCTCGGGAACGTGGTCACCAGTACTTAGTGGATTGGGAGGGTTACGGTCCTGAGGAGAGGAGTTGGGTTCCAGGCGCTCGGTGAGTGGGGGGGTACTGTCATGTTTTGTCATTGATTATCATGTCTTGTCCCTGTGCTTCCCTTCTATTCGTTTCCCTCTGCTGGTCTTATTAGGTTCTTTCCCTCTTTCTATCCCTCTCTCTCCCCCTCCCTCTCTCCCTCTCTCGCTCTCTCTCTCTATCGTTCCGTTCCTGCTCCCAGCTGTTCCTCATTCTCCTAACTACCTCATTTACTCTTTCACACCTGTCCCCTATTTTGCCCTCTGATTAGAGTCCCTATTTCTCCCTCTGTTTTCCGCTTCTGTCCTTGTCGGATCCTTGTTTGATGTTTGCTGTTCTGTGTCCTTGTTCCGCCCTGTCGTGTTTTTGCCTTCTTCAGATGCTGCGTGTGAGCAGGTGTCTATGTCAGCTACGGCCTGTGCCTTCCCGAAGCGACCTGCAGTCTGTGGTCGCGTCTCCAGTCGTTCCTCTCTACTGACGAGAGGATTTCAGTTTTCCTGTTTTGTATTTACCTAAGATAATATCCAGGATTATCGTTTTTGTTTAAGATTGGAATAAAGACTCTGTTTCTGTTAAATCGCTTTTGGGTCCTCATTCACCAGCATAACAAAGTTGGCTGGATGTCCCTTGGGTGGTGGACCATGGTCGATGCACACAGGAAACTGTGTGAAAAACCCAGCAGCGTTGCAGTTCTTGACACATTCAAACCAGTGCGCCTGGCACCTACTACCATATCCTGAATGGCACACATACACAATTCATGTCTTAATTGTCTCAAAGCTTGAAATCCTTCTTTAACCGGTCTCCTCCCCTTCATCTACACTGATTAAAGAGAATTTAACAAGTGACGTCAATAACGGATCATAGCTTTCACCTGGATTCACCTGGCTAGTCCATGTCATGGAAAGAGCAGGTGTTCCTAATGTCTTGTATACTCAGTGTATACTATATAAGAGTGTTTCTGTCAGGAAAATTTGGCACCAGACAAGTGACTGGGAAGATTGACATTTATCAGACATTTGAGAAATGCACCAGTCATCCATATGTATTGGGTGCGTAACCCATAGGGGCAGCCATGCGGCCAGCACCTTGCAGCACCCATGCAGCCAGCACCATCAATAAACGAGGGATATTGGTCAAATGAGCCACAACAAGAAGCTTAGGCCTAACCCCAGAGAGAGTGAGAGAGAAAGAGAGAGAGAGAGATATGTCGGTGGCATGCAATTACACCAACATGCATTTCTTTATTCCTATCAGATAGGCTACTGAGTCTGGTATACAGCAGTGGCAGTCGGTGCCATTTAAGATGAGGGAGGACGATAATTTATTTTTATTGCCTTATTTCTATTACAGCATTATTGGATGGCGGTCATTCATATTCCATTCTCCCAGCTCAATGTAACGTTGATAAGTTTAGGCTACTACATGATACTCAAATCTTCCCTACACCCATCATGAGGTTGCTACAACCTGGCCTTCGAATGAAAGTTTACCACATAGGTGCACAGGTCAAGAGAAATTTGAGTGATCAACCTGACAGACATTGACACATTCAATACCACCTTGCACAATCTTACCTACATCTAGCTGTTCTAGAGTGTAATCATTAGTCCAACAGTTGCAAACAAGAGTTTCTATTGGACAAATCTAGGTATGTTTATCCCCGTTTCGTTCCATTTGCTTCCGTTTAAGAAATGTTTTTCAACAGAATCGGCGGAATGAGTACACCTCTGCTCACAGGCAACACAGTTCACTTTCATAGCAGTCACATAGAAACAGCACGATCCCTATGACCGTTGGATAATTCCTCCTCTCACCTTTTCCCTTTGCTTGTGGACTTTATTGCACAACACATCAGCTGTCTGTGACCTACCAAAAAAAGCTTTCCAAGCCAAACCTTCATATTATAACTGCTAACGTCTACATACAGCCATCATCATTGGCACCATATTAGCTAACATCAAGTCAACATAGCTACTAGAACTAACGCGTCAGTAAACCCGCTACAGTCATGTAGTACAGTGTACGGTTAGCAATC
This sequence comes from Oncorhynchus gorbuscha, assembly GCF_021184085.1. Taxonomy (NCBI): domain Eukaryota; kingdom Metazoa; phylum Chordata; class Actinopteri; order Salmoniformes; family Salmonidae; genus Oncorhynchus; species Oncorhynchus gorbuscha. The sequence continues at coordinate 27,056,076 of NC_060183.1, forward strand.
AATTTTTCAGTTACATCGGCGGGCCCAGGTCAGGTGGCAATAATCTCATAAAACCAAAAGCACACCTTGACTTGGGAGTTCCAGTGTTGGGTAGCAATAGCCTGCTTGGTAGCACAGCATCCCTCTCTGTTTAACGTGTGTGCTTGAGTAGGCTAAATTGCCTATCTGCGTTGGCTAGCTGAGTAAGTGGAAGTGAAAACAATACAAAATATAGCTTTCTCTCTTTCTTCGCCTTCATTTTTGAAGAAATGAATTTGTTCAAAACTGTTCAACTATTGTCTTTCTCTCTCTTTGAGTCAACTACTTACCACATTTTATGCACTGCAGCGCTAGCTGTAGCTTATGCTTCAGTGCTAGATTCATTTTCTGATCCATTGATTGGGTGGAACACATGTCAGTTCATGCTGCAATAGCTCTGATAGGTTGGAGGTGGTCCTCCGGAAGTCTATGGAAGGGGGTGAGAACCTTGAGCCTCCTGGGTTTGTATTGAAGTCAAAGTACCCAGAGGAGGACAGAAACTAGCTGTCCTCTGGCTACACCATGGTGCTACCCTATAGAGTACTGTGGAGGCTACTGTAGATCTTCATTGCAAAACAGTGTATTGTTCTAAAAGAGTCTTTTTAAATAAACATAAGTATTATAATGTTAGATTATAAGAGTAACTCCGGAAGGCCTAAAACATTCTTCCTCACCTCAAGTTCAACTGCAAGAGTCAGCTGGAGCACTGGTGCGCACTGCCTTCATAACATAGGCCTGCAGTATAAAAGGCTAACAGCCACACCACACCAAGCCTTCACAAAAGTTTCAAAACTTTATTAGGATAATATCAAAAGTATCAAGCCATTGTTGATAAGGAAAATACAAGCAAGATATTAAGTCGCAGCAAACACAACATTATAGTTGGAATTTAATTTGGCCAAATATTTTTCTTTAAATAATATTTCTACCTGAATAGCAGTTGCAACTTGTGTGGTATTAAACATATTCTGCTAATGTCTTCTATCATGTAAATTACGTAGCATTGCATGAAATCTGTTTATAAAAGGCCCATTTTCCCTCATGACCCTGCTAAACAAATATACCCATGTGTGGAAATCCTAAAAACGTGTCTGCTCAACTGTATGCCACTTCACAAATGCGATTATAGATGCATGCAATTCTTAATAATAAAGGGACCCCCCCCCCAACTCAAAACGTCAAACACCTCATTCCAAAATCATGGGCATTAATATGAAGTTGGTCCCCCCTTTGCTGCTATAACAGCCTCCACTCTTCTGGGAAGGCTTTCCACTAGATCTTGGAACATTGCTGCGGGGACTTGCTTCCATTCAGCGATAAAAGCATTAGTGAGGTCGGGCATGAATGTTGGGTGATTAGGCCTGGCTCGCAGTCGGCATTCCAATTCATCCCAAAGGTGTTTGATGGAGTTGAGGTCAGGGCTCTGTGAAGGCCAGTCAAGTTCTTCCACACCGATCTCAGCAAATAATTTCTGTATGGACCTCGCTTTGTGCACGGGGGTATTGTCATGCTGAAACAGGAAAGGGCCTTCCCCAAACTTTTGCCACAAAGTTGAATGCACGGAATCATCTAGAAGGTCATTGTATGCTGTAGCGTTAAGATTTCACTTCACATGAACTAAGGGGCCTAGCCCGAACCATGAAAAACAGCCCAGACCATTATTCATCCTCTACCAAACTTTACAGTTAGCAATATGCATTCGAGCAGATTCTTCTCCTGGCATCCACCAAACCCATATTGGTCCGTCGTACTGCCCGACGGTGAAGTGTGATTCATCACTCCAGAAAATGTTTCCATTGCTCCAGAGTTCAATGGAGCCTGCTCGCCTCCCTACCACTGAGGAAGTACAGTTCCCGCTCAGCATCACTCCAGCAGATGCTTGGCATTGCTCATGGTGATCTTAGGCCCCACCTTTTAAGTACCTAGGATAGGATAAAGAATCTGCTCGGCTAAAATATTTAGATGCAATTGTAAAGTGGTTGTTCCATTCATGAAGTCCCCGATGACCAGTTCTTGTGTCGACGTTGGCTATGAAAACCCATTCATGAAGTCCCCGATGACCAGTTCTTGTGTCGACGTTGCTTCGAGAGGCAGCTTGGAACTCTGTAGTGAGTGATGCAACCAAGGATAGGCCATTTTTACATGCTTCAGCAATCGCTGTCACATTCTGTGAGCTTGTGTTGCCTACCACTTTGCAGCTTAGCCGTTGATGATCCTAGATGTTTCCACTTCACAATAACAGCACTTACAGTTGAGAAGGGCAGCTCAAGCAGGGCAGAAAGCTTACAAAATTAATTGTTGGGAAGGTGGCATCCTATGACAGTGCCACACTGAATATCACTGAGCTCTTCAGTAAGGCCAATGTATTGCCAGTGTTTGTCTATGGAGATTGCATGGCTGTGTGCTCAATTTTATACACCTATCTGCAATAGGTGTGGATGAAATATCAAAATCTACTAATTTGAAGGTGTGTCCACATACTTTTGTATATATAGTGTATGTCTATGGATATGCCTGAGCCACTCCCCAAAATGTGATGGAGACAAGACATGCATCCTCTGATCATTGATCTTAATGACCCATATACAGAATTACCCTATAAAACAAGGGTTGTGTTCATTAGGGCACACAACGGAAAACCTTTTCAAACATTCTGCAACAGAAAATGGAAATGAGTGTTTCTAGTTGAACAAAGTCCAAGGTAGTCCCTCCCTGTTTCAGCACATTTGAACACGGTTCGTTTGGTGCCCAATGAACACGGGCCTGCATTTTAACAACCTTTTTGAAAGATTTTTTATGGATTACTTGTACATCATACAGAGGACAATATACATGTGTAAGTGATGAAAAACGGGTACGACATCGATGTTGTGTAGCCCTCCTTTTCTTGAGGCGGCGGTGGCTTGCTGTAGTCACCAATCAGCCAGAGTGGCCAGGGAGCCATTACATGAGGATGATTGATTGGGTAGATGGAATCTGGAGGGCCAGATTAGGTAACCCATGCGTCACGATGGAGAGGATCGGAGACGGTGTATAAGAGATGTAAGAACAGATTAAACTTTTATTCAAGCGACCAAGATTGTCATGAGAGGTCATGCCAGGTCGGAGACCACCGACTGAGTCCATAGTCCAAAACAAACAGTGAACATCTGTAGCCTGGTGACAGATCTGTTTGTGCTCTATAATTAACTCCTATGGTTGTTGCCAAGACTGCAAAAATATATCTGGCAGGGGATTGATTTGGATTAAAAGGGGATGGACAACCTGCCAGGAAATAACTAAGAAAACTACAAATAATGTGTTAAAAAAAAGAGGAAATAGCAAGCAAATTAACACTTTTTTCCTCGGTGCCCTGACTTTTGGGATCTGTTTGGGTTGCTGTGGCGTTCATTTGTTTGCATAAAAGTCTTATAATAACTTGTACTTATCATACTATTGAACTCCAGAAATATAGAACTTCAAAGTAATCTTCTGGCTTTGATCATAAGTAGTACAATAGGTGGCATTTCTTAAAATGCCAAAGATAATTTAATTAGGACAAGATGCTATTTGTTTCGCTTTTGCTGGTGACATTTTCCCAAAAGGGTAAAGTATAGACTCAACCCTGTACTAAAATGGAATTCTTTGGACTGCCATTTACAGTTATCATACCTCACATCGGATGAACTGATTCAATCAAGATGTGAATATAGATGTCAGAACATGAAGGTGTGCAGTAGCAAATTAAACAGGGTGGCTTTTGTTGAAACACAGTATACTGTTGTGTGTACATGTTTACTCCATTTAGATATATTTATATCATAACTTCTGCCCCTCACAGTGTTGAGAAGGACCCGCACACTCTCTCATACACTACACACTTATTTGCAATGTCGGCCTACCGGGGATCAGTGGTTTAACTGCCTTGTTCAGGGGCAGAATAACATATTTTTACCTTGTCAGCTCTGGGATTCAATCCAGCAACCTTTCGGTTACAGGCCCAACGCTCTAACCCCTAGGCTACCTGCCGCCCCAATAATGTCTCCACCCACTTGTTCACTAGTAACAACAGGTTGGCGAGCAACATGTTGAATGTATACATGATAATTACACCGGTCTGTTTCCTTTACCCCGTGTTTCTATCGTATGCTTGCGAGGCCTGTGTGAGAGAGAGAAGTGCTTGCCAATCCAATCACGCACAGAACTGTAGGCGTGCGATGTGGGTGGCGTTTACGCTAGAGGAGCTCTTATCTGTTCAGGAACACACTGTGGATGGCATCTTAACACATACATTCAAATGACAGTCGTTCATACAGTGCCTATCTGAATGTGTAATGAGCGAGTCGCGCAAATTGAGGATGAATTCGGTATTCTCTGGCTGCAATTAATGGAGTATCTCAACAATGGAATTGTTGTAGTCAGCATGACTAAATGATCATAAAATCAGAATGTTTATCGACAAACAGACTGTGGTAATCGTCTCAATGACCACACGATGACCCCTTCACGTGTTAAATATGTGTGTTCATTTCATTCATTTAAGGGTCCATATATTGTATAGCGCATATAATACTAACGTGAGCATGACATAACCCTTGACAGCGGCTTTTTCCCTCATAATCCCCTTATACGGTACATACAATCCCAACATAAAAAATCTATAGGTCTGAAGCTAAATCTATTGTCTGTAGTTTAGGGTCGGGGTCAATTCCATGTCAATCTAGAAGATTAATATCAATCCAATTCATGAATGAGAAATTTGCAAGGTGTTTTTAAATGTTATTTTGTGTCAATTGTAGACTGCGTTGTATCCACACTTGAGTGATGAATATCCTTGCCTGCAGACCAGAAGACTTGCATTAGCTCCCTAGGGTGATGCCTAGGCTTTAGCTCAGAGGACTGGCACAGACCTCACTATTCTATCATAATTTCATACACTCAAAACAAATCTACTTTTGATTTAATCTGTCCTTTTCCTCATTTGTTTTCTCCTTATTTGTTTGTCAGTCCCCAATAACCTCTCTTCTCTCTTTTATAATTTCCCACCGCCACACTATAAAGGTCATGCTTCTCTGTCTACCTCAATCCCTCTCTCCTTCCCCTCTCTCCCTCACCTCACTCCAAAATAGCAGACCACATCTCTATGCTAATGAGGTGTGGCCGTGTTTTTTCGTATAGTTGTACACAGGCCTTGGATGCTCCTCATGTGCATATTTAATACATGTAGCTTTCAGATGGGTGTTCTGTGGTTTGGAGTGTTCCCATTGAAATTCATGAAGGGACTCTTCCCAAACGTTATGGTCCATTACAGTGCCACTATACATCAGGGTTTAACCATCGTACCTCATCCTAAAAGAGGTGACCACTGCCTTTTGACATCCTTTGCGGAGTTACACAGAACACCCCATTCATATGCTAATTGTTATTCTCCACACTGGACATTGCCTCGAAAACAAACTATGTGCTAGACTCCAGATAAACAGCTCTCAAGCATTTCTGATGGGGGGGGGGGGGGGCAGAGATGCCAACAGGCAGCTAGTTGTTTTGTAAAGCCTCGGGCAATCTGAACCGTAAACAGCAGATGTGTACAAATTTTTATGTTCCGGGTGTTAGCTTAGCATTTGAGAAGGGGGAATTTCTGTTCCTGACATCATACCTAGTTAGTCATGCATGTCTACCCAATGGATTCCCCACACAGCATAGACCAAATGGAAATCTCTCACTGAACATCTGGGTGTAAATTTGTTCCGAAGATGACCCTTCGCTCAGAGCGAGAGGGCATCCAAGGAGAGGAGGAGAAGATTGGAGGAATACGTCTTCTCCCTTGACTCCCGTATGTCAAAGGTAGAACAGGATTTATTTATTCCCGTAATACTCCTAGCTGATGGTGAGAACTGGATTCTGAACGCTCTCTTAACTCTCTCTCTTCTCCAACCATTTACTCCTAACGTCACAAGTTATCCTACATTTCGATGGTGTCATCTTTGACCTTTTCCCTTTCTCTTTCTCTCCCTCCCTCTCTTTCTCTTTTGTCTCTTCAACATTTTTCGGGGACATAGTTGCCTCGTCAGTTTCTGGGCACTGAACCTGCAGCTGTCAGCTAAAGTAGCAGCAGCACCTCAGTACCCCTCTGCCCAGCTGAAAAATATGCACACAATGGAAACAAAAAGTCATGCTCGCTCAGTTATATAACTGTCTGTCAACACACTGATATTATGATGGGGTATCTAGTAGCTAGACTGCAGATACCATGGGAAGAGGGGTGGTGAAATGTGTGTATTGAGGAAGGCATTGAGTGAGTATTGTGCTCTTGGTGTAAGGTACCCTGTTGTGGGTAAACAAACTAAGACAAATATGACTTGCTTTGATTAACTCTTTTTAACTTGAACAGCTCTCTCTCCCTCTCACTAGTCTAGCACATTTCATAAAGTGTAAAATCCCACTCTAGTGAAAGACACTTGTGCATACTTGTTTGCACATGCACACACACACAGTATTGTAAAGTACTGAAGTAAAATACTTTAAATACTAATTAAGTCGTTTTTGGGGGGTACAGTGCCTTCAGAAATTATTCACACCCCTTGACTTTTTTCACATTTTGTTGTGTTACAGCCTGAATAGAAAGTGTATTAAATTGAGATGTTTGGTTACTGGCCTCCACACAATACCCCATCTAGTCAAAGTGGAATTATGTTTTTCTAAATGTTTACACATGAATAAAAAATGTCTTGAGTCAATAAGTATTCAACCCATTGTTACGGCAAGCTGAAATAAGTTCAGGAGTAAAAATGTGATTGTATAATAAGTTGCATGGACTCACTCTGCGTGCAATAATAGTTTTTAACATGATTTTTGATTGACTACCTCCTCTCTATGCCCCACACATACAGTGCATTCGGAAAGTACTCAGACCCCTTAACTTTTCCCACATTTTGTTAAGTTACAGCCTTATTCTAAAATGGATTACTTTTGAAATGGATTAAATTGTCGTTTTTTCCCCCCAGCATCAATCTACATGCAATACTACATAATGGCAAAGAAAAAACAGTTTTTTAGACAATTTTGCACATTTATTCAAAATAAAAAATGGAAATATTACATTTACATAAGTATTCAGACCCTTTTACTCGGTACGTTGTTGAAGCACCTTTGGCAGCAATTACAGCCTCAACTCTTCTTGGGTATGACGCTACAAACTTGGCACACCTGTATTTGAGGAGTTTCTCCCATTCTTCTCTGCAGATCCTCTCAAGCTCTGTTAGGTTGGATGGGGAGCGTTGCTGCACAGATATCTTCAGGTTTCTCCAGAGATGTATGATCGGGTTCAAGTCTGGGCTCTTCCTGCATTGTCTTGGCTGTGTGCCTACGGGAGTTGTCCCATAATTACATTTACATTTAAGTCATTTAGCAGACGCTCTTATCCAGAGCGACTTACAAATTGGTGCATTCACCTTATGACATCCAGTGGAACAGCCACTTTACAATAGTGCATCTAAATATTTTAAGGGGGGTGAGAAGGATTACTTTATCCTATCCTAGGTATTCCTTAAAGAGGTGGGGTTTCAGATGTCTCCGGAAGGTGGTGATTGACTCCGCTGTCCTGGCGTCGTGAGGGAGTTTGTTCCACCATTGGGGAGCCAGAGCAGCGAACAGTTTTGACTGGGCTGAGCGGGAACTGTACTTCCTCAGTGGTAGGGAGGCGAGCAGGCCAGAGGTGGATGAACGCAGTGCCCTTATTTGGGTGTAGGGCCTGATCAGAGCCTGGAGGTACTGAGGTGCCGTTCCCCTCACAGCTCCGTAGGCAAGCACCATGGTCTTGTAGCGGATGCGAGCTTCAACTGGAAGCCAGTGGAGAGAGCGGAGGAGCGGGGTGACGTGAGAGAACTTGGGAAGGTTGAACACTAGACGGGCTGCGGCGTTCTGGATGAGTTGTAGGGGTTTAATGGCACAGGCAGGGAGCCCAGCCAACAGCGAGTTGCAGTAATCCAGACGGGAGATGACAAGTGCCTGGATTAGGACCTGCGCCGCTTCCTGTGTGAGGCAGGGTCGTACTCTGCGGATGTTGTAGAGCATGAACCTACAGGAACGGGCCACCGCATAATCATGGTCTCTAAACCTTCAAGCTGCATACTGGACCCTATTCCAACTAAACTACTGAAAGAGCTGCTTCCTGTGCTTGGCCCTCCTATGTTGAACATAATAAACGGCTCTCTATCCACTAGATGTGTACCAAACTCATTAAAAGTGGCAGTAATAAAGCCTCTCTTGAAAAAGCCAAACCTTGACCCAGAAAATATAAAAAACTATCGGCCTATATGAAATCTTCCATTCCTCTCAACATTTTTAGAAAAGGCTGTTGCGCAGCAACTCACTGCCTTCCTGAAGACAAACAATGTATACGAAATGCTTCAGTCTGGTTTTAGACCCCATCATAGCACTGAGACTGCAATTGTGAAGGTGGTAAATGACCTTTTAATGGCATCAGACCGAGGCTCTGCATCTGTCCTCGTGCTCCTAGACCTTAGTGCTGCTTTTGATACCATCGATCACCACATTCTTTTGGAGAGATTGGAAACACAAATTGGTCTACACGGACAAATTCTGGCCTGGTTAGATCTTATCTGTCGGAAAGATATCAGTTTGTCTCTGTGAATGGCTTGTCCTCTGAGAAATCAACTGTAAATTTCGGTGTTCCTCAAGGTTCCGTTTTAGGACCACTATTGTTTTCACTATATATTTATCCTCTTGGGGTTGTCATTCGAAAACATAATGTTAACTTTCACTGCTATGCGGATGACACACATTTCAATGAAACATGGTGAAACCCCAAAATTGCCCTCGCTAGAAGCATGTGTTTCAGACATAATGAAGTTGATGGCTGCAAACTTTCTACTTTTAAACTCGGACAAAACAGAGATGCTTGTTTTAGGTCCCAAGAAACAAAGAGATCTTCTGTTGAATCTGACAATTGACTTTTGACGAACATATGAAGACTGTTTCAAGGACAGCTTTTTCCATCTACGTAACATTGCAAAAATCAGAAACTTTCTGTCCAAAAATGATGCAGAAAAATGTATCCATGCTTTTGTTACTTCTAGGTTAGACTACTGCAATGCTCTACTTTCCGGCTACCCGGATAAAGCACTAAATAAACTTCAGTTAGTGCTAAATACGGCTGCTGGAATCCTGACTAGAACCAACATTTTTTATCATATTACTCCAGTGCTAGCCTCCCTACACTGGCTTCCTGTCAAGGCAAGGGCTGATTTCAAAGTTTTACTGCTAACCTACAAAGCATTACATGGGCTTGCTCCTACCTATCTCTCTGATTTGGTCCTGCAGTACATACCTACACACAAGCTACGGTCACAAGACGCAGGCCTCCTAATTGTCTAGAATTGTCTAGAATTTCTAAGCAAACAGCTGGAGGCAGGGCTTTCTCCTATAGAGCTCCATTTTTATTTAATGGTCTGCATACCTTTGTGAGAGACGCAAACTCGGTCTCAACCTTTAAGTCTTTCCTGAAGACTCATCTCTTCAGTGGGTCATATGATTGAGTGTAGTCTGGCCCAGGAGTGTGAAGGTGAACGGAAAGGCTCTGAAGCAACGAACCGCCGCCGGTTCCCCTCTTTCCACTGGGATTCTCTGCCTCTAACCCTATTACAGGGGCTGAGTCACTGGCTTACTGGTGCTCTTTCATGCCGTCCCTAGGAGGGGTGCGTCACTTGAGTGGGTTGAGTCACTGATGTGATCTTCCTGTCTGGGTTGGCGCCCCCCCTTGGGTTGTGCCGTGGTGGAGATCTTTGTGGGCTATACTAGGCCTTGTCTCAGGATGGTAAGTTGGTGGTTGAAGATATCTCTCTAGTGGTGTGGGGGCTGTGCTTTGGCAAAGTGAGTGGGGTTATATCCTTCCTGTTTGGCCCTGTCCGGGTGTATCATCGGATGGGGCCATAGTGTCTCCTGACCCTTCCTGTCTCAGCTTCCAGTATTTATGTTGCAGTAGTTTATGTGTCGGGGGGCTAGGGTCAGTTTGTTATATCTGGAGTACTTCTCCTGTCTTATCCAGTGTCCTGTGTGAATTTATGTATGCTCTCTCTAATTCTATCTTTCTCTCTTTCTTTCTCTCTCTTGGAGGACCTGAGCCCTAGGACCATGCCTCAGGACTTCCTGGCATGATGACTCCTTGCTGTACCCAGTCCACCTGGCCGTGCTGCTGCTCCAGTTTCAACTGTTCTGCCTGCGGCTATAGAATCCTGACCTGTTCACCGGACGTGCTACCTGTCCCAGACCTATTATTTGACCATGCTGGTCATTTATAAACATTTGAACATCTTGGCCATGTTCTGTTATCATCTCCACCCGGCACAGCCAGAAGAGGACTGGTCACCCCTCATAGCCTGGTTCCTCTCTAGGTTTCTTCCTAGGTTTTGGCCTTTCTAGGGAGTTTTTCATTGCCAACGTGCTTCAACACCTGCATTGCTTGCTGTTTGGGGTTTTAGGCTGGGTTTCTGTACAGCACTTTGAGATATCATTTGATGTACGAAGGACTATATAAATAAATTTGATTTGATTTGTCCTGTTGGAAGGTGAACCTTCTCCCCAAGCGCTCTGGAGCAGGTTTTCATCAAGCATCTCTCTGTACTTTGCTCTGTTCATCTTTCCTTCAATCCTGACGAGACTTCCAGTCCCTGCCGCTCAAAAATCTCCACAGCATGATGCTGCCACCATCATGATCACAGTAGGGATGGTGCCAGATTTCCTCCAGATGTGATAATTGGCATTCAAGCCAAAGAGTTCACTCTTGGTTTCATTAGACCAGAGTATCTTGTTTTTCATGGTCTGAGAGTCCTTTAGGTGCCTTTTGGCAAACTCTAAATGGGCTGTCTTCGGCCTTTTACTGAGGAGTGGCTTCCATCTGGCCACTCTACCATAAAGGCCTGATTGATGGAGTGCTGCAGAGATGGTTGTCCTTCTGGAAGGATCTCCACAGAAGAAGCTGGAGCTCTGTCAGAGTGACCATCGGGTTCTTGATAACCTCCCTGACCAAGGCCCTTCTCCTCCAATTGCTCAGTTTGGCCAGGCGGACAGCCCTAGGAAGAGTCTTGGTGGTTCCAAACTTCTCCCATTTAAGTATGATGGAGGCCACTGTGTTCTTGGGGACCTTCAATACTGCAGACATTTTTTGGTACCCTTCCCCAGATCTGCGCCTCGACACAATCCTGTCTCGGAGCTCTACGGACAATTCCTTAAACCTAATGCCCTGGTTTTTTCTCTGACATGCACTGTCAACTGTGGGACCTTATATAGACAGGTGTGTACCTTTCCAAAATGTATGTGTTATGGCTTTACTCCCCCTGCTATATTGTGGATAAAGAGTTGCCTGTCTAACAGAACACAGAGGATGTTCTTTAATGGAAGCCTCTCCAACATAATCCAGGTAGAATCAGGAATTCCCCAGGGCAGCTGTCTAGGGCCCTTTGATTTTTTCAATCTTTACTAATGACATGCCACTTGTTTTGATTAAAGCCAGTGTGTCTATGTATGCGGATAACTCAACCCTATACACATCAGCTACTACAGTGACTGAAATAGCTGCAACACTTAACAAAGAGCTGCAGATAGTTTCAGAGTGGGTGACAAGGAATAAGTTAATCCTAAATATTTCTTCAACTAATAGCATTGTATTTAAGACAAATCATTCACTAAACCCTAAACCCTAAACCTCAACTAAATCTTGTAATAAATCATGTGGAAAGTGAGCACGTTGAGGTGACTAAACTGCTTGGAGTAACCCTGGATTGTAAATTGTCATCTGTAATAAATACAAATACAAATGTCCAATTCATTGAATTTCCCGCAGCTAGACTCCAATCAAATTGTAGAAACATCTCAAGGATGATCAATGGAAACAGGATGCACCTGAGCTCAATTTTGAGTCTCATAGCAAAGGGTCTGAATACTTATGTAAAGAAGCTATTTATTGTTTTAATACATTTGCAAACATTTGAATATACTTTTAATCATGGTGAAGCTATTAATTAATATTGTTCAATACAACCAGTCACTACAAATATATGGGTGTCCTTCCTAACTCAGTTGCCGGAGAGGAAGGAAACCACTCAGGGATTTAACCATGAGGCCAATGGTGACTTTAAAAAACAGTTACAGAGTTTAATGGCTGCGACAGCAGAAAACTGAGGATCGATTAACAATATTGCAGTTACTCCACAATACTAACCTAATTGACAGTGAAAAGAAGGAAGCTTGTACAGAATAAAAATATTCCAAAACATGCATCCTGTTTGCAACAAGTCACTTAAGTAATACCGCGCATAATGTAGCAAAGCAATTCACTTTTGGTCCTGAATACAAAGTATTATGTTTGGAGCAAATCCAATACAACACATTACTGAGTACCACTCTCCATATTTTCAAGCATAGTGTTGGCTGCATCATGGTATAAGTATGCTTGTAATCGTGAAGAATTGTTGATTTTTTTCAGAATAAAAAAAGTAACGGAATGGAGCTGAGCATAGGCAAAATCCTAGAGGAAAATCTGGTTCAGTCTGCTTTCCACCAGACACTGGGAGATGAATTCACCTTTCAGCAGGACAATAACCTTAAACACAAGGCCAGATATACACTGGAGTTTCATAAAAAGACGACATTGAATCTTCCTGAGTGGCTTAGATCCTAACATGTATTGTGTGAATACTTACATAAATTACATATTCCTCTATTTCATTTTTAATAAATTTGCAAAATTTCTAAAACATGTTTTCACTTTGCCATTATGGGGAATTGTGTGTAGATGGGTGAGAATAAAATATATTTAATAAATGTTCAATTCAGGCTGTAACACAACAAAATCAAGGGGTCAAGGAGTAGGAATTCCTACTCAAGGCACTATATCTTAACTTTACTATTTTTATTTTAGAAAATGTTTACTTATACTTCACTACAGTCCTAAAGAAAATAATGTACTTTTTACTGCATACATTTTCACAGACATCCAAAAGTACTCGTTACAGGAAAATGGTCCAATTCACACACTTATCAAGAGGACATCCCTTGTTATTCCTACCGCCTCTGATCTTACGGACTCTAAACACAAATGATTCATTTTTAAATTATGCTGAGTGTTGGAGTGTGCCCCTGGGTATCCGTTTTTTGTTTTTAAACATGACAATTGTACCATCTGGTTTGCTTAATCTAAGGAATGTGAAATTTCTTTTACTTCTGATACTTAAGTATAACTGAGTAATTACATTTACTTTTGATGCTCAAGTAGGCTATGTTAAAAACCAAATACTTTTAGACTTTTCCTCAAGTTGCATTTCACTGGGTGACTTTCACTTTTACTTCTATTACGGTATCTTTAATTGAATTAAGTATGACAATTGGGTACTTTTTCCCCTCACACACACACACACACACACACACACACACACACACACACACACACACACACACACACACACACACACACACACACACACACACACACACACACACACACACACACACACACACACACACACACACACACACACACACACTCACCATCTCCACCTGTCGCGGGTCCAGCTGAAGGGGCACAGCGGACGGGACTGAGAACTGGATCTTGGTTTTCCTCTCCTTGTCCTTGGCATCTGCGTCCATCTCTGCAGGCAGCACCGGGTCTTTTGCAGCTCTGACAGTCTGACCGTTTCGACAAGGAGCCAAGCCACAGATGGCAAAGGTAGAACAACTTGGATGGCTGCTCGCTTGTTCACTCCACTGGCAATTCACTGAAGCCTGATGGTATCCCTTGAGAAAACAAACGCAGGACTGCAAGTTAAATTGATCTCATTGACCATGCACTGGGCTTTGACTTTGAATTTTCCCTCCTCTCTCCTCTGCAACCGTTTTTCTCTTTTATTTGGGCGTGTGGTCTTTGGTGCTCCTTCTTTCGCGCTCCTTCCTGACTCGTGCTCACACGCTCTCTCTATTTGTCTGCCTGTGTTGAGGCTGTCAACTAGGTCTGCCTCTCTGTGAGTGGTTGGAGAGAGAGAGGTGGGGGGGAATTGAGTGTGTGAGTGCGCGATGTTGAACTGAAGATGATTGGAGCTCAGTATAAAACATAATCTCGCCATGTGCTGCTGTAGTGTTTTGTGTCCTTGACCCTTGCTATTCAGTCTGTGTCTGTGTGTGTGTGTGTGCGTGTGAGCATGTGCGTTGCTCTGCGTGTATGTGCGTGTGTGCGTGTGTGTGCGTGTGTGTGCTGGAAAAGATGCATGTACTGTAGTGACGTAGGGAAAAAACAAGCTTACACGGCATATCTGATGAGGACCGTTAATGAAATACTAAAGTCAAAACACCACCTCAGTAATGTATCAAAAGTCCAACTTAAAAACTCTTCAGGAAACTAAACGTACATTGAGCCTGTCACTGAATGACTAAGTTAAAATCCTGATACTGTTCAACATGCTACAGAATAACAGAATGTTGCCACTGGCTGATACAACATTGATGGAATTAGATTTAGTCTAAAGGTTTGAAATGTTCACATTGCATGCATGTTGTGATCATGAAAATGTGAGCAGGGCACCTCAAACAAACCCTAGTCAATACATAAACCAATCATTTTATTCAGTTTTAAATCTTCATTGTCTTTTTTCAACCTTCATCATTGCATTTCAAGAAAAGCTTGGACAAAATCCCTTATACACACAGCGTAGTAATAAAAAACATGGAATTGCAAAGGAAAAACCTATTGCCATGGCAACTATTACTGTACACACTGTGTTGTGTATTAGTGTTACAGCGGCCAGTCCTAGTGCCCAGAGGGAGAGATGGAGGGAGGGAGGAAGGGAGAGAGGGCGGGGGTGGAAAGGAGAGAGGGAGGGAATGGGGAAAACAGGGAGGGATGTATAGGACACAGGGCGAAAGGATTGGAGGGCAGGTTGTGAGAGGGAGAACGGAAGGAGGAGGAGAGGAATCACAGCTCACATGTAAACACAAACAGCTGTGTGCAGTTGGAGTGGCCTCGCCCTGTCTGTCTGTCTGTCTGTCTGTTTGTCTGTCTGTCTGTCTGTGTCTGTCTGTCTGAGCCTAGTGCCAGCCGGAGCTGGACAGGGCAGGGGGTCAGCAGGGCACTGGGCTGCTTACTGACGAGCAGCACTAGCTACACATAAAGTGAGTGAGGGAGGGAGTGGGAGGGAGGGACAGAGAGGTAAATGGAGGGAGGGAGGTTGAGAGTAGAAGAGAGAAGCAGGAAGGAGGGAGGAAAGAGAGGGGTGAAGAGAGGGAGGGATGGATGCAAAAAGGGAAAGAGGTGAAAAAATAAATGAGGGGGAGAGTGAGAGGGTGAGTGGGTGAGAGAGAAATAGTAATTATATGGGGGAGGAGTGATACATTGTTAATACACTTGTAATTTAATGCAAATTAAAGCAGAATCTAGTGTTTTGACCTGCACTACATGCAGATAAATCACACGGGTAAAGATGCAGATGTGAACAGTTCTTTGCTGGTGGAGGCTCCACCTGGGAAAAAGGGTGTGAACACAGCCATTGGACTTAACTGGGGCACCAGAGACTCCAAGAATGCACAATACTGTATTATTCTATCTGCAGTTTTCGGCTTCATTCGCTATAGGCTCTGATCAAAAGTAATGCACTATGTAGGGGATAGGGCTCCATTTGGGACATAGCCATCTTCTGCATCTCTACCAACGGCAGGTGATGGTAGCTGGGAGCAGCCTTCTGGTTGCCAGTTCACCTAACAGTACTATAATATAATAATAATAAATAATATATGCCATTTAGCAGACGCTTTTATCCAAAGCGACTTACAGTCATGTGTGCATACATTCTACGTATGGGTGGTCCCGGGGATCGAACCCACAGGCCCGGGATTCAAACTACTCCCATGGGATTGAGATGCACCGAACGGACTGCCATGGGAAAAACTGAAGGATTTGAGAGGATCGTGAAGCTATGCTACTGTAATATAGATGGCGCCCTCTACCTTTCAAGAGTAGAGGTTTTCCATTTGCATAACTAAGATTGGCACAACACACATGCCAGGGCCAGGGGGGGGGGGGGGTGTACACCCAAACAATATGTAATAAGCATGCACACACACACACACACACACACAACCCCCTCCCCCCCTCCCTCCAAATAGCCCCTCCCCCCACCCTCCTCCCTTAACCCACACCCAGGATATGACATAAGCTGATAAGAGCAGGCACCGAGGTTAACGTGGGGGCACGATGAGCAGGTCTCTCTCATCACTCTAAACTAATGGCCAAATACAGAGATTACCCCACTGCTGCCACTGCTCCTCCTCCTCTGTCAGTCCTGTGATTATGAATAGGTTGCGTCCCAAATGGCACCCTATTCCCCATGAAGTGTTCTACTTCTGACCAGGTCCCATAGGGCTCAAGTCAAATTCAGTGCACTACATAGGGAATGGGGTGCCATTTGGGATGCGACCATGGTGATCTTCACAGATTCACAGACTCTGCTGAATGAGGACAGGAGAGGAGAGAGGCCACAAATTGATGGGATTAATCCACAGAGAGAAGGGGGGGATAGGGAGAGATGGCGAGAGATGGAAAGGGGGTGAAAGATAAGGGTTGGGAAAGAGAGAGGGAGAGAGAGAGAGAGAGAGAGAGAGAGAGAGAGAGAGAGAGAGAGAGAGAGAGAGAGAGAGAGAGAGAGAGAGAGAGAGAGAGCAGAGAGAGAGAGAGAGAGAGAGAGAGAGAGAGAGAGAGAGAGAGAGAGAGAGAGAGAGAGAGAGAGAGAGAGAGAGAGAGAGAGGAGAGAGAGAGAGAGAACAATGTTTAAAAATCATGTGTTCGGTTTGTGTTTATGAACATTTAGGCCTATACAATTCACCATGCAGAAAAATTGAACCGCTGTTAGTCATGGTCATGGTTGGGTTCAATTTTATTTCAATTCAGTCAATTCATGAAATAAACCGAAATTCCAATTCCAATTATCCTCAATGCTTCTGTATGAGAAAAATGTGGAATTGCAATTTCAGTTAACCCCAAACCTGGTGGTGGTGGTATCAACCAGTCTTGTTGCCAATGTAAAAAGGGCCTTGCAGTGATGGGTGTGTTGGTATACTACTAAAGTACCTGTATACGACCACTAGATGTCACCCATGCATCATATACAGAGTCAGTGCTCAAATGTGCTGATTTAAACACTGAGTGTACAAAACATTAAGAACACCTGCTCTTTCCACGACATAGAACGAACTGGTGAATCCGGGTGAAAGCTATTATCCCTTATTGATGTCACTTGTTAAATCCACTTCAATCAGTGTAAATGAAGGGGAGACAGGTTAAATAAGTATTTTTAAGCCTTGAGACAATTGAGACGTGGATTGTGTACCTGTGCCATTCAGAGGGTGAATGGGCAAGGCAAAACATTTAAGTGCCTTTGAACGGGGTATGGTCGTAGGTGCCAGGCGCACCGGTTTGTGTCAAGAACTGCAACGCTGCTGGGTTTTTCACACTCTACAGTTTCCAGGTGTGTATCAAGAATGGTCCACCACCCAAAGGACATCCAGCCAACTTTATATAACTGTGGGATAGCATTGGAGTCAACATGGGCCAGCATCCCTGTGGAACGGTTTTGACACCTTGTAGACCCCATGCTCTGACGAATTGTGACTGTTTTGAGGGCTAAAGGGGAGGGGCTCTGCAACTCAATATTAGGAAGGTGTTCTTAATGTTTGGTGTTCACTCAGTGAACACCAACTGGCATATTACACTTTAATGCATTCATAGGCTATTAGAGTGATAGGCTATTAGCACCACATACAGTTGAAGTCAGAAGTGTACATACACTTAGATTGCATTCATTAAAAGTCTACACATTTCTTGTTAACAATATATCGTTTTGGCAAGTCATTTAAGACATCCACTTTGTGCATGACACAAGTCATTTTTCCAACAATTGTTTACAGACAGATTATTTCACTTACAATTCACTGTATCACAATTCCAGTGGGTCAGAAGTTTGCATACACTAAGTTGACTGTGCCTTTAAACAGCTCTGAAAATTCCAGAAAATTATGTCATGGCTTTAGAAGCTTCAATTGGAGGTGTACCTGTGGATGTATTTCCAGGCCTACCTTCAAACTCAGTGCCTCTGCTTAACATCATGGAAAAATCAAAAGAAATCAGCCAAGACCTCAGAAAAAAAATTGGAGACATCCACAAGTCTGGTTCATCTTCGGGAGCAATTTCCAAATGCCTGAAGGTACCACGTTCATCTGTACAAACAATAGTACGCAAGTATAAACACCATGGGACCATGCAGCCGTCATACCACTCAGGAAGAAGACGTGTTCTGTCTCCTAGAGATGAACACACTTTGGTGCGAAAAGTGCAAATCAATCCCAGAACAACAGCAAAGGACCTTGTGAAGATGCTGGAGGAAACAGGTTCAAAAGTATCTATATCCACAAGAAAACGAGTCCTATATCGACATAACCTGAAAGGCCGCTCAGCAAAGAAGAAGCCACTGCTCCAAAACCGCCATAAAAAAGCCAGACTACGGTTTGCAACTGCACATGGGGACAAAGATTGTACTTTTTGGAAAATGTCCTCTGGTCTGATGAAACAAAAACATAACTATTTGGCCATAATGACCATTGTTACATTTGGAGGGAAAATGGGGGAGGCTTGCAAGCCGAAGAACACCATCCCAACCGTGAAACACAGGGATGGGAGCATCCTGTTTTGGTGGTTCTTTGCTGCAGGAGGGACTGGTGCACTTCACAAAATAGATGGCATCATGAGGTAGGAAAATTATGTGGATATTTTGAAGCAACATCTCAAGACATCAGTTAAAGCTTGGTTGCAAATGGTTCATACAAAATGGACAATGACTCCAAGCATACTTCCAAAGTTGTGGAAAATGGCTTAAGGGCAACAAAGTCAAGGTATTAGAGTGGCCTTCACAAAGCCCCGACCTCATCCTATAGAAAATTTGAGGGCAGAACTGAAAAAGCGTGTGAAAGAAAGGAGGCCTACAAACCTGACTCAGTTACACCAGCTCTGTCAGGAGGAATGGGCCACAATTCACCCAACATATTGTGGGAAGCTTGTGGAAGGCTACCCAAAACATTTGACCCAAGTTAAACCATTTAAAGGCAATGCTACTAAATACTAATTGAGTGTATGTATACTTCTTGAACTACTGGGAATGTGATGAAAGAAATCAAATCTGAAATAAATCATTCTCTCTATTATTATTCTGACATTTCACATTCTTAAAATAAAGTGGTGGTCGTAACTGATCTTAAACAGGGAATTTTTACTAGGATGTAATGTCAGGAATTGTGAAAAACGGAGTTTAAATGTATTTGGCTAGGGTGTACGTAAACTTCCGACATCAACTGTATCTTATTTTAGCGTTGGTGATAATGGGTTTGCAGGATAGGTTCTCAACTAGGGGGCCTAGGATCACAAGAAGTCCTAAGGGAGCTTTCAGGTGGTCTCTGAAAAGCCAGGTAGAAAACTAACAAGCAGAAAATAACAGCAAGTAAGCCTGAAATATCTCACATTTGATAGGAGAGTACTGTTTACTGTTTACTGTTTACTGTGGTCCTTCTGTAGCTCAGTTGGTAGAGCATGGCGCTTGTAACGCCAGGGTAGTGGGTTCGATCCCCGGGACCACCCATACGTAGAATGTATGCACACATGACTGTAAGTTGCTTTGGATAAAAGCGTCTGCTAAATGGCATATATTATTATATTATTATATTTATTTATATTGTTTAACAGGTATAACCAAATTAAAAGCAATGTTCATTTTGATATTTTGAGGATTGACAACGAATACCGATCACAATTTACTCTTACATAAAAATGTCATCTCTGAAGTAGGGGTTCCCCAGATTTTCTGAAAGCATTTTATGAGGGCCTCGGAACAGAAAAGGTTGAGAACCACCTGCCAAGAGGTTAACCGTTGGACTAGTAACCGGAAGGTTGCATGTTCAATCCCCCGAGCTGAGAAGGTACAAATCTGTCGTTCTGCCCCTGAACAGGCAGCTAACCCACTGTTCCTAGGCCGTCATTGAAAATAAGAATTTGTTCTTACTGACTTGCCTAGTTAAATAAATGTAAAATAAAACATTTTTATAAATTAAAGGACCGAGCTTAAAAGCTGAACTCTGGGAACCTGAGGGCTGCTGGTCTCAGATACCATGTACCATCTCCTGCCGTGGTGGACTTGAGCAAGGCACTTAAGCACTGAAACTGCTCTACATCCTTGAGTGCTGCTCTGTAGCTGACCCTGTGCCACCCCATGCGTGAATATTTGAGGAGGTTTGGTTATGCAGAAGACACATTTCTGTTTCTCAAATGGACAAGGAAGTATATATTCTATTCTTTTCTATTTTATTCTAAGAAAAAGTATACTAAAGCTGGCAGACGCAGAGTAATCCACTTTTGGGCAGACACCCCCCCCCCCCCACACACACACACACAATAACAACCAGCAGAAATTGCCTAGAGGTGAATTGCACCTTGGTCATACCAGCATCTTTGCCATCTATTTAACTTTGCTCCCATCTTGCCCAAAACATAGGCTATAACTAAACTTAGTTCAGAATAGTGACAAATTCTTCATGAGGTATTTCAATATTCAGCGTCATCTGTTGTAATGGTAATGTAATAAAGCAAAAAAGGAAGGTGTTTGGAACTTACAGGCAGACAGGTCTGGAGGACCTACAAAGAGATAACCCAATAAAAACGCAAGTATTGTAGACCCTTAGACATCCATGGTCATCAAGAGCCGGAGTCATTTCCTGCAGGACATGAATCTCTACCAGGACAGATATAGGCCTACCCCAAGTACCTAAAACAAGCATTCATCGTTTCATTTGATTTGAGTTATTTAGCCAGGATGGTCCACTCAGTAACAATTGCCACTGTTTCCCAGGGAGTCCTGGAGCATAAGAAATGCTCACTAGTCATAAAAGACGATCAAGCTTGATTTCGCTTTATTTGGTTCTTTCCCCATTGAAGAGTATAGATAGATTAACAACATGTCACTTGTTTTCCATACTTAGTGATTCCTGCCAAAACCAGCATCTGGACCTAGACACACTGCTGTGGACAGGTTTCTCATTTTCTTTTCTTTTTTGCTCTGGAACTCCCAGCCTTGTGGTCTGCAGTACTGCTCTATGTCCTTATTGTCTGGTCGTTAATTGATTGATCGAATGTCTTTGATTGTCCAGGGTCCACTCACCTGGTTTCCCATACAGGCCTGTATCAGTCCCACAATAGAGGGGAAGATTTAAAACCAGCAGTGCTGTGGTCCTCAAAGCCTGTATCTGAAAATGTTTGACAATAGCTATAAACCAGATCATTTTGGCATTCATATGATTTCCTTTGAAAATATTTCATGTCAACATTAGCGTAGCACTTCCTGAGTGTCCTGCATTGATGCTTCTTATGTATTATGCTCTGTGACATGCTATCATGAAAAGTATATAGGCCATGGCTAATACAACACAGCATATACAGTATTATCACATTGAAATGAATAGAGCTATTGTTGCATTGTTTTTTCACTCACTACGCCATGCATGCTGCCACATATTGGACACCTGGGTCCGCATGTCTCCCTCCCCAATTCAAGATGGATGCCCTGCCCGGTTCAGAGTTTGAACGATCACAAAGAATGCGTGGCTATTGAAGATCTTAATCTTTTCTCAATATATATTCTTCAAATGAACTGCATTGGCGATGAGAAATTAAAGCCACACATCAGTCTCTAAGTGCCCTGTCATTGAGTGACAACGCTGACAGAATGGTCGACTTCTCGCTCTATCTTGGCTCAGTCTTCTTTTTGCCCCTCTTTCATTCCACCTTGTCCTCCATCTGCACTCTGGTGAGTCTGTCCGTGTCACCTTGGGCACCACCCATCAGTATCCATGCCCACTAGCCCTGCCAGGCGTGTGGGTATCTCTAAGCTAGGGGGCTCTCTCAGAGCACAGCCCTGATTATCTTGGTTCAATTGAGTTCAATTAAGTAATTGTACCTTGGTGGTCAATATGGTTTACTCTTTGGTTTGGTGTTCAATTCACATTGATTCTATATTTTATCTGACTTTAAGAAGCAGTGATATATAACATCCCTGTTATTTAGCCTAAATGCATAGCTAGGCCTAAATAGATTCATAAATGGGTGTCCATTGTTATGCTGTGATATAAGTGAAATCGGTCTTCAAAACGACATCAAACGAGAACATTTCCTTCCTTCTCTCTCTCCGTTTTTGTTACTCTCTTTCTCCTTCCATTTTCATTGCCTCTCCTTCTCTTTCTGGCTGTGTGAGCGCGAGCGCAGTGACAGATGGCGAATCCCTCTTCCCTCGGGAATGCAATCTCTGTGAATGCGGGCGCATGTCAATCACCCGCGCTCATGTGATGGCTCTTGCCAATGACGTGCCAGCCATATGGCCTGGCATCATAACTGGTATGTAACCCACCCAGCCCTGGTAGAGGATGCCACACTACTGTCTCTGTGCGTTTGGGGTAGGGATAGCACAGCGAAGAAGCATCAAGCTAGGCTACAGCCGCACCTATTGGAGTGTCCGTGCAGGAGGGGTGTGGACTTGGACTGGCCACCCGGAGATGGTGTAAACAAACGCGCTTTCGCCCCTCACCGAGCTCCAAGACGGCGGTAGGTTGCATATTTTGGGATGGTCCGAAACGAATTATGGAATTAACACCAACGAGAGAATTTACACAAATGTCGAATGGAACATTTGTTATTTCATATAATTTATCGTTAGAGAAACAACTGATTATCTTGGGCATTAATCGAATTATATTGCTCAGCGATATAAGGCTGCTCTCCTCGTTGTTTTATCTCCTATCTAGTGTGGCAGATCTAATCAAAGATACAATTTAATCCTGCTCCCAGCTCTTTATTGGAGCAATCATTTAATGCGAACACGGGAGGGGATTGATCCCACAGCGCGGAAGACTGTATTTAATAACCTAGCTAAGCATTTAATAAACTATCAATTCGACATACATTCTCCTAAAGATCTACACGCATTATTCTACACATATCGCAGGCGTATCGATGGAGCAGTGTCATTTGCTTTGAGAGGGGGTTGGGACACTTTAAAGACCCTCAAATCTTATCTCCGTTTGAAATGGAGACATTTCGGGACAGAACCTAAAATCGAAATAAAAGGAAACCATGGTGTGTGTGTGTGTGTGTGTGTGTGTGTGTGTGTGTGTGTGTGTGTGTGTGTGTGTGTGTGTGTGTGTGTGTGTGTGTGTGTGTGTGTGTGTGTGTGTGTGTGTGTGTGTGTGCGTGCGTGCGTGCGTGCGTGCGTGCGTGCGTGCGTGCGTGTGTGTGTCCATGCAGAGCACTATGGGAGTGATTCTCTATAGAGTTACATGTAGGTTAATTGACAGGTATTGGTTTGCGTTAATTACATTGTACTTATATGATTAGAAAAATAAATCCACGCACTAAACATGCACAGCTGGGCTCATTAATCTACAAGAGGCATTACGTTTTTCTTAACATGATCACAATATTTGGAACTCTAAAAGTGATTTAAGAACTATTTTCTAATATCAAGGTTGAATGATTTATCTAAAATAGATTGATAGATTAATGAATTTATTTGGCATGATGTATTGTGGACTTGGAGCCTGTTGTGCCAAGACCAATAGAATCAATCAGTTGAAATGGAAGCTTCTTGTTTCGAAGTAGAATACTTTTCAGTCTATCAATTCATTGAGGAGCATCGTGATTTTCTATTTATTTCGATCAGTAGAAAATCTGTATTCTTACACATAATTAGCATGTTCATTGTAATTAGGACTAACTCTTAGCGTAGTTTTACCCAGCTGATTTTATCCTATTTTTCCCAATCCTGATACCCTCCTCCACAAATCTTTTTGAAAATTGAATCTGCTTGATAGTCACATATGCGTGGAAATGGTTCTAACTAAATGCAAATAAAAATTAAGTAAAGCGTGACTATTATCAGAAATTAGCGTTCATATATGAGTATATTTGAAAATTCCACAATTTATTCTGCCTGTGTTGGAATGTGGCCAGAAATAGTGGGGGGATGCGGAATGGGGTGAATGGGTCTACCCGACGCCCAATGTGCCCCATGGGACCTTATAATAGGACCAGCACCGCAGAAACATGCTGTGAGAGGGCACGCCAAGGCACGTGCACGGGGAATTGGGGAAGAGCTTTCGTTGGGTCGCGTCTGTCGCCCCTCTATAGCAACAGAAACCCCCCAAATGTGTGAATGTAGGCTACAGCTGTTAGCCTACAACTTTAATTAGCCTACAGGACGAACAAAATTAATTAGGCAACTAAGATTGAAATATTTAATAATATGTTATTTTTGACGAGTAATCAAAGTAATTTTACACTTATGAATGAACAAGATGTCTAAAAGTATTGTTTTTATGCAAATACATTGTATTCTTATTATTACATTGGCATATTATATTACAGGCCTATAGAAGTTGGCTCAAGTGCACACTTAGGTCTAAAGGAATTTAGAACTTTGCATTCAACTATTATAGCTTATATGCCTATAATCCTTATTCTCTCACAGTATTGTATTCAATCCATTTACTTTTTTTGTTGCATCTCGTCTGTCAATCAAAATCAACATTTGTATAAACAAAAATCTATATTCGGATAATACATAGCCTATACACCTATGCACTGTCTTTAACTGCTTCTCTAGGCCTTTAGTTCTCATCTGTCTTGCGATGTTTTCCAGTGCCACCATGTTGACAAGGCTATTCAGCGAGGTTCTGCCGGATGTCCAGAAGCTCTCGGGTTGGGTGGACGACAGCGAGGGCGAGGACTCCAAAACCAAGGAGGACGACCTGGGTCACCTGGAAGACGACGACTTGGATGACGGCGACGCCAGAGAGGGAAGCAGTCGGGATCAGTCCGAGATGGCTGGGGATGACGACGACGACGACGATGACGTCGACGATGAGGACTGCGGGGATGAGAACGAGGGGGGAGACAAACCCAAAAAGCGCGGCCCAAAGAAACGCAAGATGACGCCAGCAAGGATTGAGCGCTCCAAAGTGCGGCGTCAAAAAGCCAATGCACGAGAGAGAACGCGCATGCACGATTTGAACTCGGCACTGGACAATTTGCGTAAAGTAGTCCCATGTTATTCCAAAACGCAAAAACTCTCCAAGATAGAGACGCTGAGACTGGCTAAGAATTACATTTGGGCGCTCGGAGAGATATTGCGCAATGGTAAAAGGCCAGATGTGGTATCCTACGTGCAGACACTGTGCAAGGGCCTATCCCAGCCCACCACGAATCTAGTTGCTGGTTGTCTGCAGCTCAACTCTCGGAACTTCTTGACAGAGCAGTGTCCTGACGGGGCCCGGTTCCATGTCCCCAACTCCTCTTTCTCCGTGCACCCTTACTCCTACCCGTGTCCCCGTCTGTCCAGCCCTCAGTGCCAACCCGGCTCCAGTGGGCATATGAGGACCCATAACTACGGCTATGGCGACGCGGTCTACCCAGGGGCCGTCTCCCCGGAGTACAACAGCCCTGACTACGAGGGCCATCACAGTCCGCCTGTGTGCGTCAACGGCAACTTTTCCGTGAGGCAACAGGAGTCTGTGTCACCGGATGCAGACAGGAACTATCACTATGCTATGCACTATTCTGGACTGTCTGCATCTCGGGCACCTGCTGCCCACGGCCTAGCGTTCGGCCCCTCAGGAGCGCGCAGTGGTTCCGCGCACTCTGAAAACGTGCCGCCGCCGTTTCATGACGTTCACTTACACCATGACAGGGCGCCCGTGTACGAGGAACTGAACGCCTTCTTTCACAACTGAATCCTCCAAAACCCGAACAAACCTAGCGGACCCCTAAATACCCAAATGACAATCCTACTGGTATAATAGTCTACCCATTTTGACACTGGACGAGGTTTTTAAAGGATGGGAGATGAGGTGGCAGGAATTGAGAGAAAAAGCCCTATATTGTCAATGTTGGTCCTCTGTTTTTGATTGATGTCATTCCTGAACTATCATCATGTACATTTTAAGGTGTGTCAGAAATCAATATCTCCAATCAAATGTCGACCTGTATGCAGAATATGAGTGCAATCAAAACAAATGATGTATAGGCCTACATGAACGAAACATGCTATGATGAAAAAAAAATAAAACGATATTTTATAACTGTCTGACATGCGGTGATTGACCAAAGAAGTTATTTCTGACTTGATACATTGCGGGGTGGGGTAAACTGAAGGGCAAGGGCTCCATAATGGTATCGTCCCAAATAAATTATTTGGGGTACACAGGGTATTCCACGTGAGTAGACTAATTCATAAGAACTGAGTTAATCAAAACATTATTTCAGTGACAACAACCACTTTCTGCAGCAGATTCGTTTCCAAATCCATTATTGAAACGAATAACAATGTATCATTCAACTGACCAAACTTGAAATCCCTGTTTAAGGTATAGGCCTAGAGTCTAACCTCGTTTTCATCGAGTTTTTTTTTTCCATCTGTGTTTTCCCCCTCAAGTTTAATGAACGAGAGATTCGACCAACCCTTCATGTAAACGTTATTCAGTTAGACACATTTTTGTATACTGTCTGTGGCTTAATCTTTTAATTTGACCACTTACAAGTAAATTGCTCTCAGGCAAATAAGCATTCACAAACATCCCGATTCACGCCTGAACCTATAGCTATGGAGACTGTCCGTGTAACTTTCAATTTTCTTTGACCTAATTTTGGTACCAATTTTGAGCCACTCGCTGCATTCTAAATACGGTTAATCGCCAAATTGTATATGGCTATCCCTCTAAACTAGAGAAGCCATACTAAGTTACTTATACATTTACATTACATTTACATTTAAGTCATTTAGCAGACGCTCTTATCCAGAGCGACTTATAAGTTGACTGATGGAAATTTGACTAATGCTTAATTTAGGCTTTGAGTTCCAATATGATGATTATTTTAGAATCAATGTGGTCTGGCTACACAATGATACGACATGGGATATAAATGATAGTAGCCTATTAATCATATAACACATATTTATGTTGGGAACCAAATAGAACAAGTACCATTTTGGGATCATTTAAGGAGAGGAAATTAAATAGGAAACTGATTGAGTCGAGGAAGAAAAATGGCTGATAGGCCTATGATATATACTTGGAGACGAGAAATTGCTACACTATTAGACCTACTGCAAAACAAACTCAACCCAATATTTATTTCTAAACGTTATCACATTACAATACTTGGTCAGCTGCCTAATGCCCCCCTTCGCCTTTTTCATGTTTATCCTTTCTTTATGGGACATAAAAACATGTCGCAAATTGCTCTCAGCATATAGATGTGGAGAAATGTTACGCCTTTCCTCTACTATTTTTGGTTTAGGGATAACAAAAAAAACTTTTAAAAACACATGTTTAATATATTTCAAAAAACATATTTCCCCAGTTAATTTAATATATGCAATTCATTGCAGACCTACGTTTATTTGCATATTTGAAAATAAGATGAGTCAAATCTAATCAACGTTTATTTGTCGCGTACACAGATCAGTAGATGTTAAAGCAGGTGCCGCGAAATGCTTGTATTTTATGGATTATATGTATTTAAACACCAGTTGTAACGAATAATTTTATTTGAACAAAATTAAACACCATGCTCAGCTTCGTAGCATTCTCGCCGAGATAACAAATGCAAGACACATTTATGACAACATGTAGGCTATATTTTTCTTTAGAAATGTGGTGGCCAATGCGAATGATATAATATTGCTTACAATATTCCCATTTTACAGCATAGAACCATGTGTGTTTGTAGATGGTTAGTCCTTTATAAGCATGTTGGATTTCATATTATCTGACTTACTGAAAGGACCCGTCACTTTGGACCGCTGCCCCGGGACCCATATGTTCCACCGTCCGTCCGTATGATAAGCAGCGGGCACTGGGGAGCACGAAGAGGGGTCTGGCCCATCAAGGACTGCCCCTTAAACAAAAAGGGAATAATTAGCCTAATAGACTGTGTTGCACAGATATATTTCGTTGTAACTTATTTTCTGTTCAAAATCTAGCACCTAAAGTTTTTATTGTATTTGTTTATATCAAATACAATAGTCCGATTGCTCAGAATATGCAGATAAATAGAGGTGATACATGCTAAAATAATGGCCTGAAATAACAGGCAAATGTGGGCCTGTTCAGGCATTAAAACGATCAAATAAGAAGTTCAATAGCCTTTTGTAGTCTATGTGTGAGAGCTCGCCTCGGTCTACCTCTGAAAAATTATATTTGCCTGAAACAAAACATATATTTTTTCGTGCCTAATATTTTAGCGTTTTAACATCAGAGGGGTCAAAGGCACTTTGGCGAGGCAAAGGCCCACCACATTCGAGAAAACAGCTTGCAATGCTACAAATTGGCAGGTCCTCAAATGTAAGTGTCTGGACCAAACAAAAATATCGCACTCCCACCAACAGATATGAATAGTAATTTAATTCTATTCATTTACAATGACTTTATAGAATAACCATATTTACAGACATACTTGTCGTCGATGTGCCTTTCACCTTTTACTATTGAGAAGAATTCACTGAACGTCCTCAACAATGAGAAGGGCGCGCGGCGGGCCACAGGTTGCACGCTGATTAGGTCGCGAATGAAAGGGTGTGATTTCAATAGGCCTATCTAAAGTATGTTGTTATCTTTATACATTCCCCAACTTACAGTCGTATGAAGTGAAAAAAATATATCAAACTGCGATGAATTACAACAATATTGCAGCCCAATGACCTGGGCCTCCTTTCCCAGTTGCGATGCGAGCATTATGATGATCGTACCAGTTGCTTCGTTAATTACGAAGTGTTAAACGTCGAAGTGTTTCTCAAACAAGCACGTCGAGAGAGAGAGAGAGAGAGAGAGAGAGAGAGAGAGAGAGAGAGAGAGAGAGAGAGAGAGAGAGAGAGAGAGAGAGAGAGAGAGAGAGAACGTTCTCTTAAGTGCGTCTTTACACCATGTGTCGATTCTGATAGGATCGAAAGAAAAGGAAATCTTACCAGAACACTATTGATTCCAGGATACTGACGACGGATCAGCTCCTAGAGAGACATAACCACCTATGGCTGCAAATATTGAGGCGTCTTATTATGTTTACCTAATATTAGGGCACTAAATCACATATTTGTCATATTATTACGCAGATATTGTCACACATCATATTGATTTAAAAAATGACAGAGAGTAGCCTACTGGCAAAATCGAACAATATGATTGAAATACACATTCCCATGTTGCCTATTTCTCTTTGAAAACAGTCATATCGGTTTTCATTTGAAGCTTCGTTGTATCTTTCACTTGTTTGTAAGATTGGCAAACACTCTGGCCACTTTTTATTTGTTGTCAACTTCCTTGTGAAGTTATCGGCGGTCAGTCACATGAATAACAGACTAAACATATCGTCTATGTTTAGCAGAGATCTTCTTTGAATAAAACGAAGCAGAATGGTAACAACAAAAAAACCGATGCACTTTGGCTGGTCTAGGACTGGTCTGGATCACTCGTAGATGTGCTAAGGTTTTTAAGAGCAACGTTAATGACGGAAGGTCTGGGAAACAGATCCGCCAGGCCACTAATGATACACCACAAGGCGGTTCTAACGATCTTAATGATATGATATGGCTCTGGGAAAAGAGGCCCCGACCAATTTGAATCTAAACTTGAGGCCTATCCTATGGGCTAAATGCTGAACTCAACTATCATTTCGATAGCCACCGCAACCTATAGGCCTATGCCTGGGGCTAGCTTCTAACAAATACTCTATAACGGTCTCGTCATTTGGAATTCAGTGAAGTGAAGTTTCATTCCACGGTCGAGGGTGAAGGTCGGGCCATATAGGACACATAAGGAAGGAGCGGGGCGTGCACCCCTTTTTGTGCTATCCCTTCACTTTAACTGTAATGGTAGGATACAGTTTTGGGGGCGGGTGGTTGGCATTGGGTGGTGGCGACCGCTGCCAAAACGCTAAATGTCTCAGCACCAGTAGGCTAAGCACGGGAAGAGGAGCCCGCCCTCGCTCTGCCAGCTGTGCCACGTGCCAGCCAGCGCGCCCGGCCAAAGTGGTACTTCTGGGAGGGGCGAGTATTTCTTTCCTAATTCAGCGGCATCTGTTCATTATTCTCAAACGTTATAGGCTTTAAGAATGGTTCATGTGCGCGTTCCCGAACAAAAGTGACCTTAATTTTAATTTTTAATTATATTTTTTTTAAAAAAAATGACGTCCTTGCACCTTTCACTGTAAACAGCAGAATAGTTGTCTGGGAATTTCTGAAAGGGAGAAAGAGATGTGTTCCGTAGCCATATGGGGTTCTCTCAGTAGGCCTATGGGGCCTGATAAAATACAACCAACCCCATTTTGCTGTGCATAGCCTTCATGACAGGTTAACATAACCAAAATATCAAGTTAATTTTTTAAAATACATAAATTAGACCTACATTAACTGATATTAATGTTAAAGTGATATAAACAAGGAAGCCGGAAGATTTGCAGAGAAACAGATCAAATACGAATAGGATACTCATAATGATTAAAATAATAATACATTATTGCTGACATCCAATATGTAATATGATTATTATCTTTGCTATTAATTATCAACTATATTGATGTTGGTGTAGATCTAGGCCTACCAATAAAACGTATATGGTCATTATAAAACCATTCATTTGTTTTTAACCAGCCCTTGTGGGCACCAAATTAGATGTTATAATTACTTTAAGCAAAAGTGTATCGCATCCTGCTTATAACTAAAGGTATGAAATATAATACCAAACCAGTAATATATATATATAGTTATAAGCAGGGTGCGATACACTTTTGAGAGGAGATAACTAAGAAAATGTGAGTGGACAGACTATAAGGTAACTAAGTGGGCTTACTTTATTCTAGTTCCAGAGAATATTGATTAATGGAATGACAAATCTCTAGTAGCCTAATCCTTATACTAAATAAACGTGTTTTTAGTTTTACACCTGAAGCCAGATGACAGCAAAATAACCCAAACGAAAATGCCTATACATGTACAGGCATAAGTAACTGTGTGCTTGTATCATTTCGTTAAAATTGTCATTATCCAGAAACAAAACGTATTCATTTCAGCGAATAGACCTGTTTTAATCTGGCCTAACTAACTATTTTGCAACTGCTGCCAATTTTCACTAATCGGTCACTCTATCCGTGATCCACTGAAATTACGCCACGTGAGGATTGGGACACTGCGTTCCAAATTGGATTTAAAATGCACACTCCCCATCTGTGTAGTTTTATTTCAATTTATCAGATTAAACATTTGTCGGATTAATGTCTTAATTATTTTGGGATTAAATAATCTCGGCGCTAAATGATCACTATGGTTAATCATTTTCATAATACCTTCGAAGCACAAAACATCTATCCCACATTTAGCTTGCTATGTAAAAGAGCAGTCGTCATAATGAAGAGGCATATGCTAGGTTACATATGCAGCACATGCCTCTGGTTTCTAAAACGGGATAAGTAGTCGAAATCACAATTTCAATAGTAAAAGGTGAGTGACAATATCTTGTCATGAGACCATCATCACTCAAGCAATGCCTCCTGTGGATACCCCGGCCCATATGCCCCTCCTGTGTGAGACTGACACACACACACACACACACACACACACACACACACACACACACACACACACACACACACACACACACACACACACACACACACACACACACACACACACACACACACACACACACACACACACACACACACACACACACACACACACACACACACACACACACACACACACACACTGTATAAAGTTAGTACGAAGTATTAAACCAATATAAACGACATGGGCACTGCATTGAGACTGACTACACCCACAGAGGTCAGTTTCCTCCGCAGTGGGTACTGGCTGCCACCTCAGCTCTGCCCATCCGCCTGCCCGGCCATCTCACTCTGCCAGACTGTACGCCACGCCCAGTGCCCAGTGCCCAGTGAGGAACAGAATTCCACTGCATCAGTGCACAATGGAGGTGTGTGACTCTCAAATGCTCAAACGCTCACAGGAGACAACGCGGGGAGTTCTCTCATGTGTGTGGTCCTGTATGCCACAGTATACCCATACCATGTGTGCTTCAACATTATTGTGCCACTTCACCTCAGTCTGCATATCTCAGATTCCCAATTCAGTCCGATTAAGCTGTCGATAATCGTAGACCCATGTAAGTTCATTCTGTCAAGTGTCTTCGCATTGATGAGGTGGACACGTGTGGACCATATCGCAGGTACGTTGCTGCGTGTGCCTGCGATATTTGTGTGTGTTTATACATCAGGAGTGTGTGTATACAGTGTATTATGTGCATGGGAGGGTATAGAATAGAGGTTGTTGCTGGTCTGCACAGATGGTGGGAGTGATTTTTCGGGGGGGGGGGGAAGAGGAGAGGGGTGGGCAGCTCTGACGAAGCCATGCCACGGTGGTCACGCAGGCAGCCAGTAATTGGCCCCCATATTGACCAGTTTGCGGTGCTGTGGGGCGGGCAGCCTCCCAGCTGGACCTGTCAGATGGCATCGCATCCAGCTCATTGCCCTCTCCTATCCTCTCTTACTCTCCCCCTCTTCCGTCTCTTCCGTCTCTTTCTCTCTCTTTCTGTCTTTCTTTCTCGGTCGGCCTCGCTCACACGTGCACGTATGCAGATATGCACATCGTATGCACGCACACACTCCCACACACTTTCCCTCTCGCTGGCTCTTAACTGGAACATTAGCCTATGACATGAATAATATGTTTCAACGCTATTCTTACATCCTCTGATTTGTTATTTTTTCAATCTACTATAAATCTATGTTCATGAGTTTTCATGTATTATCTATGCCAAGGTTTCAGCCTGTAATTATGCAAGGTATATCAATAAACATCACAACATCGCCTCCGACTGAGGCCGTTTGAACTCTTTTGTTGATTTAAACTTTAATTCAAATGGCAAAGCAATTAAGAGTAGATTTTACATTTGCGACGATGAACTGTCGGAGTAGTATGTCCAGATGAGCATTATCCTTCGTTTGAATTGTTAAGAAGACTTCCCGAATGTCAGCCAGGAAACATTCCAACCTGGCAACGTGTGGCTCCTAGGAGGAACATTGTGAGACAACATCAGAGGAACATTGCTGAAGTGAAATGAGACGGGTTAGATAGAATGTGTCAAAAAAGGATCTAATGCATTGTTTTTGTTCTCTGTAAGAGCAGGTGGTTGCCAAGTCAGGGTTCAGCCAAACAGTCTCAGGAATGAATGAATGTGCGTTTGTGTACATGTGTGTATGTGTGCGTGCGTGTATGTGTGTTCGTGGGTGCGCATGTGTGTGCATGCATGTGCATGTGTGTGTGTGTGTGTGTGTGTGACAGGGTTGGGGCAGAGTAAGTGTGTATGTGTTGAAATTCAGTGGCAGCTGTTCATTAGTACATTACAACCACACTCTGGTTATTTCCGAAACAGGCAGACAAACAACCAGATCGCCAGACTGGCCTACTGGCATCACCACTGGGTATAATGGAATGGCCTGTTTCTTCAATGAATGAAACAAGGAAACAATGGACGCAAAAAGAGGAAGACTGACGCTGTCCACTATCCTCTGATTCTGAATGTCCCCAATGCTTTGTTTACTTTAGCATTGGGAACTTTTACTCCTGTGACAAAGTCACCTCAAGTACCCCCCAGCCCAGAAGTACCACACTCAATTCAACTACTAAACTGCTTTAATGATATGTTGATTGGTTGAATCAGGTGTGCTAGTAGTTCTGGGCTAGAACAACAGAGGGATTAGGTCTAATTAATTGAAATTGCCATTTTATTATCATTATCAAGTCCTTGGCCCGAGCCAGAATGACCCACAAGGCAGGCAGCTTGATGTACATGTCCACCCCCTGGAGAGGACGTAAATCTATCGCAAGGCTGCTAGTCTATTTTATCATCATACAATGGCATAGTTGAGATTATTATTTTTATTTTTATTGATTTTTTAAATGCGGAAACAACAAATAAAAGACCACAGAAGAGCAGAATGGGAACGTCCACACGGTGTATTTGGCATAGCTTTACGTTTTGAATGTGCACACAGGGTGTTGAGCACATATGGCCCCCGGTGGATGCTTCATTTTCTATGAGCTGTAAATTAGACTTAAACACCTGGCTGTACCTGCAGTTTCACTAGCACTTCCCTGCAGTGTGTCTTCGGTAGGGTAACAGTTAGCACGCTAGTTCCTGCAGTACCGAGCCGTTGTTGGCAAGGGTTCGCGTCCCGGGTTTGCCCTGGGACGTCAAACTGGCGCATACAGTGCATTCCCTATCCCTCACCCTCCATCTCTCTTGGACCCTCACCTCTCTTTCAGTGCTCTCCTTCTCTATCTTTCCCCTTACCTGCCTGTTGTCATCTCTCTCTTCATTTCTCTCGTGACACCACGAGAGGCGCAAACACACCCATGTGTGTGTCCCTGCCTTCCATTCTCTCTCCGCCTGTCTTTACTCACCACCCCATGTCTCTCTCCCTCCTGGTCTTCCCCTCTCTCATCTCGGTTTTTCTCGCCTGCATAAAGAGGAGTAAACACATCAACGTGTGTGTCCTGATGCGAGGCTTGAGATGCTCGAGATGGAGTGTTGACACAGCAGGCTCTGTTGCCTTTCTCCATTGCCCCCCAGATTAAAAGAGATTAGGACGGGAACGAGCTAGAAGTCTCACATCAGGAGAGAAACATGGGTCGTGCTCAACACGAAACGGAAGAAAATGGGCCGAAACTGAGGAGGCATTATCTGAACTTGTCCAATAAGAAACACTCATTTACGCTTTCCTATCACAACATTTTTTTAAACGTTTTGCGACATTGTGCCCCAATTAATTTACGGCCCAGATTTGAACCTCTGTATTTGATTTCCTCTTCTTCTAAGTAATGCAGACAAAGAGCGAAGATAAAGGAAACAAATTCACGCTAGCATGTAGGCTACACGGGGCCTCTGCAGTAACATTTTGTGGGGCAGGTACTCAGTCTAAAAAGGAAGTAAAAGATCAGGAAGATGTATGTTTACATCACTGAGCAGTGCCCAAGAAATAATTCAATCAAATTGTTAATTGCTACTATCCTCCCTCCAAATCAAAACCAAACATGGATTCCATGTTGTGTTCCCACTTTGTTCGCACACCTGTCTGTGTTTCACACCTGTTTGTCCTAGCTAATCAGCCTCGTAGACAAGGAAGCGCCACTCAGCGATGCAAACAACGCATTCTTTATCAGAGCTGTCTGAATATAACCTCTGAAGTGGGAAAAGCTTCACCAAACAGGCAAAGACACAAGTTGGTAAATAAGTTGCACTGTGGGCTAGTTTTATACTGCTAGAAGGAGATCCAATCGAGACACTGGGCTAGTCTTAGAAATCGCCTTCCAAACTTCAATCCTTAGAAGTCAGCTAGACTCTTATAAGTCTTTTAG
Source organism: Oncorhynchus gorbuscha (assembly GCF_021184085.1). NCBI lineage: Eukaryota > Metazoa > Chordata > Actinopteri > Salmoniformes > Salmonidae > Oncorhynchus > Oncorhynchus gorbuscha. The sequence goes on from NC_060183.1 coordinate 27,091,643, forward strand.
AAAAGTCCCACATGTATGGCGTTAGAAAACTAGGCCTTTAACCTTTAAACTAATAACTGTTTTCTTCTCACAATTATTCTCTCTACCGCATGCAGTCGAAAATGGCTCCCCCTTACCTGACACACCCACATCCTATATCAACTCAAACCAGGAAGTGACTCAAACCAGGAAGTGAGTGTGTATAGCCCACAGCCTATACACACTCAAGGAATCATGAAACCTTCTTCTTCTTTGGTATCATGGAATTAGCACATTTTATTTGTGCATGTCGCCACCTTCTGTGAGGTAGTGTGTTCAATCACATTATATTTGTGATACCTACAGTATATACCACTATTTCCCAGAAATACAAATCTCAAAATATCTTATAACTCTTCTGTAGTAAAATCTCATACCCCCATGTAGTTCTCTGCAGCTGCCACGTACACTCATTAAAAACCCACTACCCCATTCCACTACTTTGACACTATCTGCTCCTGCACCATGGCAACGGCCTGAGAGGACGGGACACCATCCTTCAAGACACCCTGTAACTCTTCTGAAGTCAAATCTGATATACCCAAGTTTTTCTTTACAGCTGCCACCACAACATCTATATTCTGTATAGATGAAACCTTCAGCACTACTCTGAGTCTGGCCACTTCAACCTGCCTCTCTCGCACCGGACACTTCCGATCCCCAGCAACATGGACACACACACAACTTTATCCACTGAAACTACACAATCCTCTGTCCCATGCCCTCCTGCACACTTCCGACCACCCCTGCTACACACTTCTGCGACATGACCATTAAAGTCAGCAACAGAAAAGCTCTAACGGAATAGAGCTTTTATATCTTAACACGACGTTGTCGGGTAGAGATGTCTTTATCATGTTCAACGATGCCAAGCTCGGGTTCCGAGCTCTTCACCACACCGTCCACCTCATTTAACTCGCCCTCATTCACCGTCTTCTCATTCCGTTTGCACTCAACACCAATCTTCTTCGACATCCCATCTCCATTTTTAACGCCATCTTCCCCCGATTCAAAACCGACCTCTGCTTTCCTCATTCTCTTCGAACCTCCTCGGCCTCTTTTTCGGCCCCCATTGCCCCTCAGAAATCCACGTTTCTGTGACCCTGTCCCAATATTCCTGTTCTCGTTCCATGATTCCCTCTCCCTGGGCTTCTCCTCCTGCCTTGCTCTATGATACAGTCATTGCTATTAATTAATTAACTCGAAAGCATTTTCTAAAATCTTCCAATCATGGAACCTTGTGGGTTACACTTTAGTCATATTAGTTACACTGCAGCACTTCTGCAATATGCAGTTGCTAGATAATTTTTTTTTTAAACTTTCAAATTAGTGATGTGATTTTTGAAGAATATAACTTACAGATGACTCTCCACCAGGCGAAAGCTGGTTGCATCAATGCCGTTTCGACGTCATTTCAACCTAAAAAAGGCATCAACGGGAATTTAGTTTCACACAGCTTTTAACCTAAATCCAATGACATTGTGAAATGGTTGGTTGATTTCACGTTGAACTCACGTTAGTTGGCAACTCAACCAAATGTAAATCAAAACTAGACGTGTGCTCAGTGGGTCGGTGAGCTAAGTTCATCTGTCCCATCAGAACTCAAATGATAAACTGTTTTACCCCTCTGTTTATAAACAATGTAATTGTAAACAAACACGGTATAGCCTCAAAACATGTTTCAAACTATACTTTTGATATCATGGATGGTCAGTCCTTGTATCCAATAGCTCTGCCCATGACTTTCAGTGGTTACATTTCTACACCCCCATCCCTCAGCTGTAGACCAAATCAGTGGTGTGGTGTCCGCTTTGTTATTGTTCAAAAGGCAGATTGCCCCTTATAAGGATCACTTTACTTGAAACAAATTTGGGTGCAAATGTCATCATCATCCCAGTTTTTGCTCTGGGCTCTATCTTGAAAACTTGACTGCTGACAATCACCATTTTTGGGGGGGGACTAATAAACAAAGTAATAAAATATTGTTTTTGAGTGAACTATCACTTTCATTTAAAGGAGGATCACCCCCCAAAATATTGGAAGGACAAACATGAAAAATCACAACTCATAACAGTCAGAATTGATCAGGCACATCATTGCATTTCCAAACCCACATCACAGTGAATGGGAGAGTGAATCAACATCCACAACAATGAATAAATCACCAGATTCCTGTGAATTAATCTCTCTTAAGTTTGTATTTCATTGCAAATGTGCTCAGACATCTCCATGGTAACAGGAATTCCATGAGCATTCCCAAGTGCATTGGCAACTCACTACAGACGGTCGGTGTGACATGCACTGCGAATATACACCCACACACACACACACTTTGCAAAGATGTGTTCGGACACACACACACACACACGCACACACACGCACACACACACACACACACATACACATGATTTTAGTATACATAGTGTTGGAATCAAATCTACACAGCCACAGCCCCACCATCCACCAAATACTTCACCAGATTGTAATTTTATGACACACAAACCATCTAGGTCATACTAACCTTGTGTCATTCATACAGACAATATAATATGCAAATTATTTTGTTAACTGTTCAACAGCAGTTTCACAGTATGACAGCATTCCCTGTACCCCTCAAAGAGGGAACCAAAGTGTGATGTACAGTACACACACTGTACACACACTGTACACACACTGTACACACACTGTACACACACACACACACACACACACACACACACACACACACACACACACACACACACACACACACACACACACACACACACACACACACACACACACACACACACACACATTAATACGTAGACCTACAGCACACTATACAATACAGAGGTCTGGGTTTTCCTAGTTTTCCCGATTCCTGTATGGCTTTCCACTCGGCAGCTGGCAGACGCGCCAGAGTTGGCACAGTCGGAGCGGCAGTGCCAGGGGGAATGGAGTGCCACATGGCACACCCGTGCAGGGCCAGCTCGGGGGGAGAGGTAGAAGGGGGGACTGAGGGGAGGAGGGAGGGGACTTGTGCATCTTAAATTCCACAACATCTGTTCGGCACTGGCACCATAGTATAGTGAGGATGCTGGTGGGTTTGCAGGCGAGCACTTTCATTGGGGGTTGGTTTATGTGTGTGTGTGTGTGAGTGAGTGTGTTTGTTGGTGTGTGCATTGAGTGATGGCCGCGTGTGTGAGGAGGGTTGGTTTGAGGATGTAAGGCAAATTTTTTACATTTTTTGGCCCTGAAATCTTTACCGTGTTAAAAATGGTCTTGAACAAGTGGAAGAAAACCTCTGCATTATACTTTTTGCATGGAAGGCGTGGCCATTTCTACAGGAATAAGCCTACCAATGAAATCTGACATCAACATCGCAATTGTTAATGTAATATAACTACTGGGGTGAGAGTGATTTCAATAAAAGCTGAGTGTGGTTCATTTCCCATAGAAAGTGTCAAAATTCTTGCATTGTTGTTTAAGGGGTCATGGTTTTCATCTCTTGTCCACTTGTTCGGATACCGTCAAAGGCCCAACCACTCTTCTTGACTTGAATTTTTGGATGGAGGGGAGGGCAGGGCATAGGGGCAATGAAGCTTCGACCCTCTCACCCCCCTCCCACCCTTCTCATGCCTGCTGGCACTATGGGGAAAAGTACCCCCCCCCATTTATCTGTGTGCCCCCCTACCCCCCTTCGATGCCAGCCGATGGCCCTCGCAGCGTGGTGTGCCATCTGCTGCACCCCCTCCTCTCCCTAAACTCCTCAGCATCCTACCCATAAGCCACCTCTCTAGCCCCGGCTCTGGGCGGCACCAAACAGGAGGCTTTAGTGCGGATCACTTCATCCTCAATACTCCCGCCAGCCAGCACACACGAGCAGGGAGAGAGAGGACCAAATACACACATAGACACAGACGCACACACACACGCACGCACGCACGCACGCACGCACGCACGCACACACGCACACACACACACACACACACACACACACACACACACACACACACACACACACACACACACACACACACACACACACACACACACACACACACACACACACACACACACACACACACACACACGTCTACATGAACACACATGCACATACAATATAATACACAAAGTTGTGCACACACACACAAACACTGCATGACACAAAACTAAGACTTAATACAAGAACATGTATGCCTTCATACACAATGTATGTAGTACACACACACGCACACGCACACGCACAACAGACAACACTGTGTACATTACAGCCAAAATGTAAACCGTGCATTTTGACCGTCTACCCCTCTGACTTTGCACACCATCCTATTGTCTTTTAAAACCCACATATGTAATGTATTACAAACCCAGAGTAGAACATGCATGTGGTGTTAGGTGTTGATCAGTCTCATGAATGTTTAATCTGCTAAGCTCTGCTCTAATAAGGGTGCGGTCTTTCAAACCACCCCCCCCCAACACCTTGGGGGTAAAAGTGAAGCCGTGCCAAAAGGGTAATTAAATGTTTTTAAACCTGTCCCCTTGGAGGACCCACAGAATTGTGCCGGAGAAATGCATGAGAAATACAGCTAATGTAAGTGTGAGGGATGTGTTACGTGTGAGGGTTGGGCCTCAAATGTAGCCTTCAAATCAGTCAATTAAGGTGAACTGAAATTCAGAAATAATGTGAAAACCAATCAGGGCGCAAGCTCGACATCTGACCAAATAATCGGAATATCTCCCCGTATGTTTCAATGAGAGTAAGCACCAATTGCTTGGCCAGACCACTGGGTACATACTGTAGCTCGCTTTGTGCGCGTGTGGATGTCTGACAAGGTTGGAAAGGTCATATTTATTTTCCTGCACTAATCCTCAATGCATACAGCATGTGGATGGACTCATCTCGCTGCGTCCTTGTGCTGTGCGGCCTATCCAGCTGTGTTCAGATGGTCATGACAGAAGGCAATGAGGAAAGGAAGCGAAGCAAGACTATTGGGATGGAGCCTCGATTTCCGTGGCAACCAGCACGTTGTCGGGGCGCAAAGGCTCCTGGGAAGACTGGCTGGCTGTGTCGGAAGAGGGGGGGGGGTTAGCGAGAGAAAGAGAGACAGAGAAAGAGAGACAGAGAAAGAGAGACAGAACGAGATCGAGAGAGAGAGAGAGAGAGAGAGAGAGAGAGAGAGAGAGAGAGAGAGAGAGAGAGAGAGAGAGAGAGAGAGAGAGAGAGAGAGAGAGAGAGAGAGAGGGGGCAACCCTACAGGACCATTTGTGATGAAGCTCATTTGCACAACAGCACTTAATTGGCTACAACAATTAATTAATGTGTTGGAAAGTTGGCAGAAAAAGTTCATTTAAGAGGGTTTTAATAAGCAATTAGGGGGATATAGCCAGCAAGAGACTAGAGACAATAACCAAAAAGAGCTCACTGAATGAATGTTTGAAGGTTTAGTATTTGAGTATTTTTTGTATTTTTAGGGAATATTTTACTTGGTTGATATTGTAAATATCAAGTTACTTTGCCGTTGATTAGTATTACTATATACCATACTATCTATCCCCTACTTTTCCAATCTCCCCTTTCCCAGACCCCCCCACCAAAAAATCTCTCTCTCTCTCTCTCTCTCTCTCTCTCTCTCTCTCTCTCTCTCTCTCTCTCTCTCTCTCTCTCTCTCTCTCTCTCTCTCCTCTCTCTCTCTCTCTCTCTCTGCCTCCCTTTCTCTCTCTTTCCATCCCTCTTTCCCTGCGTATGAAATATCGCATGACTAATGAGCGGAGCAGGTTGGAATCCTGGGGAAGATGTCCTTGGAAGACGAATGCATTTTCAGCAGAATAATTAAGTTAATTAACAAATTCTCATGCATATTCATCAGCCTATTAATGTCTCCTCCGCGCGGCTTGATGAGCAGTGGGGTAATAACCATCTCATTTGCATACGGCATTCACACAACTCTCCGTTAAAAAGAGTGGGGAGAGAGGAAAATGCAAGGGAGAGAAAAAAAACCCAAACAAAAACAAAACACGAGGAGACGTGAGAGGAACGCAGCGGGAAAATGACGCTAAGGTGAGGGGGTGATGCCCGTGACACCGTGTGACACGGACCGGTATAAGGCGCGACGGCAATGACGGATGGGTGACATTAGGAGGGACGGTCCACATGAGCCCCCCCCCCGACAGATTGACTTTCTGAGACATCTCTGCTGTCGTCTTCTCTCTCCCTCAGTGCTTCTGTCTCTCTCTCTCTCCTCTCTTTCCTTCTTTCCCCTCCTACACCTCCCACCCACTCGCTGTCTTGTCTCTGTCACATTGGCACACCCACTTTGTCTCCCTCTCTCTCTCTCTCTCTCTCTGCATGTCATATTTAATTTTTTCTCTCTTTTCTCTGTATGTTTCTCTACCCCTTCCACTGTTCCGGATATGCGTATCGGATGAAAAACATGTAATCACGTGAGGGTGTAGGAGTCGTTTCATTATTCTCTCTCTCTCTCTCTCTCTCTCTCTCTCTCTCTCTCTCTCTCTCTCTCTCTCTCTCTCTCTCTCCTTTCTCTCTTCTGCTCTCCATCCTTCCATCTCTCTCCGGGGACTCTGTTGGCAAACTGGCTCTGCTAGCAACGCCACCTCTCCTTCACACTCCCCTCCTGAACACTAACACACACGCACAGACACGCACATGGGCTGAGAAATGAGAAATCCTATCTCACACAGAAACACATCCTCACACACACACACACACACACACACACATGGAGTTCTGGCTGTGGATTGTATAGGCTGCTACCTGGTAGTGTTGTCATTGGTAGTGACTTAGCACCTGGGCAAGTGGGGACCATCGGAGCTGTGCAGTCTGGCGGCGTAGAGTAGTGTTGGCGATCAGGGATGCGGGGACGCAGCGATTGAGATATAGAGCATTAGCCGGTGTCAGGAGGAAATTAAAGGCCAGATCGCTTTCTTAATCAGAGCACAAGCACTGTGTTAGAGGAATTAGGTTGACAGCTGCTGAGTTTCACTCTCTCTCATTCTCTCTCTACCTCTCTTGACTCTCACCACTACACCATCACCTCACTCACTCATCCTCTCTCACCCCCTCCCACTTTTCTCTAATGAGGGAATGACACTCTCTGTGTCCCACTGTTTCCGTTACTCTCTTTTATGTTCGGTCAACAACATCCGTTTCTCTCAATCATCATCCCTTACTCTCTATTTCGCTCTCGCCCTCCTGTGTCATCCCCTTTCTTTCTTTCTTTCTCCCTCATTGCTGTCCTCCCTCTTTCAACCCTCTCTTCCTCTCATTCCCCCAACCCCCTCTGTATTTCTCTCCCTCTTTGTCTGCCATCCTCTTCCCCCCACAAGACGATTTGAGGATCCCCCTCTCTCATATTATGTACTTTACAGGTCATTCAAATTGATACTTTTTTTTTTGCCAGGCTTCTTGTTTTTGAGAACGGTTTTATCTCAGAGTTGAGGGTTTCTGTAGCCAAGTCTCATAGCTACAGCTATAGTGTTTATAGTATACATATTTGCCTCTTCAGCTAAGGAAGATTTATGGAAAAGGGGAAAAGAATTATATCATTTTTGAACATTTAGGAAAATCGATGCTGGTGGGTGACAATGTGATGTTTTTGTCTTTTCTTTTATAGTGGGGGGGGGTGTTATGGTAGGGGGGTTAGTTTAGTGTTAGCACATAGATGGACAGCACACTTTCACTACCACATCCCACCCGCAGACTGCAGCAGACACCGGGTCCAGGTGCTGTGCCAGTGCCTTGATAGGATAATCGGGACGATCGACATTCAGTGAGGGAGAGGAGGCTAGGAGCCTCTCGCACGGACAGTGTTTGTTTTGTGTTAGTTAACCTCTTTAGTTTTGCCATGCCTTTTTGTAATTCCCATTTTCAATATAATATACACGTATTTGGGTTCGTTACACTAAACCCAAACAAATAATAATCCGCTTGGGCTGGCCGACCATAAGGAGTCCTGCCTCAGCTGGCCTGTTGACCTAGGTACGGTTGCTGTCTCCTGGAAACATGCACAGAATACGGTCCGCACACAATTTGACTTCTCATGTAAACACGCACATGAAATCAGGTTACAGACCGTTTAGCTAGGCCTTGGTACCCTGCACATAACCGAGTGTGGCTAAATCAGGTTACAGACCATTTAGCTAGGCCTTGGTACCCTGTACATAACCGAGTGTGGCTAAATCAGGTTACAGACCATTTAGCTAGGCCTTCGTACCCTGTACATAACCGAGTGTGGCTAAATCAGGTTACAGACCATTTAGCTAGGCCTTGGTACCCTGCACATAACAGAGTGTGGCTAAATCAGGTTACAGACCATTTAGCTAGGCCTTGGTACCCTGCACATAACAGAGTGTGGCTAAATCAGGTTACAGACCATTTAGCTAGGCCTTGGTACCCTGTACATAACCGAGTGTGGCTAAATCAGGTTACAGACCATTTAGCTAGGCCTTGGTACCCTGCACATAACAGAGTGTGGCTAAATCAGGTTACAGACCATTTAGCTAGGCCTTGGTACCCTGTACATAACCGAGTGTGGCTAAATCAGGTTACAGACCATTTAGCTAGGCCTTGGTACCCTGCACATAACAGAGTGTGGCTAAATCAGGTTACAGACCATTTAGCTAGGCCTTGGTACCCTGCACATAACCGAGTGTGGCTAAATCAGGTTACAGACCATTTAGCTAGGCCTTGGTACCCTGCACATAACAGAGTGTGGCTAAATCAGGTTACAGACCATTTAGCTAGGCCTTGGTACCCTGCACATAACTGAGTGTGGCTAAATCAGGTTACAGACCATTTAGCTAGGCCTTGGTACCCTGCACATAACCGAGTGTGGCTAAATCAGGTTACAGACCATTTAGCTAGGCCTTGGTACCCTGCACATAACCGAGTGTGGCTAAATCAGGTTACAGACCATTTAGCTAGGCCTTGGTACCCTGTACATAACTGGGTGTGGCTAAATCAGGTTACAGACCATTTAGCTAGGCCTTGGTACCCTGTACATAACCCGAGTGTGGCTAAATCAGGTTACAGACCATTTAGCTAGGCCTTGGTACCCTGTACATAACTGAGTGTGGTTAAATCAGTAGGGCTAGCTAGTCAGTTTCGTAACACGCCTCTCCCAACGTGATGTTCATTCAATTTCATGACTGTGGGTCAAAAGATTGCTGTAGTTTGCTGTTTCCTTAGTGGGCTGTAACGCGATCAAGTGGCTTGACGCAGCCCGTCTATGAACACAGCGCTTACAGTGACTCATGCTTTGGGGGATGAAATTGATCAGGTATTTGTCTCCTTATTGATGCAAATGTGACATTGCTAACTGTCAAAATGGAGAGACTTCATTTATGATACCAGGCTGCACCTGCACACACACACGCACGCACGCACACACACACACACACACACACACACACACACACACACACACACACACACACACACACACACACACACACACACACACACACACACACACACACACACACACACACACACACACACACACACACACACACACACACACACACACACACACACACTGCTGTGTCTAAGTCCTATCTTATCCTATGTTAATAGAGGGATCGCATTGAACAACCCGGACCGACAGATTTTTTCAACACAGAAAAAGACAGAGGGAGGCTAAGAAAGAGCGGGTGATGTGGCAATAACTGGAAAGGAGGGAAGAGGAAAGATGGAGGGGTGAATGGTGAATGTGAGGTTTTGGTCTGGCTCCAAGTGTGCAGTGCCACCCATGGCTAATGGATGAGCTGTCAGTGGTTAGACCTCAACATCAACCAGAGATGAATGGAGAAACAGCAGTAGCTCTTTCTCCATCTATCTATCATCCCCCTTTATTTCACACTTTCCCCTGTTCCCCTCTCTCTCGTTCACTCGCTGTCTCTCTCTCTTATTGCATTTTGCATTCGCTCTCTTGCTTTTTCCAACAAAAAATAACATTTTATTTAGAAATGGTTAACATCACACTCTAGGGCAATGTTTCTCAACATATGGTCCGTGGACTGGTGTCTGTCCGTGAGACACAAACGGACACTAATTGAGTCTGCTTTACGGTGAAGTTGTAACAGAGATAAGAAAGTGCTGTAAACTCACTCCACAGCTAGCTTGAAATGGAGCTATCAAATTGAATCCTTTTCCACAGCTCAACTGGTCGGTACGTTGTCAAGGACGACGGTCACTTGTGTTTGCAGGCAGAGGACCACTAGTTTGAGCCCAGTAAGAGGACAGGTACAGTGGAGGAAGCTATAGTGTTGGCAGCACACGGACGTCAGTTTGACTAGTTATAATGTAAGTGGTCGCCCCAAAATAACTTGCCAGTCCCTGGTATAAAAATGTGCTCTAGGATAGCGGGAGGTTTTTATTTCATAAATTGAACCTTTATTTAACTAGGTAAGTCAGTTAAGAGCGATTTCTTACTTACAATGACGACCTACCCCGGCCAAACCCTAACAACACTGGGCCAATTGTGCGCCGCCCTACGGGACTCCCTATTACTGCCGGTTGTGAAACACCCCGGAATCGAACCAGGGTCTGTAGTGATGCCTCTAGCACTGAGATGCAGTGCCTTAGACCGCTGCGCCACTCGAGGTTGAGTGGGTCATGGGTGTCTGACTAAAAAACAAAAAAGATAGAAAGTGTGTATAAGTGATAATGAACTTACATTTTATAATAATTTTTAAATAATCTCTGAAATGTTTTTCTTCAATCACAGTATTTTCAATATAGAGCTATTAGCAGCACTATTTTGGTTGATTTTGTGGTCTCAAGCCAGTGAATTTATTCACATTCTTCATCAAGAATATAGGAAAATGTCATTATTTACAATGAAATAGGTGGGAATGCTGTTCCCCTATCATATAATTGATACATTTACTATCAATTTAGGATTAAGAATAGTTTTGCAGATTTGTTTTTCGCGTTGCAAATATGAAGTGAGACAACCTGGTTCAATTTGGGTCCCGAAGGAAAAAAACAGTTGAGAACCACTGCTCGAGTGTCACCATCCTTGAAACTAGCAAGAATCGGATAACTAGCTTCCACTTCCACTTTTTTTCAGTTTATAAATTGTTTTCTTTGAAAAACACAAAACAGATAAATTTTTATAAATATTTTCACACAGACAGAGGCCGACCTAGCAGAAAAATGTCCAACTAGCCCTCTTTGCAGTGGTTCCCAACATTTTGTTCAACCGTGGCACACCTTCATGGGATATAAAAATGAAGCGGCACACCTAAGATTTCCCTATTAATTTATTTAATAGGGAAATCGGATCCATACTACAAACCATCTATTTTCTGTGACAAACTTTTTTTAATAGATTAAATTGGGTTTATTTAAAATATTTTCATAGTTCCCTACTCACGATGGTTCATTTGTGTTTACCCCTTGAAGAACGTCCCACAAATCTGCACCAGAAATAAGAAAATGTAACTAGTAAAATAGGTATTTTGTTTTTACAGTTTGGGCTATAGACGAGTGGTTTTCTGCATTGTAAAGTTACAACTACAGACACAAAGCCATGCTCCGTTTGTTTTTATGACAGAGGCTGTGGTATAGCTAAGCCAGATCCAAAATATAAATGCAACATGCATCAATTTGACTGAGATACAGTTAATTGAAGGAAATCAATGAATTTATATCAATTCATTAGGTCCTATTCTATGGACTTCACATGGCTGGTCAGGGGCGCAGCCTTGGGTGAGCCTGGGAGGGCATAGGCCCACCCACTTGGAAGCCAGACCCACCCACTGGCGAGTCAGGCCCAGCAAATCAGAATTAGTTTTCCCCCACAAAGGGGCTTTATTTTATACAGAAATACTCCTCAGTTTCATCAGCTGTCCGATTGGCTGGTCTCAGACGATTCCTCAGGTGAAAAAGCCGGACATGGAGGCCTGGGCTGGAGTGGTTACACGTGGTCTGCGATTGTTAGGCCAGTTAGACGTACTGCCAAATTCTCTAAAGCGACATGGGAGACGGTTTATGGTAGAGAAATGAACATTCAATTCTCTGGCAAAAGCTCTGGTGGACATTCCTGATGTCAGCATGCCAATTGCACACTCCTTCAAAACTTGAGACATCTGTGGCCTTGTGTTCTGTGACAAAACTGCATATTTTACAGTGGCCTTTTATTGTCCCCAGCACAATGTGCACCTGTGTAATGATCATGCTGTTTAATCAGCTTCTTGGTATGCCATAACTGTCAAGGGGATGGAATATCCTGGCAAAGGACAAATGCTCACTCGCAGGGATGCAAACCAATTTTGAGCACAAAATTTGAGAGAAATAAGCTTTGTGCGTATGGAAAATTTCTGGGATCCTTTATTTTAGCCAATGAAACATGGGACCAACACTTTAGATGTTGCATTTATATTTTTGTTCAGTATAAGGTAAACCAATCCCATTTAAATGACTCTGGTCGAAGCCTAATAAGACTTGCCTGTGCTAATGGTTTACACAGACTGAAATGAAATTATACAAATGACTTTGCTCGTGATTGCGCGCCCCTCAAATGATGCAAATGTAACAGCCTGAGCACACTGGACATTAAACAGCGACAGGCCTACAATTGTAACCGTGTGCCATTTAATGTAATATCTGACCAGCACTTGTGCTCTCAAGTCAAAATTCCAGGTGCATTACAGAGATCACGTTCATAGGTGAGTGTTAAAAAAATATATTAGGAAAAGTTTCAAGGCACACCTGAGAGTTCCTCAAGGCACGCCAGTTGGGAACCACTACTCAATTGAGAGTGCTGTGCCTTACCATCCAAAGAAAACACTACATCTTCACTTTTCACAATTAATTTATCCATCAATCATTGTTTGACCTTTATTTATCCAGATGATTCATATTCTTATTTTCAGAAATGTATGCAAAAAGGTTTGAATTTGGCTCATTGAAAGATTGCTGACCGGCTGCTCAGCTCACACAGGTATATATATGAGTACATTGCAATACATACTATTATGTACAAAATAAATAAAAGAAAACGGAGAACAGTACACCACGTTGTAAATACCTGGGGCTAGAAAAATGATAGGCCTACCACAAAACAAAGACAATAAGTTAGAATGGAGATTTCTTAAATTGCTGATGTTACTGCAAAGCCGTGAAAAGGGCATTTCTACAGCTGGAGTACTAACAATAAAACGTCTCAATTTTATCCTCTTGTCTTTGCTCCTCTACAGTATCAAAAACAAATGGCAAGGACGACAACAAACAGGACATTGTCTCAAAATGGCGGTGGATCGCCGACTGCCGTACTGTACCCACTCTGTGCCTGCATGCCCACTTGCCACGCTACTCGGTGGCAGTGATACATTGACTAGGAGGTTTAGGGAGGGCTTACCAACTGTGCCAGGCTTACCCCCTCTACCCATCAGCTCAGAGGGGGTCCCCGCTGGCATGGCAGGGTGAACTACCCCCTGATTGATGGCACGGTTTCAGACCAGTCTGCCCGAGTGGTGCAGCGGCCCGCTCCCCAAGGCCCAGGCCTCCCTTTATCCCGCTGCTGTCTTGGCACCGGGTGCCCATCTCTCCCCTCCCTCTTTCCTCCCCCCATCCCCCTGCCAGCCAGCTAGCTCCTGGTGGGCACATCAATTACAAGCACTGCACATCCCCTCCTCCTCAGTCTGTCTGTCTTCTGTCTACTGTCTCGGACTATGCCAATCTGTTCTCTTCTCTGTTATCCTCTCTCTGTGTGCATCTCTTTCTCTCTCTCTCTCTTTCTCGCTCTCTCTCTGTCTCGTCTTTCCTTTTCTTTGTCTCCATTTGCTTAGAGTCTATTGTCAGTTGTCTTTTGCTGTTGCTGATCAGTGTCTAACCATAAATTGCAATATCACAACACTTCATCCCTCCTCACACCAACACACACACACACAAAACACACAGAGACATGAAGTACCACTCACAGTACTGCACACTCCCTTAAACAGGTTATGATGGTTGGTGGGAAAATCTCTCTAGAGACCCCCCATTGCCATAGGCTCAGCTGTCCAGCGAGTCTCAGGTGTGTGTGTTTCAGAGAGAGAGAGAGAGAGAGAGAGAGAGAGAGAGAGAGAGAGAGAGAGAGAGAGAGAGAGAGAGAGGGGGGGGGGCGGGCTCAGATTTCCGGCCTCTGATTATGAGCATCTTAGCCCTTGCTGTTTTTTAAATGATTTTAGGGTTCAATGCTTCAGTTTAATTTCTAAGAAATGTGTTTCTGTTTCAAATATGGCAGTTTGTTAACTAAAAGTAGCAGCAAAACACTTCAAATCTATTGTCTCATAACATACAGCTACAACTTTTCGTAGCAGGTTATGAGAGCAGTTTAGCCAAGCCTAACCCTTTTCCTAACCTTAAACTCAGTCTCCTAACCTGTTACGTTAATTATCCTAACCTGCTGTGTAAGTTATCTCAAACTGTTACGAACCATAATTAATGGAAATTGAAAGAGGAAAAAAAGTTAAGTTAAAGAATAATCATCCAAGATATTTGCTTGCTAAGTTCGCCCTCTGGTGTTCATACATAGTCATTACTCTGTAAAAAAACCTACACTTCTGTTTTTTATTTATTTTTTATTTCACCTTTATTTAACCAGGTAGGCTAGTTGAGAACAAGTTCTCATTTGCAACTGTGACATGGCCAAGATAAAGCATAGTAATTTGACACATACAACAACACAGAGTTAGACATGGAATAAACAAAACATAGTCAATAATACAGTAGAACAAAAGAAAACAAAAAGTATATATACAGTGAGTGCAAGTGAGGTCAGATAAGGGAGTTAAGGCAATAAATAGGCCATGGTGGCGAAGTAATTACAATATAGCAATTAAGCACTGGAATGGTAGATGTGCAGAAGATGAATGTGCAAGTAGAGATACTGGGGTGCAAAGGAGCAAGATAAATAAATAAATACTGTACGGGGATGAGGTAGGTAGATAGATGGACTGTTTACAGATGGGCTATGTACAGGTGCAGTGATCTGTGAGCTGCTCTGACAGCTGGTGCTTAAAGCTAGTGAAGGAGATATGAGTCTCCAGCTTCAGAGATTTTTGAAGTTCATTCCAGTCATTGGCAGCAGAGAACTGGAAGGAAAGATGACCAAAGGAGGAATTGGCTTTGGGGGTGAACAGTGAGATATACCTGCTGGAGCGCATGCTACGAGTGGGTGCTTCTATGGTGACCAGTGACCTGAGATAAGGCGGGGCTTTACCTAGCAGAGACTTGTAGATAACCTGTAGCCAGTGGGTTTGGTGACAAGTATGAAGCGAGGGCCAATCAACGAGAGTGTACAGGTCGCAATGGTGGGTAGTGTATGGGGCTTTGGTGACAAAACGGCACTGTGATAGATTGCATCCAGTTTGTTGAGTAGAGTGTTGGAGGCTATTTTATAGATAACATCACCGAAGTCGAGGATCGGTAGGATGGTCAGTTTTACGAGGGTATGTTTGGCAGCATGAGTGGAGGATGCTTTGTTGCGACATAGGAAGCCAATTCTAGATTTAATTTTGGATTGAATGTGATTCTGGAAGGCAAGTTTACAGTCTAACCAGACACCTAGGTATTTGTAGTTGTCCACGTCTTCTAAGTCAGAGCTGTCCAAAGTAGTGATGCTGGACGGGCGAGCAGGTGCGGACAGTGATCGGTTGAATAGCATGCATTTAGTTTTAGTTGCGTTTACGAGCAATTGGAGGCCACGGAAGGAGAGTTGTGTGGCATTGAAGCTCGTCTGGAGGTTAACTAACACAGGGTCCAAGAGGGGCGAGAAGTATACAGAATGGTGTCGTCTGTGTAGAGGTGTACCAGAGAATCACCAGCAGCAAGAGCAACATCATTGATGTATACAGAGAGGAGAGTCGGCCCGAGGATTGAACCCTGTGGCACCCCCATAAAGACTGCCAGAGGTCGGGACAACAGGCCCTCCGATTTGACACACAGAACTCTATCAGAGAAGTAGTTGGTAAACCTGCGAGGCAATCATATGAGAAACCAAGGCTGTCGAGTATGCCAATAAGAATGTGTTGATTGACAGAGTGGAAAGCCTTGGCCAAGTCGATGAATACGGCTGCACAGTAATGTCTTTTATCAATGGCGGTTATGATGTTGTTAAGGACCTTGAGCTTGGCTGAGGTGTACCCATGACCAGCCCTGAAACCAGATTGCATAGTGGAGAAGGTACGGTGTGATTCGAAATGGTCGGTAATATGTTTGTTAACTTGGCTTTCGAAGACCTTAGAAAGACAGGGTAGGATAGATATAGGTCTGTAGCAGTTCAGGTCTAGAGTGTCACCCCCTTTGAAGAGGGGGATGACCGCAGCAGCTTTCCAATCTTTGGGAATCTCAGACGATACGAAAGAGAGGTTGAACAGGCTAGTAATAGGCGTTGAAACAATTTCGGCAGATAATTTTAGAAATAGAGGGTCCAGATTGTCTAGCGCGGCTGATTTGTAAGGGTCCAGATTTTGCAGCTCTTTCAGAACATCAGCTATCTGGATTTGGATAAAGGAAAAATGGTGGGGGCTTTGGCGGGTTGCTGTGGAGGGTGCCGGGCAGTTGACCGTGGTAGGGGCAGCCAGGTGGAAAGCATGGCCAGCCGTAGAGAAATGCTTATTGTTTCCTAGCCTCAGAGCAGTGGGCAGCTGGGAGGTGGTGCTCTTATTCTCCATAGACTTTACCGTGGCCCAGAACATTTTTGAGTTAGTACTACAGGATGCAAATTTCTGTTTGAAAAAGCTTGCCTTAGCTTTCCTAACTGCCTGTGTATATTTGTTCCTAACTTCCCTGAAAAGTTGCATATCTGGGCTATTCGATGCTAATGCAGAATGCCACAGGATGTTTTTGTGCTGGTCAAGGGCAGACAGGTCTGGAGTGAACCAAGGACTAAATCTATTTCTAGTTTTTTTTAGGTGAATGGGGCATGCTTATTTAAGATGGTGAGGAAGGTACTTTTAAAGAATAGCCAGGCATCATCCATCTACTGATGGATGAGGTCAATGTCATTCCAGGATACCCCGGCCAGGTCAAATAGAAAGGCCTGCTCGCAGAAATGTTTTAGGGAGCGATTGACAGTGATGAGGGGTAGTCGTTTGGTCGCAGACCCATTACGGATGCAGGCAATGAGGCAGTGATCACTGAGATCTTGAATGAAAACAGGAGAGGTGTAATTTGGAGGGCGAGTTAGTTAGGGTAACATCTATGAGGGTGCCTGTGTTTACGGATTTGGAGTTGTACCTGGTAGGTTCATTGATAATTTGTGTGAGATTGAGGGCATCAAGCTTGGATTGATGGATGGCCGGGGTGTTAAGCATGTCCCAGTTTAGGTCACCTAGTAGCACGAGCTCAGAAGATAGATGGGGGGCAATCAATTCACATATGGTATCGAGGGCACAGCTGGGGGCAGAGGGAGGTCTATAGCAAGCGGCAATAGTGAGAGACTTGTTTCTGGAAAGGTGCATTTTTAGAAGTATAAGCTCGAATTGTTTGGGTACAGACTTGGAGAGTAATACAGAACTCTGCAGGCTATCTTTGCAGTAGATTGAAACACTTCCCCCTTTGGCAGTTCTATCTTGGCGGAAAATTTTATAGTTAGCGATGGAGATTTCAAGGTTTTTAGACACGACTAAGACATCCGGGTTGGCAGAGTGTGCTAAAACAGTGAGTAAAACAAACTTAGGGAGTAGGCTTCTAATGTTAACATGCATGAAACCAAGGCTTTTACGGTTACAGAAGTCAACAAATGAGAGCACCTGGGGAGTGGAGCTAGGCACTGCAGGGCCTGGATTAACCTCTACATCACCAGAGGAACAGAGGAGAAGTAGGATAAGGGTACGGCTAAATGCTATACGAACTGGCCGTCTAGCACGTTCGGAACAGAGAGTAAAAGGAGCAGGTTTCTGGGCAATATAGCATAGATTCAAGACATGGTGTACAGACAAAGGTATGGTAGAATTCGAGTACATTGGAGGTCAACCTAGGTATTGAGTAATGATGAGAGAGATACAGTATAGTCTCTAGAGACGTTTAAACCAGGTGATGTCATCGCATATGTAGGAGGTGGAACAACATGGTCGGTTAAGGCATATTGAGCAGGGCTAGAGGCTCTACAGTGAATTAAGACTGTAATCACTAACCAGAACAGTAATGTTGGAGCGAGTGGTCGCATCGGCATTTCGCTCCCGCAGGTAGTATAACTTTTTCATTACATTTCATTATATTTCATTATAGCACAACGGTTTGATTTGTTTAATCTTAGCAATTTCTTCTCAGCTAGCTACATAGCCGTCTTTGTATCAAAGATAATTGCGTAATTATCGTATTTCGCCGTCCTAACGTAGTCTTCACTAGCCAGCTAGCTAACATCCACTGATTAGCTGCACTGGAGAAACTATTACACTCAACTGAACGACTTGATTAGTGTAGTGTTAGCTAGCTACATAGCTGTCTTTGCTGTCTTCGTATCCAAGATAATTGTGTAGTTTGGGTTTAGAGTGTGTAGTCTTAGAGTGATTATCTTAATTTACTGAGGTTAGCTAGCCAGCTATTTGTCGTCCTTAACGTAGGAGACTCTGCTAGCTAGCCAACAGCTAGCCGACAGCTAGCCAACGTCTCCCGAATAGACTCACAACCCGGCCGCATTCACAGGTAGTATCACATTTTCATTTCATTTCATTACAGTACAACGGTTTGATTTGTTTGATCGTAGCTAGCTACATAGCTAGCTACATAGCCGTCTTTGTATAAATGATAATTGTGTAGTCTAGAGCGATTTTCTAGGTTAGCTAGCCAGCTATTGTCGTTCTTTTAACGCAACGTAACGTAAACAACACTACTAGCTAGCCAGCTAGCCCCCGAATAGCAGCACTGCAGAAACTATTACACTCAACGGAACGACTTGATTAGTGTAGTGTCAACAACGCACCCACTGCCAGCTAGCCTACTTCAGCAGTACTGTATCATTTTAATCATTTTAGTCAATAAGATTCTTGCTACGTAAGCTTAACCTTCTGAACTTTCGAGACGTGTAGTCCACTTGTCATTCCAATCTCCTTTGCATTAGCGTAGCCTCTTCTGTAGCCTGTCAACTATGTGTCTGTCTATCTCTGTTCTCTCCTCTCTGCACAGACCATACAAACACTCCACACCGCGTGGCCGCGGCCACCCTAATCTGGTGGTCCCAGCGCGCACGACCCACGTGGAGTTCCAGGTCTCCGGTAGCCTCTGGAACTGCCGATCTGCGGTCAACAAGGCAGAGTTCATCTCAGCCTATGCCTCCCTCCAGTCCCTCGACTTCTTGGCACTGACGGAAACATGGATCACCACAGACAACACTGCTACTCCTACTGCTCTCTCTTCGTCCGCCCACGTGTTCTCGCACACCCCGAGAGCTTCTGGTCAGCGGGGTGGTGGCACCGGGATCCTCATCTCTCCCAAGTGGTCATTCTCTCTTTCTCCCCTTACCCATCTGTCTATCGCCTCCTTTGAATTCCATGCTGTCACAGTTACCAGCCCTTTCAAGCTTAACATCCTTATCATTTATCGCCCTCCAGGTTCCCTCGGAGAGTTCATCAATGAGCTTGATGCCTTGATAAGCTCCTTTCCTGAGGACGGCTCACCTCTCACAGTTCTGGGCGACTTTAACCTCCCCACGTCTACCTTTGACTCATTCCTCTCTGCCTCCTTCTTTCCACTCCTCTCCTCTTTTGACCTCACCCTCTCACCTTCCCCCTACTCACAAGGCAGGCAATACGCTCGACCTCATCTTTACTAGATGCTGTTCTTCCACTAACCTCATTGCAACTCCCCTCCAAGTCTCCGACCACTACCTTGTATCCTTTTCCCTCTCGCTCTCATCCAACACCTCCCACACTGCCCCTACTCGGATGGTATCGTGCCGTCCCAACCTTCGCTCTCTCTCCCCCGCTACTCTCTCCTCTTCCATCCTATCATCTCTTCCCTCTGCTCAAACCTTCTCCAACCTATCTCCTGATTCTGCCTCCTCAACCCTCCTCTCCTCCCTCTCTGCATCCTTTGACTCTCTATGTCCCCTATCCTCCAGGCCGGCTCGGTCCTCCCCTCCCGCTCCGTGGCTCGATGACTCATTGCGAGCTCACAGAACAGGGCTCCGGGCAGCCGAGCGGAAATGGAGGAAAACTCGGACCTGGCATCTTTTCACTCCCTCCTCTCTACATTTTCCTCCTCTGTCTCTGCTGCTAAAGCCACTTTCTACCACTCTAAATTCCAAGCATCTGCCTCTAACCCTAGGAAGCTCTTTGCCACCTTCTCCTCCCTCCTGAATCCCCCTCCCCCCCTCCTCCCTCTCTGCAGATGACTTCGTCAACCATTTTGAAAAGAAGGTCGACGACATCCGATCCTCGTTTGCTAAGTCAAACGACACCGCTGGTTCTGCTCACACTGCCCTACCCTGTGCTCTGACCTCTTTCTCCCCTCTCTCTCCAGATGAAATCTCGCGTCTTGTGACGGCCGGCCGCCCAACAACCTGCCCGCTTGACCCTATCCCCTCCTCTCTTCTCCAGACCATTTCCGGAGACCTTCTCCCTTACCTCACCTCGCTCATCAACTCATCCCTGACCGCTGGCTACTTCCCTTCCGTCTTCAAGAGAGCGAGAGTTGCACCCCTTCTGAAAAAACCTACACTCGATCCCTCCGATGTCAACAATTACAGACCAGTATCCCTTCTTTCTTTTCTCTCCAAAACTCTTGAACGTGCCGTCCTTGGCCAGCTCTCCCGCTATCTCTCTCTGAATGACCTTCTTGATCCAAATCAGTCAGGTTTCAAGACTAGTCATTCAACTGAGACTGCTCTCCTCTGTATCACGGAGGCACTCCGCACTGCTAAAGCTAACTCTCTCTCCTCTGCTCTCATCCTTCTAGATCTATCAGCTGCCTTCGATACTGTGAACCATCAGATCCTCCTCTCCACCCTCTCCGAGTTGGGCATCTCCGGCGCGGCCCACGCTTGGATTGCGTCCTACCTGACAGGTCGCTCCTACCAGGTGGCGTGGCGAGAATCTGTCTCCTCACCACGCGCTCTCACCACTGGTGTCCCCCAGGGCTCTGTTCTAGGCCCTCTCTTATTCTCGCTATACACCAAGTCACTTGGCTCTGTCATAACCTCACATGGTCTCTCCTATCATTGCTATGCAGACGACACACAATTAATCTTCTCCTTTTCCCCCTTCTGATGACCAGGTGGCGAATCGCATCTCTTAAACACCATCATATATAGATAGCAGACGGTGATGAGTCAGCCTACAGCAGCAGTGTCAAACTCATTCCATGGAAGGCCTAGTGTTTGCGAGTTTTTGCTTTTTCCTTTTAATAAAGACCTAGACAACCAGGTGAGGGGAGTTAGTTACTAACTAGTGACCTTAATTCATCAAACAAGTACAAGGGAGGAGAGAAAACCTGCAGATACTTGGCCCCTGTAGAATGACTTTGACATGTGGCCTACAGGGAGGAGGTTTGACACTTAGCAGTGTGGTGCCAGGACCACAACCTCTCCATCAACAGCTGATCGTGGACTACAGGAAAAAAGAGGGGAGAGCACATGCCCATCCACATCGACTGGGCTGTTGTGGAGTGGTCGAGAGCTTCAAGTTCCTTGGCGTCCACATCACTAAGTACTTAACATGGTCCACACACACCCACACAGTCGTGAAGAGGGCACGGCAGCGCCTCTTCCCCCTCAGGGCGCTGAAAAGATTTGGCATTGGCCCTCAGATCCTCAAAAAGTTGAACAGCTGCAACATCGAGACAAGAGCATCTTGACTGGCTGCATCAACGCTTGCTATAGCAAATGCTCCATGTCATCTAGGACCTCTTTATCTGGCGGAGTCAGAGGAAGGCCCGAAAAATGGCCAAAGACTCCAGCAACCAAGCTATAGCCTGTTCACCCTGGTATCATCTGGCAAACGGTCCAGAGCGTTAGCTCTCGGACCAACAGGGCCCGAAACAGCTTCTACCCCCAAGGCATAAGACTGCTAAATAGCCAGACTGCTAAATAGTCAATTAATGGTACCCAAACTAGCGGTACTGACTCTATCTTGCACTGACCCTACACATACTCACTGGAATAGACACACCATATACTGTACACACTCACTCACACACTACACTGAAACTCACACAAAAATCCCACACATTCACAAGCATTTTGCTACACCTGCAATAACGTCTGCTAAATATGTTTATGTGATGGATAAAGTTTGAATACATTTGATTTGATAGACACGCATATCCACACAACACAAACACACGTTTACAGTCAACATTTGCGGCTGCTAATCGGTTAATTTATTTTACTCTTATTATTATTATCAATCCTGATGCCTTCTATAGTCCCTTTACCCTGCCTTCGTGTACATATCTACCTCAAATACCCCGTACCCCTCACAGTGATTTGGTACTCCCTGAATATAGCTCCATTCATGTGTAGCCTATTTTATTTGAGTTATTACTTTAAAAAAAATGTTTTTATTTTTAACCCTGCATCGTTGGGAAGTGCTCGTGAGCAAGCATTTCACCGCAAACTCTGCACCAGTTGTATTCGGCGTGTTAATAATGGGATATGATGAAGGGTGAGCCGGTCAAGGATCGATGCAGACAAGGTGGTAGATTGTATGACAAGCGACAGTTTATTCAGAGTAAAGATATCTGGTACAGCGTATATACGGGCCCTTCTATTAGCTCATGAGGAACCAACAAAAAAAAGCCCCGCCAATCGTTTGCACAAGCAATTAATACAGAACAGAATGTAGGTTGATTCTAGAAGTTCGGTTCTTCGGATTGGTTCAGGCTCAAGCTGGGGTGTAGTCTTCCGTCATTGGCTCAGTTGTCTGTCCGTCATCGTAGAATCCCTCCATGCCTGTTCTCAGTCACACAATGTTCAGCTAGAAAAAGGAGGTTATGTGTGTGCGCTAGGTTTGTCTCCAAGTCAAGGTTGTCTCTCCCTATTCTGTTTCTCCCTGCCAATGTGTGTAGGAGTCTTATCTGTATGTCCTCGGTAGTTAGTGTGTAATGTGTGTGCGTTCGTGTCCTCACTGGATGTTGTGTCCGAACTGAAGGCTAGCACCTGTGGCTAGGAAGTATCCTATTTTGACAGTTTTGTGGATGATTTAAGTGAGTCTGTGAAAATACGTTGCTATGTGTTGTCTCAGTTACAGCAAGGCAATAGCAGTAAGTTGGTCACCTGCATAAGAATTAACATTTCTTTACAGGCGCATGTGACAAATACAATTTGATGATATAATTTGAACAACAAGACATCCGACACAGATAGAACAATGAGCCAGATGTTTCACAGGATATATACATCTGAAGCATGCGGTTGGCGTTTCCAAGAAGCCCAATGGCCGGCAATGGGAGAAGATGGAGCGAGATGGATTTTGACCCGATATTCTGCTAAACATTTGATCTCAAAACAGTTTTCTCTTCCCAAAAATAAAATTTGTTACGAACAGAGTGGACTAAGTTTTGTAGACTTTACCATTGCCAACGTTTTAATATTAATTGAATTGCGTTGTTTATGGGTACAATTGTTTAGGAGTACAATGGCTTATAAGTGCACACGCGCACTTCACAGGGTAGGAGTTCCCAAACGTAAAAACGCAAATACATGCTAGAATGCGCCAATAGGATCTGGCTAGCTAGTGCTTGGCTCTGCCCACCTCCTTATCTGCTCCCGCTCGAAACGGCATGTTGTGGTCTATCTTGGGTTTAGTTATAACATCGTTGACTACGACGTCCCACCCACTACGGAAGTCCAGTGCGAAGCGACAGTGTAGCTAGCAAAAAGACGCTAGCTAGTGAAGATGGCGGCGGTTTCTATGCAGGGCTGTAGCCCAAACCCAGCAAGAGAACTTACCCTTTCAACACAATCTGGGGGAAACCAGGCTCTTGCAGATCGGGTAAAAGCTGAAGAAGGGACAGGTGAGTTGTATCATATCTGTGCAATTGGAGCTAGAGTGGTTACGCTAGGGTCAGATATTTGTTGTCAGATCAGTTACAACAAGCTGAGAGCAGGCTAATGCTAGCTAGGGTATTCGTGAGCTATATTAGCTACCTAGCCAGCATTGTAGTTATCATGCTAGCTAGCTACTATAATGCACAATTATGTTTTTCTACGGGACATTTGTATTTAAAAACAGTTTACTGGTACTGACAACTATATTAAATGCACCTGGATTAGTTACGCGGGCATGAGCTACCTAGCCACTTTCTTGTACTAGACACGTTGTAGTCAATCAAGTCCAAGCCAGTTGACCTAGTTAGCAACACAACCACAGTCCGAGAGTCATGCATGTATCTGCACAACTCTTATAAATAGTTAATTATGCAGATATAGACTGTCAGGCTTGGCTATTAATCTCCCATACCCCCCCCCCCCCTCTCCCACTCTAACTTCGATGCAACATTTTTACATTGTGCTGGACCCTCTTGAGAGCGCAATGTGAAAACTCTCTTGGTTGCATCAAAGCTAAGCCTACTCCATCAATTCCACTGTGTTTTTAGTTTTGTGTAGGACACAATCTAAACAAATTATGTAGTTAACTATGTAATAAGGATGTTAAAACTAGCTTATATTGTTCTCTTGGAATGTCAGGCATTGAACACTGAAGTGCAATAGTTCCAATTGAATGTAATGCTCCGTTGTGCACCTTGCTTATTCACAGAAGCCGAGAAGCAGAGTCGCGTGAACGCTCTGCTGGAGAGACTCCATGCCAAACACAATGCCTCACGGCCTTGGCAGGAGACCAGCAAGGTGGTGCGCCAGGCCATGGTGAGAAGATGGAGAGAATGTGTGAATGAAATAATAGGAAAAGCGGAAATGATGGAATGCTAAATATATAGAGTTAGGAAAGCGTGTTAATTGGTCCGGTTGCACGCCTTATAGATTCCGGAAGATACATTCATACAGGTGGAAAAAGAAACTCCGGCTCACTGGCGTTCTTACATGCTCCACAATGTGATTAATGAATCTTAAAACCAACGTTTTAGTCAATAGAACTTCATTGGGGTAAACCCAAATATACATACATTATGAGTTAGAAAATCTTTACTCTCTAATCCTTCCCCCCTATTGTTTCGTCGGTCACAGGAGAAACGTGGTCAGATGAATGCGGCTGGACACCAGCTCCTGCTCACCTGTCTAGAGACCCTGCAGAAAGCACTGAAAGGTGAGACGCCAAAGAGAGACAACTGATCACAAAGACAACCTATCCTATTCATTGAAAGTGTGTTCCATGGGCACTTCTGCAATTAAATGCCAATAGCAATCGCTCCTGTATCATCAGATTCTTGACAGTTGAAAGACAATCTGCTGAGTTTTTAAATTTGTCTCTCTCGGCTCCAGTGTCCTCCCTGCCGTCCATGACAGATCGCTTGGAGTCCATCGCTCGACAGAACATGTAAGCTCTTCCTTTCTTCTTGTCTCACTCACTTACTCCTTCTTTCCCTTTCCCTCCTTCTTTCCCTCACCAGGTCACCCATCCACTGATTCCTTATTCATACCATTGATAGCATAGCATGTGTATTTTATTAAGAGTGTTTATACGTGGTGTATATCTGTTGTATAGTACATTCCTGACAGAACAATGGATTTCCAAACTTGGCAAGAAAGTAATTGTTTGAGGAGGACATTTGAGTCTGATTTGCCTCCCTCTCTTTCTCTCTAACCCCACCCCTACCATCCTCATCCTCTCCCACCAGGCTGGGGTCCCATCTGAGTCCTTCGGGGACAGAATGTTACATCACTTCAGACATGTTCTATGTGGAGGTGCAGCTGGACACGGCTGGTCAGCTGGTGGATGTGAAGGTGGCCCACCACGGAGAGAACCCAGCGGTCAGTACTATCCCTTACCTACAGCACTATTACTCTACGTCTATTTGGGCTGTCCCTGCCTAAAAAAGCTATTGGTTGACCGAGAGTTGTATGTTTCAACCAATTAATTCCTTTACTTAGATTTGTTTGTATTGGGTGTATGTTGTGAAGTTGTTAGATATTACTGCACCGTCAGAGCTAGAAACACAAGCATGTCGCTACACTTGCAATAACATCTGCTAAACATATGTGTCCAATAAAATTTGATTTGTCATTTTTTTTCAGTGTACTTTTCCATATTTAGACACATCCTGTATGTTTCAATCAAGTCAACCTTATGCACTGAGCTGGTCTGATGCTTTATAAGCCAGCTATTTGATGAAATAATGAAGACACACAAATGACTAGAGGGAGTCCGACCGCAATTAATTTGATTGTGCCGCCTGGCTCAGACTTGCTGCGCTGTGTTTAAAAAAAAAAGAGACAGAGAGTGATTTTCTAGCACCCGTTGCCTCTCTCCTCCCTGCTGCAGTGACCACTACAGAACATCAGTGTGTATAGCATTGTCCGTGTTGCTGAAGCTGCAACATAATTACAGCCTTTTCTGACTGAGAAGTTCTGTTACTGATATGGTTACTGGTTGCACAGGAGGTAAAGGGGAAGTCAGATGTGTGGAATAAATTTGACTAGTTGTGGGGGAAAACTGGAGATCAAGAAAAATAAGGTACTGAGCAAGTGCTGCGTGCATATTAGGCCTACAGTGAGGGGGAAAAGTATTTGATCCCCTGCTGATTTTGTACGTTTGCCCACTGACAAAGTAATTATCAGTCTATACTTTTAATGGTAGGTTAATTTGAACAGTAATAGACAGAATAACAACAACAAAAAATCCATGAAAAACGCATGTCAAAAATGTTACAAATTAATTTGCATTTTAATGAGGGAAATAAGTATTTGACCCACTCTCAATCAGAGATTACTGGCTCCCAGGTGTCTTTTATACAAGTAACGAGCTGAGATTAGGAGCACACTCTTAAAGGGAGTGCTCCTAATCTCAGTTTGTTACCTGTATAAAAGACACCTGTCCACAGAAGCAATCAATCAGAATCCAAACTCTCCACCGTGGCCAAGACCAAAGAGCTCTCCAAGGATCAAATCAAATTTATTTATATAGCCCTTCGTACATCAGCTGATATCTCAAAGTGCTGGACAGAAACCCAGCCTAAAACCCCAAACAGCAAGCAATGCAGGTGTAGAAGCACGGTGGCTAGGAAAAACTCCCTAGAAAGGCCAAAACCTAGGAAGAAACCTAGAGAGGAACCAGCCTATGTGGGGTGGCCAGTCCTCTTCTGGCTGTGCCAGGTGGAGATTATAACAGAACATGGCCAAGATGTTCAAATGTTCGTAAATGACCAGCACGGTCAAATAATAATAAGGCAGAACAGTTGAAACTGGAGCAGCAGCACGGCCAGGTGGACTGGGGACAGCAAGGAGTCATCATGTCAGGTAGTCCTGGGGCATGGTCCTAGGGCTCAGGTCCTCCGAGAGAGAGAAAGAAAGAGAGGAGAGAATTAGAGAACGCACACTTAGATTCACACAGGACACCGAATAGGACAGGAGAAGTACTCCAGATATAACAAACTGACCCTAGCCCCCCGACACATAAACTACTGCAGCATAAATACTGGAGGCTGAGACAGGAGGGGTCAGGAGACACTGATGTCAGGGACAAGATTGTAGACCTACACAAGGCTGGAATGGGCTACAAGACCATCACTGTATGTGTGCCAAACAGGTGCTGTTAGATTACAATATAAGGCCTACAGCTCAATGGTGGTTATATAAGGCTGCTATAATAAGCCTATTCATGACAATAACATGACTTATTATTGTGATGATCATAACAGTAATAACAAGAATGAGATCAAGGAAAAGAGAGGGTTATTATTATGGATATAATTTACCTGACAATTTGGAACATTGTAAACGGCACTAACTAAATGCATTATAAATAATACCAGAGAAGCTAGTCTAACGTAAAACAAAATGGGAAGCCTTTATTACAGCATAGCAAGGATTTAAAAACAGCTCATTTGTGAATTTGCTAATTGTTCCATCATGCTTGCGGCTCACGGAATCCGTAGGCTATCACCCAAACACTGAAACAGGCAACAGAAGCAGGATTTACAGTATTTCTATATATACACACACACACACACACACTGGGGAGAACAGGTATTTGATACACTGACGATTTTGCAGGTTTTCCTACACTTCAACTGTGAGAGACGGAATCTAAAACAAAAATCCAGAAATTCACATTGTATGATTTTTAAGTAATTGCATTTTATTGCATGACATAAGTATTTGATCACCTACCAACCAGTAAGTATTCCGGCTCTCAAAGACCTGTTAGTTTTTCTTTAAGGATCCCTCCTGTTCTCCACTCATTACCTGTATTAACTGCACCTGTTTGAACTCCTTACCTGTATAAAAGACACCTGTCCACACACTCAATCAAACAGACTCCAACCTCTCCACAATGGCCAAGACCAGAGAGCTATGTAAGGACATCAGGGATAAAATTGTAGACCTGCACAAGGCTGGGATGGACTACAGGACAATAGGCAAGCAGCTAGGTGAGAAGGCACCAACTGCGCAATTATTAGAAAATGAAAGAAGTTCAAGATGACGGTCAATCACCCTCGGTTTGGGGCTCCATGCAAGATCTCACCTCGTGGGGCATCAATGATCATGAGGAAGGTGAGGGATCAACCCAGAACTACACGGCAGGACCTGGTCAATGACCTGAAGAGAGCTGGACCACAGTCTCAAGGAAAACCAGTAGTAACACACTACGCCGTCATGGATTAAAATCCTGCAGCGCATGCAAGGTCCCCCTGCTCAAGCCAGCGCAAGCCCATCTGAAGTTTGCCAATGACCTTCTGGATGATCCAGAGGAGGAATGGGAGAAGGTCATGTGGTCTGATGAGACAAAAATATAGCTTTTTGTACTAAACTCCACTCGCTGTGTTTGGAGGAAGAAGAAGGATGAGTACAACCCCAAGAACACCATCCCAATCGTGAAGCATGGAGGTGGAAACATCATTCTTTGGGGATGCTTTTCTGCAAAGGGGACAGGAAAACTGCACTGTATTGAGGGGAGGATGGATGGGGCCATGTATCGCCAACAACCTCCTTCTGACAGTAAGAGCATTGAAGATGGGTCGTGGCTGGGTCTTCCAGCATGACAACGACCCGAAACACACAGCCAGGGCAACTAAGGAGTGGCTCTGTAAGAAGCATCTCAAGGTCCTGGAGTGGCCTAGCCAGTCTCCAGACCTGAACCCAATATAAAATCTTTGGAGGTAGCTGAAAGTCTGTATTTCATAGCAACAGCCCCGAAACCTGAAGGATCTGGAGAAGGTCTGTATGGAGGAGTGGGCCAAAATCCCTGTTGCAGTGTGTGCAAACCTGGTCAAGAACTACAGGAAACGTATGATCTCTGTAATTGCAAACAAAGGTTTCTGTACCAAATATTAAGTTCTGCTTTTCTGATGTATCAAATACTTGTCATGCAATAAAATGCAAATGAATTACTTAAAAATCATACAATGTGATTTTCTGGATTTTTGTTTTAGATTCCGTCTCTCACAGTTGAAGTGTACCTATGATAAAGAATTACAGACCTCTACATGCTTTGTAAGTTGGAAACACTGCCGATTTTGCAGGTTATAAAATACTTGTTCTCCCCACTGTATAAACACACACACACACACACACACACACACACACACACACACACACACACACACACACACACACACACACACACACACACACACACACACACACACACACACACACACACACACACACACACACACACACACACACACACACACACACAGTGCATTCGGGAAAAGTATTTGACCCCTTTTTCCACATGTTACGTTTAAGCTTTATTCTAAAATGGTTTAAACACCCCCACCCATCAACCTACACACAATACCCCTTAATGACAAAGCGAAAACAAGTTTTTAGACATTTTTGCCAATGAATAAAAAAATCAAAATTGATACCTTATATACATAAGTATTCAAACCTTTTGCTTTGAGACCTGAAAATGAGCTTAGCGGCATCCTGTTTCCATTGATCATCTTTGAGATGTTTCGACAACTTGATTGGAGTCCACCTGTGGTAAATTCTATTGATTGGACATGATTTGGAAAGGCACACACACTTGTCCATATAAGGTCCCACATTTGATGCATGTCAGAGCAAAAACCAAGCCATGAGGTTGAAGGAATTGTCCGTAGAGCTCCGAGACAGGATTGTGTTTAGGCACAGATCTGGGGAAGGGTACCAAAAAATATCTGCACCATTGAAGGTCTCCAAGAACACATCATTGTGGCCTACATCATTCTTAAATGGAAGAAGTTTGGAACCACCTAGACACTTTCTGAAGCTGGCAACCTAGCCAAACAAGCTGAGCAATCGGAGAAGGGCCTTGGTCAGGAATGTGAGCAAGAAGCTGATGGTCACTCTGACAGAGCTCCAGAGTTCCTCTGTGGTAATAGGAGAACCTTCCAGAAGGACAACTATCTCTGCAGTACTCTACCAATTAGGCCTTTATGGTAGAGTGGCCAGATGGAAGCCACTCCTCAGTAAAAGGCACATGACAGCCCGCTTGAAGTTTGCCAAAATGCACCTAAAGACTCTGGCCATGAGAAACCAAGGTTTGTTTTCAGACCCTTTACTCAGTACTTTTTTGAAGCACCTTTGGCAGCGATTACAGCCTCGAGTCTTCTTGGGTATGACGCTGCAAGCTTGGCACACCTGTATTTGGCGAGTTTCTCCAATTATTCCCGGTAGATCCTCTCAAGCTCTGTCAGGTTGGATGGGGAGCGTCGCTGCACAGCTATTTTCAGGTCTCTCCAAAGATGTTCAAGTCCGGGCGCTGGCTGGGCCACTCAAGGACATTCAGAGACTTGTCCAGAAACCAATGCTGCATTGTCTTGGCTCTTTGCTTAGGGTCGTTGTTCTGTTGGAAGGTGAACCAATCTGAGGTCCTTGTTTTCCCTGGCTAAACTTGCTGGCTGGCTGAACTGTACTATTTTTCTTACTCATTGCCTTTGCCCGTCATACAATCATGTACATTTACATTTACATTTAAGTCATTTAGCAGACGCTCTTATCCAGAACGACTTACAAATTGGTGCATTCACCTTATGACATCCAGTGGAACAACCACTTTACAATAGTGCATCTAAATGTAGCTAAGAAATCAGCTGCAAAGAAACTTGAAAATGATTTATTGTTTTGTTGAATAGTCATGACTGGTTTGAGATATCTGTTGTAAAACGACGGTGGCGCAGAATATCTTTGCTACTTAATGCAGATCCAAGATCAGTTTTGAGATCCACCGGCATCATTGGCGTAGGGTTGGCTGGAAGTTTTTGACTGTTCTTGAAACTTGGCCAACACAGATATATGTACCCAGTTTTATACTCTCAACCTTTTAATTTTTTAAAATTGTATTTGTTGATTTAAATCAGAGTTTATTAATATAATGAGTAATCCAGGAATGTCACAAGTTAATTGACACGAGAGAACTCGAGAAAATAGCATCTCTACAGAGCGAAGTGACTACAATGAATGGCCAAATTACTTCCGGACAAAAATTAGGGTCCGTCCGTGGAGCTACTCCTCACCACTTCATAGTCGCAGAATTAAATCATTAGAACATAATTCAACAATATCTAGTAATGTATTGAACTGATAGTTTTGCTGAAGAAGTCTTACGCAGATAAGTTGCCCGTAAGAAGCTTCAGATCGGACGCAACGGCATGTGTGCGACACTCTTTTGCTATAAAAATCAGTGATATACGGTAAATATGTTATCCAAGTGTTTATGTTTAAATTCATTCTTCTTCTTTTTTTAAATTCTTTACAGAGCTGTCCGGAGCTGATTCAACACCTGAGGTGAGATTTTAGATCAAATAAATAATAGAAACATAAATATTATGTAATTATTATATAAATAAAGCTAGAAATGTTCGCGGTTCATTTTTATTTCTCTCATTTCATTCTCATGATGACATCTTGGTTGTCATTTTTTTCCAACCTCTCTAAAGGGATAAGAACTTTGAAGAGTTCTCCAAACATCTTAAGGGCCTAGTCAACCTGTACAAGCTTCCTGGAGACAAGTGAGTTGCTATTAGAGCACTATAAGTGGTTGTGGAATTGAATTACATCAAATGCTGTTGTTATACTTCATTTTTATCTTTATTGCGGTTCCCACCAGTAAGCTGAAAACAAAGATGTACCTGGCACTTCAATCCCTCGAGCTGGATCTTACCAAGATGATGCACATGTTCAGGTATGTACGTATTGCGGTTTGACTAGGTGCATCACAAAACCTCCCTTTTTACAATGCCCCTGATGTGGCCGATCTAAAGAAAATTTCTCCCTCCGTAAAAAAAGTTTTTTTCCCAGAAGAGCTTTTTGAGTGGTTTCCCCTTTGAGAAAAATATGTTCCTGTCAGAATGAATTCTCACTATTGTGTGTGTGTGTGTGTTGCAGGTTAGCCACCAACGCTAACACGGTGGAGACCATCCTTCATGGGAGCGTGGGTCTGCTGACAGCCAGGAGCGGTGGCCATCTTGTCTCCCTCCAGTGCTACGTGTCCCCGTACGATGTGTTCGAGGAAAGGACAGGCTCGCAGCTCAACTTCACCGACACAAATGGTGAGGGAGCGAAGGAAGTTTGCCACAGTGCTGCCCAGAAAGCCAATGTAGTGCTTTTCCGCTTGTTGGGGCTAATCCTAAATAGAGATGAACACATATTTTCTTGATTCAGCCATTGTTTAATAAATAAAAATTGTTGAAAAGATATACAGTTGAAGTCGGAAGTTTACATACACTGAGGTTGGAGTCATTAAAACTCTCTTTTCAACCACGCCACAAATTTCTTGTTGAACCATAGTTTTGGCAAGTCGGTTAGGACATCTACTGTGCATGACACAAGTAATTTTTCCGACAATTGTTTTACAGACAGATTATTTCACTTATAATTCACTCTATCACAATTACAGTGGGTCAGAAGTGTATATACACTAAGTTGACTGTGCCTTTAAACAGCTTGAAAAAATTCCAGAAAATTATGTTGTGGCTTTAGAAGCTTCTGATAGGCTAATTGACATCATTTGAGTAAATTGGTGGTGTACCTGTGGATGTATTTCAAGGCCTACCTTCAAACTCAGTGCCTCTTTGCTTGACATCATGGGAAAATCAAAAGAAATCAGCCAAGACCTCAGAAAAAATTGGAGGCATCCACAAGTCTGGTTCATCCTTGGGAGCAATTTCCAAACGCCTGAAGGTACCACGTTCATCTGTACAAACAATAGTATGCAAGTATAAACACCATGAGAACACGCAGCCGTCATACCGCTCAGGATGGAGACGCGTTCTGTCTCCTAGAGATGAATGTGCTTTGGTGCGAAAAGTGCTAATCAAACCCAGAACAACAGCAAAAGACCTTGTGAAGATGCTGGAGGAAACAGGTACAAAAGTATCTATATCCACAGTAAAACAAGTCCTATATCAACATAACCTGACAGGCCGCTCAGCAAGGAAGAAGCCACTGCTCCAAAACCGCCATAAAAAAGCCAGGTTTGCTACGCTTTGCAACTGCACACGGGGAAAAAGATTGTACTTTTTGGAGAATGTCCTCTGGTCTGATGAAACAAAAATAGAACTATTTGGCCATAATGACCACCGTTTTGTTTGGAGGAAAAAGGGGGAGGCTTGCAAACCGAAGAACACCATCCCAACCGTGAAACATGGGTGTGGCAGCATCATGTTGTGGGGGTGTTTTGCTGCAGGAGGGACTGGTGCACTTCACAAAATAGATGGCATCATGAGGTAGGAAAATTATGTGGATCTATTGAAGCAACATCTCAAGGCATCAGTCAGGAAGTTAAAGCTTGGTCGCAAATGGGTCTTCCAAATGGACAATAACCCCAGCATACTTCCAAAGTTGTGGAAAAATGGCTTAAGGACAACAAAGTCAAGGTATTGGAGCGGCCATCACAAAGCCCTGACCTCAATCCCGTAGAAAATTTGGCAGCACTGAAAAAGCTTGTGCGAGCAAGGAGGCCTACAAACCTGACAGCTTGTGGATGGCAACCCAACACGTTTGACCCAAGTTAAACAATTTAAAGGCAATGCTGCCAAATACCAATTGAGTGTATGTAAAGTTCTGACCCACTGGGAATGTGATTAAATAAATAAAAGATGAAATAAATCATTCTCTCTACTATTATTCTGACATTTCACATTCTTAAAATAAAGTGGTGATCCTAACTGACCTAAGACAGGGGATTGTTACTAGGATTAAATGTCAGGAATTTTGAAACTGAGTTTAAATGTATTTGTCTAAGGTGTATGTAAACTTCCGACTTCAACTGTAGGTTGGCATGCAATACACCTGGTAACTTATAATCATCTAATTTGTTTGGCTGGATTTGCTGACTTGGCTTAAACCGTACAAGATTTTGCAACTAGACTATATATTAAATAATCAAATGATCGTCCTTTGGCCATCTTCCTCCACTTGTGCATGTCTTCACATGGCCCTACTTTAACTCCTGTACAGTCCCTCGCTCTCTGGGTGTGAGTGTATCTGTGACGGTGGAGGGGACCTCGTCAATCTACAAGCTACCCATCGCCCCCCTCATCACGGGATCTCACCCAGTGGACAACAAGGGGTGAGACCTCTCCCAAATTTCAGACATTCAATTTAAGTTCCAGAGCAAAGATTTAGATGGTCTTAAATATATTTTTTTGGTCTTAAATATATTTTTGGGGTGAATAAAATACATCAGATACTTTTATAAATTGTTCATAATAAATGGGTAATAAGTAGTTATTTTGTTGTGGGGGAATAACTGGATAATTTTGAAATTGTGTCTGTGTGTCTCCTCTCTCTGTTGCAGAACCCCCTCCTTCTCGTCTGTGACCAACTCCAACTGTGTGGACCTTCCTGCCTCTTTCTTCCTCAAGATGAACCTGCCCATGCCCTTCTCCCTCTCCTTCATCCAGAGGATGGGCAATGCTACAGGTGGGTGGTCTCAGACGTGTGTGTGTGTGTGTGTGTGTGTGTGTGTGTGTGTGTGTGTGTGTGTGTGTGTGTGTGTGTGTGTGTGTGTGTGTGTGTGTGTGTGTGTGTGTGTGTGTGTGTGTGTGTGTGTGTGTGTGTGTGTGTGTGTGTGTGGACTAGGGTTGGGCGGTATCCAGGTTTTCAAGCCAACATATCGTTTCTGTATCATACCCGGACTATTAAGATATTACCGAATGTGCGCACAAGGGGTGTTGTAAAAATAAAATGAGTGCAAAACGGTTTAGGTTACAGGGATATTGATCCAGTAGGGGATTGAATGTCTCTGTTCTAACCAAGAAGCTTGATCTTGACATCTAGCCACTTTGCAAACCAAATGCGTAGGTCTTGAGCTGGATGTACCGTGCCTTCAGAAAGTATTCACACCCCTTGACTTAATTCCACATTTTGTTGTGTTACAGCCTGAATTCAAAATGGATAATCGACACACAATACCCCATAATGACAAAGTGAAAACATGTATTTTGAAATTTACAAATAAGTATTCACACCTCTGAGTCAAGAATATAATCACCTTTTGACAGAGTCTTTTTGGGTAAGTCTGTGTGAGCTTTGCACACCTGGATTGTACAACATTTGCCCATTTTATTATTATCAAAATTCTTCAACCTCTGTCAAGTTGGACGTTGATCATTGCTAGACAACCATTTTCAGGTCTTGCCATAGTTTTTCAAGCAGTTTTAAGTCGAAACTGTAACTCTTCTACTCGGGAACGTTCAGTCTTCTTGGTTAGCAACTCTAGTGTAGATTTGGCCTTGTGTTTTAGGTTATTGTCTTGCTGAAAGGTGAATTCATATCCCAGTGTCTGGTGGAAAGCAGACTGAACCAGGTTTTGCTCTAGGTTTTTGCCTGTGCTTAGTTCCGTTTTATGTTTATCATGAAAAACTCCGCATGCATTAATGATTACAAGCATACCCATGTCATGATGCAGCCACCACTATGCTTAAAAATATGGAGAGTGCTACTCAGTAATGTGTTGTATTGGATTTCCCCCAAACATAATATTTTGTATTCAGGACAAAAAGTGAATTGCTTTGTCACTTTTTTGCAGTATTACTTTAGTGTCTTGGTGCAAACATGGGGCATGTTTTCAAATATATATATTATTATTATCTGTTATTTTCCAGGTAAGTTGACTGAGAACATGTTCTCATTTACAGCAACGACCTGGGGAATAGTTACAGGGGAGAGGAGGGGGATGAATGAGCCAATTGTAAACTGGGGATTATTAGGTGACCGTGATAGGTTGAGTGCCATATTGGGAATTTGGCCAGGACACCGGGGTTAACACCCCTACTCTTATGATAAGTGCCATGGGATCTTTAATGATCTTAGAGAGTCAGGGCACCGGTTTAACGTCCCCTCCGAAAGACGGCGGGCAGTGTCCCCAATGACTGCCCTGGGGCATTGGGATATTTTTTTTAGACCAGAGGAAAGAGTGCCTCCTACTGGCCCTCCAACACCACTTCCAGCAGCATCTGGTCTCCCAGCCAGGGACTGACCAGGACCAACCCTGCTTAGCTTCAGAAGCAAGCCAGCAGTGGTATGCAGGGTGGTATGCTGCTGGCATACCAGCAGCATATGTGTGTTCTGTACAGGCTTCTTTCTTTTCACTCTATCAATTAGGTTAGTATTGTGGACTAACTAGAATGTTGTTGATCCACCCTCAGTTTTCTCCTATCGCAGCCATTAAACTCTGCAACTGTTTTAAAGTCACCATTGGGCTCATGGTGAAATCTCTGTGCGTCATCCTTCCTCTCTGGCAACTGAGTTAGGAAGGACGCCTGTATCTTTGTAGTGACTAGGGGTATTAATACACCATCCAAAAGTGTAATTAATGAGTTTGCCATGCTCAAACGGATATTCAATGTCTGCTTTTTCTTTTTTTTTACCCACCTTTGTCTTTGTGGTTGAATCTGTTTGAAATGTACTGCTCGACTGGGGGACCTTACAGATAACTATGTGTTAGGGTACAGAAATGAGGTAGTCATTCAAAAATCACGTTAAACACTGTTACTGCACACATGCAACTTATTATGTGTCTTGTTAAGCAGATTTTGACTCAACTTATTTAGGCTTGCCATGACAAAGGGTTTGACTACTGATTGACTCGAGACATATCAGCTTTAAAAATTTTAATTAATTTGTAAACATTTCAAAAAACATAATTCCATTTTGACATTATGGGATATTGTGTGTAGGCCAGTGACCAAATAAAATAGCCATTTTAATCCATTTTATTTTCAGGCTGTAACACAACAAAATCTGAAAAAAGTCAAGGGGGTGTGTATACTTTCTGAAGGCACTCATTTATTTGACATATCTTAGATTTATTATACTTCTAGTTATAAGCAGTGGGGTAGCACGCACCCCCGCACCCACCCCCTTCAAAAAATACAAAGAAATGACATTGAAACAGTATTGAAAATCATACCGTCTGTATTTCGAAATAACCCTATAGTTGGTATATCGCCCAAGTCTGGTGTGGTGTATCTATGGGTTTGTATGTTTTGCATTTGTTGCTTTTTGTTTTCGCCCCTGTGTAAAAGTGTGAAGATGTGGGTGTTTGTGCACACGTCTGTGTGTGTCAGTTAACCCCCCGCCCCCTCCCTCCTACCAGGGATTCCTGTGTTTGAGACACCACCCACCCTGTCGCCCCTCTACGAGCTCATCGTCCAGAATCAACTCCAGGAGGAGGGGGGGAACCCCGTGACCACCCCCACACACGCCATGCGCTTCTACGCTGTGAGTAGCTCTCTCACTCCCCTCTTAGACCGGCTTCCTGGGCCCTTGTGTAGATGTGTGTGTGTGGAAGAAATATGATGAGAGCTCCCCTCAGATAGGCTAGGTGAAATATGAACCGTTGCTTACATCTATACGCTCTTCTCAGATCGACTACAGAAGTGCAATGAAGGGCGATATTTGGTTCATTTTCATTTCAATCGTCAGATGACATCAAGCGCTCCGCCACGTTAGCATGAGAGTGCACGCAACTGCTTCTTGAGGGCTGCGGTGTGTGGCGCTGCTTTTCTTGTCGTTCCGATCCTCAATGTGACCTGTGAATGTCAAGTGATTGGCCGGGAAGTCTCTGGTTTGACTCGGTCCAGTGAAAAGAAGAGCCTGTATGAACGGGTTGTGAGTTACATCCGTGATGAGTCCTAACTATCTCTATGGGCTCTCCATCTTACCTTTTCCTTCTCCTCTCCCTCTGCTCAGTCGTTGCCCGAGGTGTCAACACAAGCATCTCGCTAAATAACATGTGTATGTGACCAATACAATTGTTTGATTCGACACAGCGGTCAAACGGGTAAATGGTTCCAATCGTTTTTCCAACAGGGGATTTGAGAAACACTTAAAATAAGGGCTCTGTCAGCAGCACTGCTACTTCCTGAATGGCGACGCCCCGGTGCAGGACGGGCACTCACTGCAGGGGACACTGGTGTCCAAGATCCCCTTCCGCCACCCAGCCCAGGTGCCCGCCCTACTGGATGTTATCAGGCACCAGGCAGCCGCCAACACACTGATTGGCAGCTGCGTCAAGCGCACCTTCATCAAGGATGGTGCGTAGTAGTGGTAGTGGTTGTAGTTGTTGACCAACTGAAACAGGGAGGGGCCTGCGTTTGTCCAATAAGAACGGATAACTAATGAACACAACTGGTCCTGGAGAACTGCAGTGTACAGGGCTGTCTTAACCCGATCTACAAAATCATTTTCATATTGTTACTCTAGTCAGCATAATACAGTACATGCCAATGTCCGTACTGATGCTGATCAAAACAAATGGAAGCGTTCAACCCACAAAAACAGAAATTGTACTTGACATGAGATGGAATCTTGCGCTATTCAGTGATGTAATATCCTGTTGTGTAATCCCCCTCCAGACACTCCAGGACTGCTACAGTTTGAGGTGTGTCCTCTGACCGACTCCAGCTTCAGCGTCTCCTTCCAGCACCCTGTTAACGAGTCCCTAGTCTGTGGTGAGGACATACACTGACATTACCATGGAATTAAATGGAACATAATTGAATGTATCCCTATGGACATTACTGCTGTTTCAGTCCTCCAGTCCTCTAACCGGCCCTGTGACTTTCACAACAGAATTGACTTTAGATCAACTCTGGCCCTGTTGGTCTGACATTTTCACTCACTCTTGACTACTTCTTTGCTAGCTCCAGCTCTTTTACCTTGATGTTGAACCTCAAACATTGATACAATTTGCACTGTCCTTGTCAAATAAACTCTCTCTCGAACTTCTCCTTCTGTCTCCTCTCACTCTTGCCGTCTCTCTCCTCTCCTTTCCACCATCTCCTTCTCTCTCCCTCTTGCAGTGGTTATGGAGGTGATTGACTCCAGGCAGGTGTCCTGTAAGCTGTACAAAGGCCTATCCGATGCCTTGATCTGCACTGACGATTTTATCACCAAAGTGGTCCAGAGGTGAGCGGCCATTTTCTCTGTTTCAAGTGTCCTTTACGCAATCTGTTTTGTGTTGTAGTAGATGCTTCTCAGCCTTTCTTGTTGTTACCCCACTGCAAAGAAACCAACCCGAATGGTTTCATTCAATATGCTTTATTCAACAAAATACAACAATTTTGAGGCCATGTGACCTTCAGTAGAAAATAATTGGTGTTAAAATAAGTAAACGTCAGATAAATGACAATTTAAAAAAAGATATTTAAAAAAAATACTTTATGTCCGCCCCATCACCATTCGGATCCCTTTCCTCAGGTGCATGTCCATCCCTGTCACCATGCGGGCCATCCGGCGGAAAGCGGAGACCATCCAGGCAGACACGCCGGCCCTCTCCCTGATTGCAGAGACGGTGGAGATCATGGTGAAAAAGAACTTACCCCCTGCTGGAAGCCCCGGGTACGGCATGGGCACAGGGGTTGACCCCACCAACCCCATGGGGCTCCCGGGTGTCGGTGGAGGCAACACTCCCACCGGGAACAGTGGGGGAGGTAACTTTGCCGGCCCAATCACATCTCTGTTCGGGATAAGTCGCAGCCAAAGCCAGGGGGGAGAGTGTACACCCCAGGGTGGGGCAGCTGGACAGCAACAGCAGGGGGGTCAATCAGGGGACGACTTCAGCAAAGTGACCCAGAATCCCATTCTGACCAGCTTGCTGCAGATCACGGGCGCTGTGGGCACTAGCCCCACTCCCCAGAACAGCTCTTCCGGATCGCAACCCCACCAGACTCCGCCTCCCACCTCCTCCCCTGCCACCAACACCAAGAACCACCCCATGTTAATGAACCTGCTGAAAGACAACCCCGCCCAGGACTTTGCTGCCCTCTATGGCTCGAGTCCCCTAGAGAGGCAGAACTCTTCCTCTGGGTCGCCACGCACTGATGGCATGGGTGGCACGTGCCCCGGAGGTGGCACCAAGGGCAAGAAGAAGCGTCCCAGAGGGATGGAGAAGGGTGGGGTGCCTGGGGCAGGAGGAGGGGGGATGGGAGGGATGAACAAGCAGCAGTCTGGGTCCATGCAGCCTCACCACCACCAGCACCAGCCCACCGAGGACGACTTCCACCGCGAGCTCTTCTCCATGGACGTGGACGCCTCCCAGAATCCCATCTTCGACGTCAACCTGCCCGGCGATGGCTTGGACACGCCCCACAGCATCACCCCGGCGCCCAGTCAGTGCGGGACCCCGCCTTCCGGGGCCGGAGTGTCCTACCACTCGCAGTCACATGTCCAGTCCCAGCAACAGCAGCAACCACCTCCGGGATCATCCTTGCCTCGCATGGTACGCCTATCGAGCTCCGACAGCATCGGCGCGGACATAAACGAGATCTTGTCGGACTTACCCGAGCAGACAGGTAAAGGCGGCAGCGGTTCGCACGGGCAGCACCACCTGGGCAGCGGGGAGGATGGGGGCCCCCTGGGCACCCCGCACCGCGACTCGTCCAGCTCGGGACAGGGCAGCGCCGTGTTCGAGGCGGACATCTTCAACACCAACAGCAATGAGAACCCCTTCACGAACGCCGCCGACCTGATCGCCGAGGCGACCGCCACCACCCCTACTAGCGACTCCTCGTCCACCAACTTCTTCCCCGACACGGTGGACTTCAACCCCGAGCTGCTGACCTCCAGCCACGGCTTCCCCCAGGCCTACTTCGACGACAGCTCACCCAGCGCCGATGGAGACCTGGACCTGGTCAAAGGCTTCGGTGGGAGCAGCCAGCAGAACACGCCGTCCGGCACCCCCCAGAATCCCACCCCGCACGGCCAGAGCACCCCCGACCCCTCCCTCAAGGACCCCTTCGACATTTCTGGCATAGTGTTCGGGGGCAACAGCGGAGGGGGCAAGCCACTGCTGGGTCAGGCCCTGGATCTAGGGGACTCGCACCCGTCCCACATGGGAGGAGGCCAGAGCCCTCTCATGATGGCCATGGGAGGGGGGAGCAGTGACTTCAAGAGTGGCGAGGCCAAAGCCAAACAGCAGCAGCAGGGACTTATGAGGGCGAAGGATGACAATGGGGGCGGGAGTGGGCGCAGCTCAGGGATGGGGATGACTGGCAGCAGCTCCACTGAGGGGAAGCAGGTGAAGCGAAGCCGCACCCCTTCCAGCGAGGGCAAGTCCAAAGACAAGCCCCCCAAACGCAAAAAGCTCGATCCCGACGGGAAGTCCCCATCTCACAGCACAGGGGGGCGACCCTACACCCCACCCAGCGGAGGCTCGGGATCTGGAGGCAGCATTGGCGGAGGATCCAAGTCTCCCGGTAGCTCCGGGAGGTCGCAAACCCCACCAGGAGGTGCCACACCACCTATCCCTAAGATCACCATTCAGATTCCCAAAGGAACACTGTCTGGTGGGAAAACTTCGTCCCATGGCGGGTACACCTCAAGCAGTTCGGCGGGTGGTGGCACGGGGGGAGCAGGCAGCACTAGCGGAAGCAAGAGCCATCATTCTCACTCCTCGTCTTCCTCAGGCAAGATCAAGAGTAAGGAGGGCACCTTGGGCCAAGGCATCAGCTCCAAGCCTGGGAGCGTGGGAGGGGGTGTTGGAGGTGGACCCCCTCAGATGAAGAGCTCTTCTCAGGGAATGGGTGTGGGGAAGCCAGGCTCTTCTCCCATCACCAAACATGGACTCTCCGGGTCAGGAAGCAGTTGTGGCGGGGTTGGAAGTGGGAATAAGATGAAGCCGCAGGGGGGCAAGCCTCCCGGGTCCCTCATGAACCCCAACATCAAGCCCAACATTTCCCCCTCGCACTCTCGCCCCAGTGGCTCTGACAAGCTCTCTTCCACCATGAAGATGCAGCAGTCGCAAGTCCCAGGAACTCCGCCATCCTCCAAGGCCAAGTCCCCCATGGGCTCAGGGGGCGGCGGCTTGGTAGGGTCCAAGTCGTCCTCCGGTGGGGGGATGGGCTCCCAGAAGCAGCTGGGCGGTGGTGGTTCCTCTTCCGGCTCCTCGTCTTCCACCTCCTCCTCCAGCTCCTCTTCCTCTGGCTCCATGCCCTTCTCTGGAGGCTCCCAGTCTCAGTATGGCTCTAGTGGTGGCGGAGGGGGTGGTTGTGGTGGCGGACAAGGGAACAACGCGAACAACCCCAACGCCAAAGGAAAGTCCCCCAGCCGCAACAAGAAGCCCTCGCTGACTGCAGTCATAGACAAGCTGAAAAGCGTCGGCGGGGGAGGGGGTCCTGAAGACGAGGGAGATCCGCCTGTTGGTAGCAGTGGTGGGACTGGTGTAGGCGGACCAGGGGGCGGGCCACCAAACCTCGGCCCCTCCTCCAAGCACGGAATGTCCTCTCAAGGCGGGGAGTACCCGATCAAAAGGGAAAAGTCTGAGAAAGAGGGTAAGTCCAAAGTGTCTGTGTCGGTGGGTGCCAGCGGGGACAAGAAGCTCATAGATCCCAAAACTGGAGGCGTAAGCAGCACAGGCGTGGCCAAGATCATTATCAGCAAGCCGGACGGCGGCTCACCCAGCATCAAGGCCAAGGTGACCCTGCAGAAGCCCGGAGAGGGCTCGGGGGAATCCATGCGCCCCCAGCTTTCCGGTCTCAAAGCCTCACCCCTGTTCAGCGGCTCTACGCCCAAGCACGACCGCTCTTCCCCCAGCCACAGCCGCTCGCCGGGCTACACACCGCTCAACCACGACAGCGAGAGCGAATCAGGCAGCAGCTCTGTGGCAGAGAAGTCCCACCAGAACAGCCCTAGCTCGGACGACGACCAGTCCATGAGGCCCGTGCCCCCGCAGGACTACATGAGCTCCATGCCGCTCAGCTCAGGGGAGAAGCACAAGAAGCACAAGAAGGAGAAGAAGAAGCAGAAGGAGAGGGAACGTGAGAGGGACAAAGATAGAGAGAGGGAGAAGAAGAAGTCGTCGTCTATGTCAACTGGGAACGTTTCGCACGGTCCCATGAAGGCTGACAGCTGGTCGCGGTCACCCATTTTGGCCTCGGATACGTCTCTCTCTATGATGGGCTCGGACCGTCCCTCCCGCCCCAGTCCTGTCTACATGCGGAATGAGGACGATGACCTCATGGACTCGGCCCTCACTGGCAACTTATAACCCTTTCAATAGACACACATTTGATTTGGATTTTAAAGGCCAGCCTGTAACTTTCATTTCCAATCAAAAGTCACGCCCCTGGGGGTTTAAAGAGACAGACCAATAATGTGAAGGTTGCTGGTTCAAATCCCGGGCCAGGCAATGAAAAGTGGGAGATTAGCATACAGATTGCTGTACAGATTCCAGGTGTACCATCTTCTGCCGTTGTGCCCTTGT
Organism: Oncorhynchus gorbuscha; assembly: GCF_021184085.1. NCBI lineage: Eukaryota > Metazoa > Chordata > Actinopteri > Salmoniformes > Salmonidae > Oncorhynchus > Oncorhynchus gorbuscha. The sequence goes on from NC_060183.1 coordinate 27,135,410, forward strand.
GCAAGCAAGGCCCTTTATCCATAAATAGCACGAGTATTGCTAGTGGCAGCACTTTTGACATGAAATGAGAACTTACAGAATGTGCCTTTTCATAATCTTGACTGCAACTCTTCCCTTGGTGTCCATGCCATATTTGCAAAGACTGGCAGAACTCTTAGCAGTAGGCCATTTATCAAGCAGATCTTTGAAACGCGGTCTGAAGCTCTACCAGTGTACCTGTTTTTTCTTTTTTTAATGTGTGTCTTTTAACGTATCAGTATATGTCCAAGAATGACAAATACAGCAGGATTCAACTTTGAAATCCAAGTGTGTACTACAGCCATATTGTTACCTCGACCCTAGACATGGAGATGCCAATTTCTACTGTGATGTGGGTGGAGGGTGAGGCATTTTGGAATTAAAGGGATAGTTCACCCATCACCTAATTTGGGTGAACTATCCCTTTAAGAAAGTCCACACGTACCCAACGACACACGGTATCTGTTTCAGTCTGTACGGTTTATTTGAGCTAAGATGTTGGTTGTATTTGAAGTTAGAATATCTTTTAGATTCATTATTTTACTCTAGCAGCACCAAACATAGAAGATTGCGGCTCTGTTTTTGATTGGGGTGGGGGCGGGGTTAAAAAGTTAAGACTAGCATTTTGCACCATGTTTACAAAGAAAAAATAACAACATGTAAAAGAATATATATATTTTAAATATTTTGTTTTTACAAAGTATCATTCGGCAAGGGTTGTAACATCTTGTGTGTTTAAATGCCTTAAATGTGGATTTAGAATATTGTGAATTTTAGATTTTGATACCTCTTTTAACATGTAATGGGCAGATTAGTGTTGAGATGTAGAACCTTTTTTGCAGAGAAGTTTGGCAAGCTTAAAATAAATATTTAAATGCTGAATGATTTCTCTGCTCTGTGTACACCTTTTCATATTTGTTGAGAGTTAACTATTAGTCGACCAGCTCCAGGCTTGATATTTTATAGAATTGAGTTATCGATCCATAATCTTGTTTAATCACAAAAAACACCTCTATTCGATTACTGCGCAGTCAAAGTGCAGTTACTAGTAAGTAATATATAAGAACAAAGTGTTAATACAATGTAAGTAGTGCCATTACAGCGTTACTACACAGGTAACAACATATTCTAGATACTTTCTTTGAAATTATAATTGAAATTACAATTGAACAGCTTCCCAAATCTCAGACTAGCTTTTAGGATTTCTAGTGCGCCTGAAGGGGCACTGCAGTTGCATCCATCTCCTGCAGATGTCAGCTTCGAGTCATGCTGCAAAATCCCCATAACCATATAATAACCATGAAACAAACATTTCCCTGCAGGATGGAATTCCTGTGGTTATGATTAGAGGGTCAAAATAAATTTCATGACTTGATTCACTATTCTATTAGCAAAAATACAAGGAGTGGAAAAATATTGGGGACCAAGGCAATATTACACATTCTAATGAGTGAACCAGAATGTGTTTAGTGATTAATATGCAAAAAGTGGGATTGGTTGACCTTGTACTGAACACTACATACAACTTATACTGAACAAAAATATAAACGCAACATGTAAAGTGTGTTGGTCCCATGTTTCTTGAGCTGAAATAAAACATCCCAGGAATTTTCCTTAAGCACAAAATGCTTATTTCTCTCTAATTTTGTGCACAAATTTGTTTACAACCCTGTTAGTGAGCATTTCTCATTTACATTTACATTTACATTTAAGTCATTTAGCAGACGCTCTTATCCAGAGCGACTTACAAATTGGTGCATTCACCTTATGACATCCATTTGACAAGATAATCCATCCACCTGACAGGTGTGGCATATCAAGATTCTGATTAAACAGCATGATCATTATAAAGGTGCACCTTGTGCTGTGGACAATAAATGGTCACTCTAAAATGTGCAGTTTGGTCACACAACACAATGCCACAGATGTCTCAAGTTTAGAGGGCGCATGGAATTGGCATGCAGAGAATTGAATGTTAATTTCTCTACCATGAGATGGTAGTACGTCCAACCGGCCTCACAGCAGCAGACCACGTGCAACCACGCCAGGCCTTGTCCTCGACACCCGGCTTCTACACCTGCGCGATCGTCTGAGACCAACCAGCCGGACAGCTAATGAAACTGTGGGTATGCTCGTCGTCCTCACCAGGGTCTTGACTGCATTTCGGTGTTGTAACCGACTAAAGTGGGCAAATTCTCACCATGGATGACCAATGACACGCTGGAGAAATGTGCTCTTCACGGTTTCAACTGTACCGGGCAGATGGCAGACAGCCAGTATGGTGTCATGTGGGCGAGCGGTTTGCTGATGTCAACATTGTGAACAGAGTGCCCCATGGTGGTGTTGGGATTATGGTATGTGCAGGCTTGAGCTACAGACAACGAACACAATTGCATTTTATCGTTGGCAATATGAATGCACAGAGATACCGTGCACATAGATCCTGAGGCCCATTGTAAATGCAATCAGCCGCATGTTTCAGCGTGATATGCACGGCACCATGTCGCAAGTATCTGTACACAATTCCTGGAAGCTGAAAATGTCACAGTTCTTCCATGGCCTGCATAATCACCAGACATGTCACAAATTGAGCATGTTTGGGATGCTCTGGATGTGTACGACAGCGTGTTCCAGTTCCCGCCAATGTCCAGCAACTTCGCACAGCCATTGAAGAGAAGGGAACTGATTTCCTTATATGAACTGTAACTCAGTAACTTCTTTGAAATTGTTACATAATGGCTTATAGTGCACTCTACCACAATATCTTGTGAATTCTGTTAAAATATTTGTATAATGTATCTTTCCTCTCACTTCTTTGAAGTTATCACTGATCTGGCATGATGTGATTGGAAATTATGTTGTGACTTTGATTTTGCTTATCCAATCATGTTTGATCTAGTGATGACCTCAATGAAGGGAAGAGAAGAGGAAGAGAAGAGGAAGCGAAAGTACTGGAATGGGGCTCTGGCCCTGCATTCTGCAATTTAGATCGTAATGAAAATGTTTGTGGACAGGGGATCTGATCCTGATCAGCACTCATGTTCTGAGATGCATGTTTGAATGTGGGCCCTGGCCTCTAACCTTCCCAATAGAGTCAGCTGAATTTTTGACCTTTTACCCTACCCCAAATATTTGTTTGGAGTAGGGTGAAAATGTTCACCTAAAATGAACCAAACCTAACTGCCTGTAGCTCAGGACCTGAAGCAAGGTTATGCATATTCTTGATACCATTTGAAAGGAAACACTTTGACGTTTGTGGAAATGTAAAATTAATGCAGGAGAATATAACACATTAGATCTAGTAAAAGATAATACAAAGAAAAAAACTTGCGTTTTTTTTGTAGCATCATCTTTGAAATGCAAAAGAAAGGCCAAAATGTATTATTCCAGCCCAGGCGCAAATTACATGTTGGCCCCTACATGTTGGCCCCCATTGTGTGTACAAAGTTTTAGACTGATCCAATGAACCATTGCACTGCTGTTCAAAATGTTGTATCAAGACTGTTCAAATGTGCCTAATTGGTTTATTAATAACTTTTCAAGTTCAAAACTGTGCACTCTCCTCAAACAATAGCATGGTATTATTTCACTGTAATAGCTACTGTAAATTGGACAGTGCAGTTAGATTAACAAGAATATAAGCTTTCTGCCAATATCAGATATGTCTATGTCCTGGGAAATGTTCTTGTTACTTACAACCTCATGCTAATCGCATTTGCCTACGTTAGCTCAACCGTCCTCTGGGGGACCCACTAATCCTGTAGAGGACATGAAGTTCAGTCAATCAGGAAAATTTCAAGAACTTTGAAAGTTTCTTCAAGTGCAGTCGCAAAAACCATCAAGCGCTATCTATGATGAAACTGGCTCTCATGAGGACTGCCACATGAAAGGAAGACCCAGAGTTACCTCTGCTGCAGAGGATAAATTCATTAGAGTTAACTGCACCACAGATTGCAGCCCAAATAAATGCTTCACAGAGTTCAAATAACAGAAACATCTTAACATCAACTGTTCACAGTAGACTGTGTGAATCAGGCCTTCATGGTCGAATTGCTGTATAGAAACCACTACTGAAGGACACCAATAAAAAGAAGAGATTTAGTTGGGCCAAGAAACACGAGCATTGGACATGAGACCAATGGAAATCTGTCCTTTGGTCTGATGAGTCCAAATTTGAGATTTTTTGTATCAACTGCCATGTCTTTGTGAGACCCAGAGTAGGTGAACGGATGATCTATGCATGTGTGGTTCCCACCGTGAAGCATGGAGGAGGAGGTGTGATGGTATGGGGGGTGCTTTGCTAGTGACACTGTCAGGGATTTATTTAGAATTCAAGGCACACTTAATCAGCATGGCTACCACAGCATTCTGCAGTGATACGCCATCCCATCTGGTCTGCACTTAGTGGGACTATAATTTTTTTTTCACCCAAACAATGACCCAACACACCTCCAGTCTGTGTAAGGGCTATTTGACCAAGAAGGAGAGTGATGGAGTGCTGCATCAGATGTCCTGGCTTCCACAATCACCCGACATCAACCCAATTGAGATGGTTTGTGATGAGTTGGACTGCAGAGTGAAGGAAAAGCAGCCAAACAAGTGCTCAGCATATGTGGGAACGCATTCAAGACTGTTGGAAAAGCATTCCAGGTGAAGCTGGTTGAGAGAATGCCAAGAGTGTGCAAAGCTGTCATCAAGGCAAGTGGTGGCTACTTTGAAGATCCTAAATTCTAAAATATATTTTAAATTGTGTAACACTTTGTTTGGTTACTACATGATTCCATATGTGTTATTTCATGGTTTTTATGTCTTCACAATTATTCTACAATGTAGAAAATAGTAAAAATTATGAAAAAGTCTGAGTAGTTGTGTCCCCACTTTTGACTGGTACTGTCGTTCAAGTTCAGGCTTGTGGAGCTCATTTGAGTATTACCATTTTTTGTTGTTGTGGCTTTTGTCAACCTTCACTTGTGCTTGAAACTGTTTTGGGTTTTCAATTTACTCGATTCTATGTTTTAACAGACACTATCCCCGTTTCATGTGTGTAAACTCACATTGCAGTCGGTGATTAGGGATTTATCAACTACCTCAGTCTGAATTAGACGTTCATCCATGTTTCTCAAACGTCAAATTTCGTAGTATTTAAGGTTAAATTTAGGCATTAACATACTTTTTTTAGGTTAGGGTTAAGTTTAGGCATTAACTCTGAATTCTTAATGTTAGGCATTAATTCTGAAGGTTTAAGGTTTGGTATAGGCATAAAACAAAAAAAACGTTATATCCCTGGATTCAAACTCGCAACATTTGGAATCCGAGGCAGATGTTTACACCCATCTACAACGCCTTAGCAAAACAGAAACCTACTTGAAGGTAACAGCTTCTCACTGTTGCCCCTAGTGGCCGATTTCCACTAAATCTCCCGACGTCCTCAGACATGGATTGTATCAAGGGTGACCTGGCTGGGATTTATTGTGATACATAGTTAGGATATTTTTTTCACGCACACACACACGCCTGTACTTTACTACTGTCCCTCACACACCACTCTGTGGCAGTGAGCCAACTAATTTGCAGCACAGCCGTTTGCACTGTCTGTCAAACCTCAGGGAGATGAAAGAAACCCTGAAACAGCAGCAATCCTGTCACACTCCTCCTTTCTCCCTCGCTCCTAGACTTTCATTTCTTTCTCCTGCGACCTTTCTAAAACTGCTGAATCCTCTGCTTCTTACACCCATCCAATTTCACAATCATCCCATCCTACCACCCACCTCCGACTGTTTCGTGGTCTGACACCCCTCCCATTTTTTGGCACCCTTTCACTTTTTCCCGTCTTCCCTGGCATGTTTCATGCTTTGCGTCCTCTCTTGCTCCTTCCCATTTATTGACTGCTATTTTTTACGCCCTTATCTATTCTACCTTTTCACCCCTGCCATCCCCATCTCCCTTTATCATTGTCCTCTCTAATTCTCTCTCTTTCATGTCTCCCGCTCTTACCCTGTCACTCTTAACCCATCTCTCCCTCTCCTTCTTTTGGCACTCACCCCTTCTCTCTTTCTCCTTCTCTCCCTTTTCCCTCTTTTGGCACTTACCCTCTTTTTTTTCTCCCCCTCTCTTTTGATTGTCACTCAGCCCCTCTCGATCCCCTTTCCCTCCCTTGTCACTCCGGAGTTAGTTCATGTCATTTCAGCAAACCGTGATGTCTCCCATTTCAGATTGTTCCCCTTGTTCAGAGAAATTAGTTAATTCAATCTTTATATTTTTTTTTCAAGAAAGTGTAGAAGTACCTCATTTTTGACCACTAGATGCCACTGTTCCTGCTATACCGCCACACTACTTTATCAATTTAGCAGGGCTCTTGAGTGTTTATAAATATATCACAACATTTGTTTTGCAACTTTGGGTAGAAAACCATTCAATTTTGCTCATGATGAAAATAAATTGTGTGGTCATCCTCACAGTTCAAGCCAGTCCTCCGTGAAAGCAATTCAGTTTTTCCTTCTCTTAGCAACCTAATGCTTCAACCCAGCTCTGCTTGAATAGTCCAACAAGTGTGAGCTCTCTGAGAGGGCTATGGTGCAATTCTCAAAACTTTAATGGAGAAATAGGCTAGGGACTAAAATGTTGTGACAACCCAAACAAAATAATACATTGCATGTCTGTATTGTTTTTTAAAAAGTATATATATATAGTACCAGTCAAAGTTTGGACACCTACTCATTCAAGGGTTTTATTTTTTATTTTTTTATTTTCTACAATGTGGAAAAATAGTGAAGACATCAAAACTATGAAATAACTCATGTAATCATGTAGTAACCAAAAATGTGTTAAACAAATCAAAATATATTTTAGATTATTCAAAGTAGCCACCCTTTGCCTTGATGACAGCTTTGCACACTCTTGGCATTCTCTCAACCAGCTTCACCTGGAATGCTTTTCCAACAGTCTTGAAGGAGTTCCCACATATGCTGAGCACTTGTTTGGTTGCTATTCCTTCACTCTGCGGTCCAACTCATCCAAAACCATCTCAATTGGGTTGAGGTCGGGTGATTGTGGAGGCCAGGTCATCTGATGCAGCACTCCACCACTCTCCTTCTTGGTCAAATAGGCCTTACACAGGCTTGAGGTGTGTTGGCTCATTGATCTGTTGAAAAACAAATGATAGTCCCACGAAGTGCAGACCAGATGTGATGGCATATCACTGCAGAATGCTGTGGTAGCCATGCAGGTTAAGTGTGCCTTGAATTCTAAATAAATCACTTACAGTGTCACCAGCAAAGTACCCCCACACCATCACACCTCCTCCATGCTTCACGGTGGGAACCACACATGCAGAGATCATCCATTCACCTACTCTGCGTCTCACAAAGACATGGCAGTTGGAACCAAAAATCTCAAATTTGGACTCATCAGACCAAAGGATAGATTTCCATCTGTCTAATGTCCATTGCACATGTTTCTTGGCCCAAGCAAATCTTTTCTTCTTATTGGTGTCCTTTAGTAGTGGTTTCCTAGCAGCAATTCGACCATGAAGGCCTGATTCACACAGTCTCCTGTGAACAGTGGATGTTGAGATGTGTCTGTTACTTGAACTCTGTAATGCATTTATTTGGGCTGCAATTTCTGAGGTTGGCAACTCTAATGAACTTATCCTTTGTAGCAGAGGTAATTCTGGGTCTTCCTTTCCAGTTGTGGTTTTCATGAGAGCCAGTTTCATCATAGCACTTCATGGTTTTTACAACTGCACTTGAAGAAACTTTCAAAGTTGTTCAAATTTTCCAGATTGACTGACTTTCTCTTTGCTTTTTTGAGCTGTTCCTGCCATAATATGGACTTTGTCTTTTACCAAGTAGGGTTATCTACTGTATACCACCCCTACCTTGTCACAACACAACAGATTGGCTCAAATGCATTAAGAAGGAAAGAAATTCCACAAATTAACTTATAACAAGTCACACCTGTTAATGGAAATGCATTCCAGGTGACTACATCATTACATCATGAAGCTGGTTGAGAGAATGCCAAGAGTGTGCAAAGCTGTCATCAAAGCAAAAGATGGCTACTTTTGACCTGCTGGAGCCTAATTGATTGCTTGTTCACCAGGAATGGTACTTATTTCAGGCCTTTTTTTAAAAATAGAATAAAACATACATAAAGGGTCTGTTTGTTGGACATAGATTAAGCATAAGAGAAGAACAAACTGAATTGTTTTCATGGAGGACTTGAATTGTGAGAGTGTTTTATTTTTACCCAAAGATGCAAAGGAAATGTTGCAATCTATTTAACTGACACTAGAGACCAGCAAAATTGATACGGTAGTGAGGGCGGTATAGCAGGAACGGCAGCGTCTAGTGGTCAAAACATGGTACTTTCACACTACTTTACGGTAAACAATGCAATTACTTCAATTCGTTTCTCTGAATAGGAGAAACGACTATCACCAGATTCACAGGGAATACATAACATGGAGAGGCAATATTCCAAACCACATATTCATACTATTTGTCAAACATAGAGGTCTGATACTGGTTATTGGGGTGGGATTGGCGTGGGGTGTGCTGGGTCCGGAGGTGTTTTTTGACCATTTCTTTGGATTCGTCATGCATTACTTACTGGTAGGAAGAAGTTTAGTCCAAATTGGATGTCGGGTACTATATTTATTGAATATTATCGGAATCAATTAAAATGGCCAATTTGAGATGCAATCAATTAGCTTAAATTCTCAGAGATCAAATGATATTTAAATCCAAATTATGTTTCAGGAATGCTAATTGTATCTGTTACTAACTACAGAAACGTTCAGAACAATCTGAGATGGTGGGTGTCGAAATCCTGCTCCTTGTTCTTTTCGAGGTGGAACGGCCCTCAGCCAATGTCACGTTCTGTCAGCCCCCAGTGCAGAAGCTTTGCCTGCAGGCCCCAGAGCTGCAGTCAATGCCACTGTGTGCAGTGGAGCTTCGATAAGCCACTCTGTCCTCAATCCCTCTAGTGCAGCCACAGCTCTTGGCACCACTCTACACCACAACCTCAGTCACTGGAGGCCAAGGAGGAGGAGGACTCCTTTGCCCGTCAGCCATCATGCTGCCATACATAGCCCAGCTCAAAGCATGTTTACTAGAAGACTGAATGCATGAACTTATGACAGTAGCTAAATGAGTCAGAAGAAGTATGCGGTTCTTGGTTACTTTGAAAGTGAGCTAGGGATTAATTATGGATTTGATGTCCGTTCTTAAAAGTGCACTGCAATATTGACTGTTACGCCATCTAATTGCTTCCCACCGACCCCTCCTTTTTGTAGCAAACCATGTGGCGAGGCTGTGGTTTACTACAAAAGAAAAACAAAGAAATGAGGGACGTATGCCGTTAAACGAGAGGTCACAGTGAGAAGTGCGAGAGACAGAATGAGCGTGGCTGGGTTGACTGCATTTAGCGAGAAAACAGAAGGGCCTTCTTGGTCATCTTTAGTCGTGTGATCATTTCTATGAATAGCGCTGTCATCCTTCCATAGTACATCACAGCTCTTCTCTGTTGACGGTGTGAAAATAACTGGTGCGAAAATAACTGGTGCACACGACCACACACTCGTCAAGCTAATTCCCGCGGAGAGGATGCAAGAGGCACCGTCGGGAGTCATTTGCCAGTTAAGCTTTAATGGCGCATAGTCGGCTCGAGAAGCAAGGGGAGGGAGGGTGGGGTGGATGGAAAGGAGGTTGTGGGGAGGATAGAGGTATTTTCAGCTTCTGAGCACCATAAGGATATTATACTCAGTGAGCTACAGGCAAATACAGGCTTCCGGTTTTCCAGTTCCACACAGGGGCTGACGCTGCTTACTGCATTTGAGGCGACAGTTTTAAGCTTGATTGTACAGCTCTTCTAAGCGTTCTTGAGCTCAAAAGACCTCTAGCTAAAAAAAAAACATTTTAAAACCACACCGGTTGTGTGTTTCTTTTTTAAACACCAGCCTGCACTCTCACCTGAGGTATAAAAATTGAGAGACAGGAATCTGTACACTGGATGGCTCCACACAAAGATGGGACCAAGTCACAATTGATCAAGTCCGAGGCAAGTCTCAACTCTTAACCTTCAAATCTTGAGTCAAGTCCCAGGTCAAGTCCCACGTTCCAGAGCTCAAGTTAAGTCACAAGTCCCTAATTTGGGGTTTTGAGTGATCAAGTCAATGGTGTTTTATACCACTTTCAATGTAATTCTTTAATTCAGGTTGTATTTTATGTTTTTCTTACACTAGGCCTACTAGTACAGTACATCTGTGAAGTACATAAGAAACTTCACAGATCATGAAATAATTGGTTTTTGAATCATTACTAATGGAAAGGCAATCCAAATTATCATCTATAGCAAGTGTTGATAGTACAGCTACAGTTTGACATAATCTCCAGCAGGAATCAAGTGGTTGGCTGAGAATAAACTTTCACGGGAACTCTTGCTCAGAGCGCATATTTTCAAGCATTGGGAAAAATCCAGGACAGTGCTCTATTTTTCCCCTTGCCTTTCTGCACTTGCCGGCACAGTGGCGCTAGGCAGAACAGAATATAACGGTCATTCCCCCTTATAACCCAATGCAATTCTCCACTTTGAGCAACAAAACTGCTACAAATGTATGTTCACGATGTAATAACAGAATTTAACAGGAGAGGAAGGTGGTGCTGCTCTTTTGGGAGGGAGAAATCCATGTCGCTCGAGTCTCTTGAGTGTTAACTTGGACTCGGAAGTCCCAAGTCACAGATGCTCAAGTTGAAGTCACGTGCCTCAAGTCCACATCTCTGGCACTACACTCAGGGGTGAAATTTCCCCTAGGTACAGATCTAGGATCAGCCCCCCCCCCCCCCCCCAATCCTAACTTTAACCATTAGTGGAAAAATGCTAAACTAACCCAAGATCAGCGTCAAGGATCAAAGTCATCTTACACTTTGGTAGTACAGCTACACTCTCAAGCGGCATAAAGGTGAAGTGTGACAAAGCAGGAAATGGCGTGTATGACCCGAACACTCAAATGTCCCAGACACTGTGAACCCAATTTTTTCAGGTTGGGATTAGGGTTCAATTTAGGGTTAGTGCTAAGCCTAAAGACAGTAGAACACTTACCATCCAGCCATCATTGTGCCTTTGTGGGCATGACAGTACCTGCCAGGGATGTGAGAGGGCCTGCCCTAGAAATAGAATGACAAATTCTACTAATTCTATTTCTATAGGCCCTGCTATGCTGCAGCTATTATAGTCTGTGGGTGACAAATACGCTTGACATCAGGATTCATGAGGAAGATATTATCCTCAGATCTTTTTGATGTCAGGGCCATGGATACATTTGACCCTAGACACTGTGTGTCTACTCACACACACGCACGCACGCACACACACACACACACACACACACACACACACACACACACACACACACACACACACACACACACACACACACACACACACACACACACACACACACACACACACACACACACACACACACACACACACACACACACATTCTTTATTTCTCTCTCTCTCTCCCTCTGCCACTCTGTCTCTGTCTGTCTCCCACACTCTCCCTCTCTGCAGGGAGGGCTTCGGATTGATCGGCCTTTGATTAAGGAGATTGGCGATTAATAAAAGGGTTTTTCGAGTGGCGACTGACATTTCATCTCCAAAGGGACAGAGGGTGAGCAGTCCCCGGAGGATAACTTAGGTAAAAACACAAGACTGGAATGTAAATGAAATGGGTGTCCTTAAGTTCCCTTTTTAACATTCTGTCTCCTCTACAGGAATTCTGAGATCTCCCCTCTCTTTTCTTGCTCATTCCCTCTCCCTCTATCTCTCCCTCTGTCTTTCTCTCTCTCTCTCTCTCTCTCTCTCTCTCTCTCTCTCTCTCTCTCTCTCTTTCTCTCTTTCTCTCTTTTTACAGTATGTATGCCTAACCTTTTAAATAAATGAAGAGAATCAAATGTCAAAGACAATTGACATCCTCCCCTCCCTCATCTTCTCTTTCCTCGCTTTTACACACCCCTCCTCCTTTCACCCTCCCAAGCTGGTCTGACAGCATTTTACAGACAGAAGTATCCTTAGGAGTAATGATCCTTACTTAGGAGTAAGGCATGTTACGCAGACGCAGAGAGGACGTATCACTGGTCGTTTTCTCTAGCAAAACATTTGTACATGGCGTGCCTTAATGAACATGACCCCTATACAGTCCACAAAATTGAAAGTAGTCGCAAACAGCTAGTACGGGTCCAATTACCTGCCGATCCTGGTGCTGTGATGGCAGATGTCATGCCCTCTTCACTGCAGAGTCCAGGACACGGTAGCATTACAGCCTCACTTCCAAGCACTGAACTGCTAGGTTATTCAATCAAATATCAAAAACCCACCCAAACCTAGCGTCGAAGAAGAGAATGGCAGTGAGGTTTGTGTGTGTGTGTGTGTGTGTGTGTGTGTGTGTGTGTGTGTGTGTGTGTGTGTGTGTGTGTGTGTGTGTGTGTGTGTGTGTGTGTGTGTGTGTGTGTGTGTGTGTGTGTGTGTGTGTGTGCGTGCGCGCGAGCACGCAATTTATATTTAGACCCAAAGGGTGACGCTGCAGGGGGGGAGCTGAAAAATTTATATCTTCAGATCTGCAAATGCGGCATGACATGAGTTTGGCTGGGGGAGCTAAAATAACCTGTCTCCTGGATTTAAGATCCCTTTCTCTCTGCGACTTAATGGATTTGAACTCCATTAACTTTTACGGCCATTGTTGAATTTGCAGGTTTTTAGGGGAGAAAGAGAGGGAGGTTGTGTGTTTTCCTCAACATTCTACAACATCTTGACTCTACAGTGCCTAGTGGGAGTCTACATACCCCTTGCACAATCGTCACATTTTGCTCCCCTAGAATGTTTTTTTTTTCTCTTACAGATACTTGGAAGTGCCTTTAGCAGCCGTTACAGCTCTGAATCGTTGTGAATAAGATTCTACCAAATTTGCACAACTCTTAGGGCAACGTACACAGAGAATACCAAACATTAGGAACAACTTTCTAATATTGAATTGCACCCCCCCCCCCCCCAAAAGGTGTCAAAAGTGTTTCACAGGGATGGCCAACCGCAGCAGTGTTGCAGTTCTTGATACAAACCGGTGCGCCTGGCACCTATTACCATACCCCATTCCCTAAGGCACTTAAGAGCGTCTGCTAAATGACTTAAATGTAATGTAATGTAAATATTTTGTCTTGCCCATTCACCATCTGAATGGCACACATACGCGCAATCGAGGTCTCAATTGTCCCGAGGCTTAAAAATTATATTATTCTTTAACCTGTCTCCTCTAGCTCAGTAAATTTGGCAAAGGAATCATTGATGGATAGCTATATTCAAACCTTGTCACTTGACTCCTCTTGGAAAGCCGTTCTTCTGTCTTTGGAATCAACATTTTGGTAATGGTCCTGCTGAAAAATGAAACTATCCCAGAGTTTTAGAAGAATGAAGTCAGTTTTTCTCAAACCTTTTAATGTGGCTTTGCTCCTTTCATATTTATTTTGATCCTGACAAATTCCCCAGTGCCGGTGACAAGCATACCCATAACATGATGCTGCCACCACAGTAAAACACACAGTATTACTTATTGGCGTAGTTGAAAACAGAATTGATGATTTGGAGTGAATTTTTTAACACAGGCTTACTTCTTTTCACTTTGTCACACAGGCCAGTAATGTGGAGTGAATGCAATGTTGTTGATCCTCTATATTTTCAAGTATTGCGGTGTCTGCATCATGTTATGTGTATACCTGTAACTGGCAGGGACTGGGGAGTTGGGGACTGGGGAGTTTGTCAGGATCAAAAGAAATATCAAAAGTTCAAAGACCAGGTAAAAAGTTCAAGGAAAACTCGCCTCAGTCTTCTGAAAATGTAACCACCCCCTTGGGCACACACTGGTTGAATCAACGTTGTTTCCATGTAAATTTCAATTAAATTACATTGAACCAACGTGGAATAGACGTTGAATTGACATTTGTGCCCAGTAGAACAATTACACAAAGGCACACCAGAATGGCTACCCAAAAGGTGTTGAGTGTTCCTAAATTGTCCAGAGACAAGGTTTGAATATTGCTGTCCATCAATGATTCCCAACCAAATGTATTGAGCGCTCATAAAGCCATAGCTGAAAGTAGTGCACTATAAAGGGAATAGGGTGCCGGAGCCTCATAAAGCCATAGCTGAAAGTAGTGCACTATAAAGGGAATAGTGCAATATAGAGCCTTATAGAGCCCGAGCCAAATCATGTGACAAATTCAATTTTAATTTGTCACATGCTCTGAATACAACAGGTGTACTTACTTACAAGCCCTTAACCAACAATGCGGTTTTAAGTAAAACATTTACCAAATAAACAAACTTTAAAAAAAATTAACACAATAAAATAACAATAACGAGGCTATATACAGGGGTATATACAGGGGGTACCGGTACCGGGTGTCATTACTGCGGAGCGGGCCTTGCCAAAAGTCGTGCACTATCTAAGGAATAGGGTGACATTGCTGATGCAGGAGTGTCATTAATGCAGAGCAGTACAACTAACGGAGCAGATCCCTTTCCAGGGACCGGAGCCTGGGGTAATTCAACAAGCATGACCGCCAGCTACTGCTAATTAGGCTGCGACCACCAGGGAGTGGTACTGTTTTGTATGTGTCTGTCTGTGTGTGTGTGTGTGTGTGTGTGTGTGTGTGTGTGTGTGTGTGTGTGTGTGTGTGTGTGTGTGTGTGTGTGTGTGTGTGTGTGTGTGTGTGTGTGTGTGTGTGTGTGTGTGTGTACCTCAGTACCTCCAGGCTCTGATCAGGCCCTACACCCAAACAAGGGCACTGCGTTCATCCACCTCTGGCCTGCTCGCCTCCCTACCACTGAGGAAGTACAGCTCCCGCTCAGCCCAGTCAAAACTGTTCGCTGCCCTGGCCCCCCAATGGTGGAACAAACTCCCTCACGACGCCAGGACAGCGGAGTCAATCACCACCTTCCGGAGACACCTGAAACCCCACCTCTTTAAGGAATACCTAGGATAGGTTAAGTAATCCCTCTCACCCCACCCCCCCTAAGTTTTAGATGCACTATTGTTAAGTGACTGTCCCACTGGATGTCATAAGGTGAATGCACCAATTTGTAAGTCGCTCTGGATAAGAGCGTCTGCTAAATGACTTAAATGTAAATGTAATGTTAAATGTGTGTGTGTGTGTGTGTGTGTGTGTGTGTGTGTGTGTGTGTGTGTGTGTGTGTGTGTGTGTGTGTGTGTGTGTGTGTGTGTGTGTGTGTGTGTGTGTGTGTGTGTGTGTGTGTGTACCTCAGTACCTCCAGGCTCTGATCAGGCCCTACACCCAAACAAGGGCACTGCGTTCATCCACCTCTGGCCTGCTCGCCTCCCTACCACTGAGGAAGTACAGCTCCCGCTCAGCCCAGTCAAAACTGTTCGCTGCCCTGGCCCCCAATGGTGGAACAAACTCCCTCACGACGCCAGGACAGCGGAGTCAATCACCACCTTCCGGAGACACCTGAAACCCCACCTCTTTAAGGAATACCTAGGATAGGTTAAGTAATCCCTCTCACCCCACCCCCTAAGTTTTAGATGCACTATTGTTAAGTGACTGTCCCACTGGATGTCATAAGGTGAATGCACCAATTTGTAAGTCGCTCTGGATAAGAGCGTCTGCTAAATGACTTAAATGTAAATGTAATGTTAAATGTGTGTGTGTGTGTGTGTGTGTGTGTGTGTGTGTGTGTGTGTGTGTGTGTGTGTGTGTGTGTGTGTGTGTGTGTGTGTGTGTGTGTGTGTGTGTGTGTGTGTGTGTGTGTGTGTGTGTGTGTGTGTGCTCGGCATTTGTAATGCAGGGGGTGCGCTTGCCTTACCCAAATTTACAGCATTCCTCACCCCAGCTCAAATGTGTGCCAGGATGACCTTGAAACCCTGATCTTCTGACTCCCTCATGCTTGAACTCTTTGGTACATTCCAAGCAGTCAAGAGGCTAATTATGGTATCAGAGTTACATTATGGGCCAGGTTAAGATTTGATATGGGGGTAATTGGAAGAAAAGAGGAATTGAAAGTTGAATGACAGTGACCTTCATCCTCTCTGAATATTAAATGTTAATAATGTAGCCAAATCGAATGGGCAAGGAATGCATAAGTGGTTTTAGAATGGGTGGAGGTCACTACGTTCCACTGCAGTCAATGATGTCAATGATGTATGTACAGTGGGGTCTGAAATTATTGACACCCTTGAAAAAGATGAGCAAAAATGACTGTATAAAATAAATAAATAGCTCTTAAAAAGAAAAATACCCAGTAGACACCTGCAACTTATCACAGGTGAGATAAATTATACAGTAAACGAGAATCACTTGCCTCAAACCAAATTAATGGCAATTTTTAATAATTTAGTCAAGGACAAAATTGAAATTTCAGTTGTTGTTTTTTGGAGTCAGACAAATACACATGTGAACACTAAAGAAGAAATAGTGGGTGCAAGGGTGCCAATATATTTGACCACAACTGTCGATACACTGTAACAGAAAACAGTCATTTGTATGGTAATTTGGGAGTAATATTATCAACAGTAAAATACTCTGAAACGTTTTACTGCTGCATACCGTAAATTATGGTGCATTATGGAAAAATGTTGTGGGTGGGGAAATAATTGCTCTATTTTTTAATGGTACTGTAACTCCACCCCACAGAATACAGTACCTACCATTTCTTAGGAGCGCAAAAAAAAAATTGACCACTTGTGAGTGCATGGTATTGTTGTTTTTGCCTCATTAACATATTTGTAGTCGTGAGCTGTGAGAGGCTATCTTTTGTTTAGAATGTTGTACCAATTAACCTCCTATTTGGTTATAGTGCCCCGTCAATTTAAAACATATGGAGGACAGATTGGAGTGGCAGCAAGTCCTACACCTAAACATTTGACCATGTCCTTTTGGTCAGTTTTGCCCTGTAGTCGCTACCAGTTTGGAAACCTTTGTTCAGGCCTCTAGAAGTCCAAGAGATATAAAACACACAATATGAATTCATATGCTATAATGTGCAAACACTTTACCTAGCAGCGAACCTGCTTGCACCAATCCCTTGTAATTACAGTAAAATACTGTGAAATTCAAGCCCCTCTCCTCAATTAATTTCATTCAGTCATCCATTCATTCAATTCATTCCAATTACGGTAGCGTTGATTTTTTTTACAGTATTATACAGTATTGTACTGTGTGTCATTACACAGTTAACCATGTACTTGGGAAAAATGTCCCCTTTTTTAAAACATTTGATCAAGTAGCAGAAAAAGTGTAAACTGTGGCCATTTAATTCTCTTCATGGTTTGTTTACATAAGCATGACCATCATCATTGTATATATCAATGATGTTGCTCTTGCTGCGGGCGATTCCCTGATCCACCTCTACGCAGACGACACCATTGTATACACTTTCGGCCCGTCATTGGACACTGCTATCTAACCTCCAATCGAGCTTCAATGCCATACAACACTCCTTCCGTGGCCTCCAACTGCTCTTAAACGCTAGTAAAACCAAATGCATGCTTTCCAACCGATCGCTGCCTGCACCCACATGCCCGACTAGCATCACCACACTGGATGGTTCCGACCTTGAATATGTGGACACCTATAAGTACCTAGGTGTCTGGCTAGACTGCAAACTCTCCTTCCAGACCCATATCAAACATCTCCAATCGAAAATCAAATCAAGAATCGGCTTTCTATTCCGCAACAAAGCCTCCTTCACTCACGCTGCCAAGCTTACCCTAGTAAAACTGACTATCCTACCGATCCTCGACTTCGGCGACGTCATCTACAAAATTGCTTCCAACACTCTACTCAGCAAACTGGATGCAGTTTATCACAGTGCCATCCGTTTTGTCACTAAAGCACCTTATACTACCCACCACTGCGACTTGTATGCTCTAGTCGGCTGGCCCTCGCTACATATTCGTCGCCAGACCCACTGGCTCCAGGTCATCTACAAGGCCATGCTAGGCAAAGCTCCGCCTTATCTCAGCTCACTGGTCACGATGGCAACACCCATCCGTAGCACGCGCTCCAGCAGGTGTATCTCACTGATCATCCCTAAAGCCAACACCTCATTCGGACGCCTTTCGTTCCAGTACTCTGCTGCCTGTGACTGGAACGAATTGCAAAAATCGCTGAAGTTGGACACTTTTATCTCCCTCACCAACTTCAAACATCAGCTAGCTGAGCAGCTAACCGATCGCTGCAGATGTATATAATCTATTGGTAAATAGCACACCCATTTTCACCTACCTCATCCCCACAGTTTTTATTTATTTACTTTTCTGCTCTTTTGCACACCAATATCTCTACCTGTACATAATCATCTGATCATTTATCACTCCAGTGTTAATCTGCAATATTGTAATTATTCGCCTACCTCCTCATGCCTTTTGCACACATTGTATATAGACTCCCCTTTTTTCTCTGTGTTATTGACTTGTTAATTGTTTACTCCATGTGTAACTCTGTGTTGTCTGTTCACACTGCTATGCTTTTTATCTTGGCCAGGTCGCAGTTGCAAATGAGAACCTGTTCTCAACTAGCCTACCTGGTTAAATAAAGGTGAAATAAATAAAAATAAAAATAAAATCCACATACATCTTTTTTTTAACCCCAACTTTTTTTGCGTCAGCAATTGGACATTGGTCTTAGGGGAGGCTAGTTACCCCACGTTACCCTAGTGATATCATATCATATAATAGCACTCACAGCTTCCAAGAAAACATTTTAATATTTATGGTCTGTTTACATACTGTATGCAGCCTCAATTCGTCGGGGCATGCAATCTACAAGGTGTCGAAAGCGTTCTACAGGGATGCTGGCCCATGTTGACTCCAAAGTTTTCCACAGTTGTGTCAAGTTGGCTGGATATCCTTTGGGTGGTGGACCATTCTTGATACACACCGGAAACTGTTGTACGTGAAAAACACGCCGTTTTTGACACATTCAAACCGGTGTTCCTGAAACCTACTGCCATACCCCGTTCAAAGGCACTTAAATCTTATGTCTTGTCCATTCACCCTCGGAATGGCACACGTACACAATCCACGTCTCATGACTTAAAAATCCTTACTTAACCTGTCTCCTCCCCTTCATCTACACTGATTGAAGTGGATTTAACAAGTGACATCAATGGGATCATAGCTTTCACCTGGATTTACTTGGCTCTCCTGGAATGAGCAGATGTTCCTAATGTTTGTACCCTCAGTTATTATAGAGACTATTTATACAGAAAATCGGTAGAAAACCCATATGAACTGTATTTATAATTATATGGCCATATTTTAAGTTGCCAATGATTATATGACCAATTTCTGATATATCACCAGCCTTACTTGTATTTTCCTGCATAAGTAATCAGGATTATGCCTCCACTGCCTTTCATTCCAATTAGACTGGTTCAGATTTCTCCCTGACTAAAATGGCTGCCCTTTTCATCCCATTCTGGAACTTTGAGGGTTTCATCACATAGCCCCTCTAGTAATTGAACAGGATATCTATGGCTCCATCTGCATGCACTTTCTCTATGAACCAGTCACCACCTAATGGTGACACAACTTCTGCAAGGCCTGCATCAACAAATGTAACGGATGTGAAATGGCTAGCTTAGTTAGCGGTGCGCGCTAAATAGCGTTTCAATCGGTGACGTCACTTGCTCTGAGACCTTGAAGTAGTAGTTCCCCTTGCTCTGCAAGGGCCGTGGCTTTTGTGGAGCGATGGGTAACGATGCTTCGTGGGTGACTGTTGTTGATGTGTGCAGAGGGTCCCTGGTTCACGCCCGGGTATGGGCGAGGAGACGGTCTAAAGTTATACTGTTACACAAACACTGGTAATAGTACTGACCAGTATCAGTGTCCACTCTGTCAGGAGAGATTTCACGGAAGACCGAAGCCATACATGTCAACACAGCATTCAAAGATGTTGTTGGTCAATTTAAAGCAAGACACCCAGCCCCTTTGTCTGTGTCTGACAGTGTCTGGTGGAGGACGGCCCTGATGATCTGCTTGGCCTTTGTGGTGTATATGATGTATCTGCAGACATGGGAGAGAAGATTCGGAGGGAACTGAATGGAGAAATTCAGCAGATGATCCAGGAGCGACTGGAGAAAGTCGGGTAGGTCAAACACACAGTGGAGCTCAGCGAGAGAGACACAGCCAGACAGACAGCGAGGCATCAGTTTTAAAGTCAATCATTGAAGTGAAGCTAATGACTGAGAGAAGCCAGGCTGAGCTCATAGAGATATGGAGTTGAATCAGAGAGCAGCAGAGAGACTCACTGAAGTGCCCATTAGAGAGCTGGAGTAGGAAATAGCTGAGCTGCAGAGGAGAAACTCTGAGCCGGAGCTGCTACACACTGAGGACCACCTCCACCTCCTACAGAGTGAGTCTGTCATCCAAGGACTGCTCTGAAATCAGTGTTCACAGTGATCGGTTTGTGGGAACTGTGAGAGGAGTTCTGTCCGGGCTGATGGAGAAACTCAGTTCATTGACTGATGTTGAACTGAGGGGGATGCAGCAGTATGCAGTGGATGTGACTCTAGACCCTGATACTGCACATCCCTCTCTCGCCCCGTCTGAAGATAGGAAAGAAGTGAGATTTGGAGACACAAGACAGACTCTCCCTGATAACTCAGTTAGGTTTGATCCTGTGGTCTGTGTACTAGGAAAGGAGGGCTTCTCCTCAGGGAGATTCTACTATGAGATGTAGGTGTTGAGATGACCAGAGTGGGAGTGGCCGGAGAGTCAATCAACTGGATGGGACAGATTGACTTTGGGCTATAAGAATGGATACTGGATTATGCAGTTGAGGAATGATAATGAGTATAAAGCTTATGATGATCTTCTTTCCTCCTCTCTCTGAGTCAGAAGCCTCAGAAGGTGGGCGTGTTTTTGGATTATGAGGGGGCCAGGTCTCCTCCTGTGATGTGGAGGCCACGTCTCATATCTTCTCTTTCACTGACTGCAACTTCTCTGAGAACCTCTATCCGTACTTCAGTCCGTGCCTTTATGAGAATGGTAAAAACTCAGCCCCGTTGGTTATCACTCCTGTAAATCAAACAGACTGAGTTTTCACTTTTGTTGGCAAATGAAAGGGGCCATTCTATTTATATTTCCCATCCTCCTACCGTAAAGCAGACGACAAAAAGCCTACTACTTATTAAAACGACATGCTATGTACTAAACATACTACTTAGAACAGGCTGTTTAGTTAAAATGTATGCCGTAAGCAACAAATATCAACATGCTGTACTAGCCTCACCCAGACTGAGAATGCGTCATCGATCGAATCCGCAATTACGTTGTTTCCAGCCATTTGTTAATTTTGGTACAGTATGTCCCCTGATCTGCTTATCAGCCGACCCGGCTCTCAATTGAAATTTGTGCCCCCTCAGTTGTAGTTTTATGTCTCTATATAAAAATAGCAAAAAAGTTTAAATGATTGAGTGACAGGTTGCCACAAATTCTGTATCTGCACCGCGCTGTGTCAGTACAATGGACAGAGCGTGCTGTGATGTGTTTCGGGGTGGTTAGGTATGACTCCTTTGGGTTTCCATAGAAAGCAGGGAAATGTTGTTTTTCTAATGTGTTCTGTGTTCTATGTTTGTGCTTTTCTAATAATCAATTTCTGTGTTCATGCAAGTGACTGACTGTGTAATGTGGGTTGTTTGAAGGAGACCAAGGCGCAGCGTAATTTGTGGTCATCATATTTATTAAATGAGAACCAATAACAAAGTGAAACCAAAACGAATGGACCATTCCGTAGGCTACAAGAGCTGTACAAAAACAAGATCCCACAACATAGGTGGGAAAAAGGCTACCTAAGTAGGATTCCCAATCAGAGACAACGATAGAAAGCTGCCTCTGATTGGTAACCACACTCGGCCAAACACAAAGAAATACAACAAATAGAATGCCCACCCAAACCACACCCTGACCAAACCAAATAGAGACATAAAAAGGCTCACCAAGGTCAGGGTGTGACAGTACCCCCCCCCCCCCCAAACTTGCTAGGCTCACCCATACTGAGAATGCCTCCTCTAATGCACAATTCTTTCTTCATTTTGGTACAGCCCGTCCGCTTCCATTGCTCTCAATAACCTAACTGGTAAAAAATAAGGGTTATGAAAATGAAACAAACGTTAGTTCATTCCAGGTGGCACAGGTCACTTCCGAAGAGCAAGTTTTGTATTTTGAATACCTTTGAGATTCGCTGCATCCCTTCCTTTTCCGCAGTGCAGAGACTGGTCATTCAAGGTGTCACAATGCAAAAAGGTCCCCCAGGGCTCAGCATGGAAAAGACTGGCTGTGTGCTGCGGTGAAATGTGTCATTTACACCTTCCTGTGCCCCCTAATGCTAATATTTTGTCTTTGATCAGGAACAGCACAAGAGTGGGGATAGAGGTGGGGGAGAGCAGCGTGGTATAACAAGATATTAGACCCAGAATTTGGGAGGAGATTAAATACAACATTTGGTGGATATTTTGACACTTTATTTAGACAAGGAGGAAATCAGAGGGGATACAGGCAGATGGGAGAAATAGATTGAAGCCAAGTCTCTGGTGGGAAAAGGAGCATACATGTGTCTGGCAGCGTTACTGCTAGCTAGACCACAGGATTTTGTTTTTTCTTACTTCTAGTTATTTAAACGGTAAATCCAACACATCACTGTGGTGTGGTTGTGCTGTATTTGCCCCCAAACATATCGCTTTATATTCAGGGCATAAAGTTCATTTCTTGGCCACATGTTTTGCCTTGTTGCCAACAGGATACATGTTTTTGGAATATTTGTTTCCTGTACGGCTTCCTTCTTTTCACTCTGTCATTTTGGTTAGTATTGTGGAGTAACTACAATGTCGTTGATCCATCCTCGGTTTCCGCCTATCACAGCCTTTAAACTCTGCAACTGCTTTAAAGTTTCCATTGGCTTCCATTGGTGAATTCCCCGAGCTCTTTCTTTCCTCTCCAGCGACTGAGTTAGGAAGGACGCCTGTATCTTTGTAATGACTGGGTGTATTGATACACCATCCAAACTGGAATGAATAACTTCACCATGCTCAGAGCCAAAGGGATATTCATTGTCTGCTTCTTTTTTTATACCCATCTACCAATAGGAGCCCTTCTTTGCGAGGCATTGGAAAACCTTCCTGGTCTTTGTGGTTGAATCTGTGTTTGAAATTCACTGCTCGACTGAGGGACCTTAAAGATAATTGTATGTGTGGGGTACAGAGACGAGGTAGTCATTCAAAATCATATTAAAACACATTCAACTTACTATGTGACCATTTTTTTTACTCCTGAACTTATTTAGGCTTGCATAGCAAAGGGGCTGAATATGTACTGACTCAAGACATTTCAGTTGTATTTTTAATCCATTTATTAAAATGTCTAAAAACATAATTACATTTTGACATTATTGGGTATTGCGTGTAGGTCAGTGACTCAAAACCTCAATCTAATTCCTTTAAAATTCTGTCTGCAACACAACAACATGTGGAAAAAGTCAAGGGGTGTGAATAGTGTCTGAATGTATTTGTCTTTCTCCGTAATCAAGAGCTATTTTATTTTCATCACTGATATTAATTTCTACTTGGCCAGTATTGTAAAGAAGACGTTACTATTTAAAGTGTCTTATTGATTCAGCTTCCTCGTTTTGGAATGTAGATGATGTAAATTAAATCCTTTCTTCCTCGCAACATTGAGAGAGAGAGAGAGAGAGAGAGAGAGAGAGAGAGAGAGAGAGAGAGAGAGAGAGAGAGAGAGAGAGAGAGAGAGAGAGAGAGAGAGAGAGAG